>NC_140993.1:264278913-264819770 GCF_052327205.1 Somniosus microcephalus
CCTCTCCCCTCCTCCCTCTCTCCTTCCTCTCCCCTCCTCCCTCTCCCTCCTCCTTCCTCTCCCTCCTCCCCACCCTCCCTCTCCCCTTCCTCTCCCCTCCTCCCTCTCTCCTTCCTCTCCCCCCCTCCCTCTCTCCTTCCTCTCCCCTCCTCCCTCTCTCCTCCTCCCTTCCTCCCTCTCCTTCCCCCCCTCTCTCCCCTTCCTCCCTCTCTCCTCCTCCCTCCCCTCCTCCCTCTCTCCTCCTCCCTCTCTCCTTCCTCTCCCCTCCCTCCTCCTCCCCCCCCTCCTCCCTCCTCTCCCTCCCCCTCCTTCCCTCCCCCTCTCTCCTCCTCCCCCTCTCTCCCTCCTCCTCTCCCCCCCTCCTCCTCCCTCCCCTCCTCTCCCCCCCTCCCCCCCCTCCTCTCCCCCCCTCCTCCTCCCTCCCCTCCTCCTCCTCTCCCCCCCTCCTCCTCCCTCCCCTCTCCCTCCTCCTCCCTCCCCTCTCCTCCCTCCTCCTCCCTCCCCTCTCCCTCCTCCTCTCCCCCCCTCCTCTCCTCCTCCTCTCCCCCCCCTCCTCTCCTCCCCCTCCTCCCTCCTCTCCCTCCCCCTCCTTCCCTCCCCCTCTCTCCTCCTCCCCCTCTCTCCCTCCTCCTCTCCCCCCCTCCTCCTCCCTCCCCTCCTCCCCTCCCCCCCTCCTCTCCCCCCCTCCTCCTCCCTCCCCTCCTCCTCCTCTCCCCCCCTCCTCCTCCCTCCCCCTCTCCCTCCTCCTCCCCTCCCCTCTCCCTCCTCCTCCTCCCTCCCCTCTCCCTCCTCCTCTCCCCCCCTCCTCTCCTCCTCCTCTCCCCCCCCTCCTCTCCTCCCCCTCTCCCCCCCCTCCTCTCCTCCCCCTCTCCCCCCCCTCCCCCTCCTCCTCCTCCTCTCCCCCCCTCCCCCTCCTCTCCCCCTCCTCCTCCCCCTCTCCTCCTCCCTCCCTCCTCCTCTCCCTCCCCCTCCTCTCTCCCCTCCTCCCTCCTCCTCCTCTCTCCTCCTCCCCTCCTCTCTCCCTCCTCCTCCCCTCTCCTCCCTCCTCCTCCTCCTCCTCTCTCCTCCCTCCTCCTCCTCTCTCCTCCTCCTCTCCCCTCCTCCTTCCTCCTCTCACCTCCTCTCCTCCCCTCCTTCCTCTCTTCTCTCCTCCCTCTCTCCTCCTCCCTCCCTCTCCCCTCCTCTCTCCTCCTCCCCTCCTCTCTCCTCCCTCCCTCTCTCCTTCCTCCCTCTCTCTCTGTGACGCCTCTCTCCCGCGTGATCCCACCAGGCGTTGCGCGGTGTCTCCCGCCCAGCATCGCTCAGCGGACAGCGGCCGGAGCCCGACTGACCCCCCGCCCCACCCCACCCCACCCGTGGCCGGAGCCCGGCCCCTCACTGATCCCCGCCCTGTGGCCGCTCACTGACCCTCTGCCGACCTCTCACCATGTCCGGGTGCCGCGCCGCACAGCCCGAGTCGGACGGGAGGAGGCCGCCGAGAGGCCGCGGCCGCCTGAACAAGCGGGCGAGCAAACCGCCCTCACCCCGCACCAAGGCCGCATCCTGTCTGCGCCAACTCGGGAGATCAAGTAAGGGGGCCTGGGTCTGTCTGGGCTTGGGAGGAGTGGCAGTGAGCGGCTGGGGTTGGAGCCAGTTTCCCAGTCCGTTGTCTACGTTGGAGATCTCACATGGTGGGTAAGGTTAGGTGGCGAGCCTTGGCTTCTTTAGGCAATCGTTAATCCATGGAGTGTTTCACAAGACACTTTGGACAAGTGGCAGATCTTTAAGGTACAAGGGGGACACAACCTTGAAATCAGAGCCAGGCCATTCAGGAGAGAAGTTAGGAATCTCTTCTTCACGCAAAGGGTGGTACAAGTGTGGTATTCTCTCCCACTAAAAGCAGTAGATGCTCCCTCAGTTAAATCTCCTCCCTCACCTCTTTTTCCGATACATTGATGACTGTATCGGTGCCGTTTCCTGCTCTCACCCTGAACTTGACAATTTCATTCACTTTGCCTCCAATTTCCACCCTTCCCTCACCTTCACATGGTCCATCTCTGACTCTTCCCTTCCCTTCCTCGACTTCTCCGTCTCCATCTCTGGGGATAGGTTATCGACCAATATTTACTACAAGCCCACTGACTCCCACAGCTACCTGGACTACACTTCCTCCCACCCCGCTTCCTGTAAGGACTCTATTCCATTCTCCCAGTTTCTCCGCCTCCGCCGTATCTACTCCGACGATGCCACCTTCCACACCAGTGCTTCAGACATGTCTTCCTTTTTCCGCAACCGAGGATTCCCCTCTACCGTGGTTGACACTGCCCTCGACCGTGTCAGTTCTATCTCCCGCACCTCTGCCCTCACCCCTGCCCCTCCCTCCCGGAACCACGATAGGGTTCCCCTTGTCCTCACCTTTCACCCCACCAGCCTCCACATTCAACGGATCATCCTCCGGCATTTCCGCTACCTCCAAAGTGATCCCACCACCAAACGTATCTTCCCCTCCCCTCCCCTTTCAGCATTCCGCAGGGACCGCTCTCCCCGAGACACCCTAGTCCACTCCTCTATCACCCCAAACAGCCCTTCCCCTTCGCCTGGCACCTTCCCGTGCAAGCGGAGGAGATGTAACACCTGCCCCTATACCTCCCCCCTCCCCACTGTCCAGGGCCCCAAACACCCCTTCCAGGTGAAACAGCGATTTACTTGTACTTCTCGCAATCTAGTATACT
Organism: Somniosus microcephalus; assembly: GCF_052327205.1. Taxonomy (NCBI): domain Eukaryota; kingdom Metazoa; phylum Chordata; class Chondrichthyes; order Squaliformes; family Somniosidae; genus Somniosus; species Somniosus microcephalus. Next base: position 264,281,625 of record NC_140993.1, read on the forward strand.
GTATTCGCTGCTCACGATGCGGTCTCCTCTACATTGGGGAGACCAAACGCAGATTGGGTGACCGCTTTGCGGAACACCTCCGTTCAGTCCGTAAGGGTGACCCCGAGCTTCCGGTCGCCTGTCATTTCAATTCACCGCTCCATTCCCACTCGGACCTCACCGTCCTTGGCCTCTTGTACTGTTCCACGGAAGCTCAACGTAAACTCGAGGAACAGCACCTCATCTTCCGATTAGGCAGTCTGCAGCCTTCCGGTCTCAATATCGAGTTCAACAATTTCAGATCATAACCTCGGCCCCTATTTCATTTTCACTTATATTTTTCCACTCCTTTCCTTTTCCCCCCCCCCTTTCCTTTTGTTTCTCTCTCACACCTGGCAGCTATCTTTTGCCCTGCCAGTACACTTTACACCTAATCACAGCCTATTACCATCTCGTCTAGCTTCTAATCTCTTTTACTTCTTTTGGTTCTTTTATTCTTTTGTCCGATCGCAGCCCTGCCTTCGATCTAGTTCCTTTTCTCTCCAGTTTTGAAGAAGGGTCAAACCCGAAACGTCAACTCAAATTTCTCTCCACGGATGTTGCCTGACTTGCTGAGTTTTTCCAGCATTTTCTGTTGTTATTTCGGATTTCCAACATCTGCAGTATTTTGCTATCGTGAGTAGCTTTTTGTTAGACAAGGGAATAAAAGGATATGGAGCTAAGGTGGGTAAATGGAATTAAATTACAGATCAGCCATGATCTCATTCAATGGCAGAACAGGCTGGGGGGGGGGGGGGGGGCGAATGGCTTATGTTCCTATGTTCTTCCTAAGGTACCACATCCAACATGCCCAACTACAACCTCAAGGCAGTGGAAAAGTTGCTGCCAACACCGAATACCCATTCGTCCCAAAGTTGAACTCACAGCAACCCATCTTAACCACTGTTGTCACTCCCTTCTTCTGAAACGCATCTTGAGACACTGGCCCAGCGCTTGCTGTTGTTGCACGGGTTTCCTGGGGATGGAGAAAATTGGTGTTAGAACGGAGGCGGGTGCTGACGGCTGCCCAAGATAAGTGGCTCTTTCAGGCCAAGAAGAGCAGGATTGCTTTCCCCACTCCCCCGACCCCTCGAGGAAGCCTTCGTCCTCCCTCCAGCCCTGATCTCCCCATAGCCCTCCCCCCGCCAACCAAGCTGTCCATTTGTCCGGCTGCTGGGCGGGCGACGGGCTTACAAGATGCAAGTGAAGCCTTGCCGTCAAGCTGAGCAGGGCCTCCGCGTCCCTGGCCTTGCCCGATTCTAAGGCATTTTTCGGCCTCACCCGCACCCTCCCTGTAAATGTCGGGCTGTAAGGTTAAGGGTGGAAAGAAGAACATAAGATATAAGAGCCATACAGCCCCTCGAGCCTGCTCTGTATTCAGTAAGATCATGGCTGATCTTCGACCTCAACTCCACTTTCCCGCCCGATCTCCATATCCCTTGATTCCCCATGAGTCCAAAAATCGATCTATCTCAGCCTTGAATATACTCAAAGCCTCAGCATTCACAGCCCTCTGGGGCAGAGAATTCCAAAGATTCACAACCCTCTGAGTGAAGAAATTCCTCCTCATCTCGGTCTTAAATGCCCTACCCCTTATCCTGAGACTATGCCCCCTAGTTCTAGACACTCCAGCCAGGGGAAACAACCTCTCAGCATCTACCCTGTCAATCCCCCTCAGAATCTTGTATGTTTCAATGAGATCACCTCTCATTCTTCTAAACTCCAGAGAGTATAAGCCCAAATGGAAATTAAGTGACTGGGAAAACTGGATCTTGCATATTTAAGCCTTAAAGGGGATAGATATTAGTTAAGTGTTCACTGACATTTTTGTAACTTCATTAAATACAGAAGAATATGGGAATCTAGTATTGAAGCTTCCAATTTTTAATATTTATGAAAAGTCCTAGTGATGTGCTTGAAACTACAGACCAGTATGTTCATCGGCTGCAGCAAAAGTCTTTGAAATGATGGAGATCTGTTGGGTGATTTGCCCATTTCAATGGTCTTCTCCGGTAACTTATTCCATAGCTATAACCCATTGGATGAACCTTCTGCCCGACTTCCCGTCTTACTCTCAATTTCCTGCTTTTAGTTTGTGATGCAGGAAAGGCAATATTGTTGAATTAGGAAAAAATTTCTAGGAGTTATTGTGGACAATTCTATGAATTGATCAGCAAGAACCTTGGGCTGATGGGGCAAATAAGGTACATGGTTGCATTAGCAAAGGGTTTGAGTGCAAATCAAGAGAGATTGTATTGCGGTGTAAGATGTTGGTCGGACAACATCTGGAGTGTAAATGATTTGGAGCTGGGGTTGGAAGCAAAGCTGTCTTTGTTTACTGGTGACATCAAATGTGGGAACAAGACAAACCACATACAAAGGAATCTTGGAAAGGTGGGCTGGTTAGTATCAAGTGAAGTCATCTTCCATTTGTCCACGTTAAAAGGAAATAAACAGTGGGGTTATAAACGCAAGTACAGTATAGTTCTGAGCTGCAGGACACAACACAGAACAAAGTTTTGGGAGTATTGTTGGACAGCTCGCTGTGATGTGTAGTCAGAAGGATGGGACAAGTACAAGGCACTGTAACGGCCACTCCTGGAGTACCATGTACAATCCTGGTCACTGCACTGGAGTAAAGGTATATTGGCATTGGAGGTGGTACAGAAAAAGACAACAGGGTACTGAGTTTGGATGATCAGCCATGATTGCATTGAATGGCGGAGCAGGCTCGAGGGGCCGAATGGCCTACTCCTTCTCCTATCTTCTATGTTTCTATGTTACAAATGTGCATAAGCATAATGCTGAAGTTCAAGGCGTTAAAACCATGCAGTTTACCAGCACACAACACTGGTAAACGTCCCACTAGTTCTTTCCTTTATGGCATTGGCGTGTAGGGTTATCTGGAGCTAAGCAGGAATAATTGCATCCGTGAAGCCACAAGTCTACCCTCCTAGGTCCCTTCAATGAGTTAAGCTAGCGGGCCGATCATAAATGGTGCTCTTGATAGTCACTTACCTCTTGATGTTGTCACATCCTTAATCCAGACATGGATGCAAGAGCGGAATACCAGGGGAGAGGTGAGAGTAGCTGCCTCAGCATCAAGATAGTGTTTGACTGAGCATGGCGCCAAGGAGCCCGAGCAAAACTGGAGTCAATGAGAAAATTCTTCAGTGGCTGGAGTTCCTCAGGGCAGTGTCCCTGGCCCAACCAGCATCAGCTGCTTCATCAATGACCTTCCTTCTGTCATAAGGGCAGGAGTGAAGCTGATTTTGCTGGTGATTCAGTAGTATTCAGCTCCAATGACAACTATGAAATTGAAGTGGGCTGTGCTGGCCTACAGCAGGACCTGGACAAGATCCATGTCTTGAAAAGAGGCAGGTAACATTCATGCTATGTAAGCGCCAGGCAATAATCTCTAAAAAGAGAGGAACCTGACCCTGACCTTCAATAGCACCACAATTGCTGAGTCCCCCACATCAACATCCTGCGGGGTCACCACTGACCAGAAGCTTAATTAGACCAACCATATCAACACTAGCTACGAGAGCACGACACAGCCTGGGTAATCTGCTACAGATATCTCCCCTCCTGATCTCTCTCTGCCTCGCTACCAACTACAATGCTCAAGTCAAAAGTGACGGAATACTCACCGCTCGCCTAGATGGGTGCAGCTGCAACATCTCGAAGTTCAACACAGTACAGGACATACCAGGCTTGACTGGCACCCCTGCCTCTGAACTCTGTGTCCACCTCATCCACCACTGATGCACTGTGCTGCTGCAGGATGCACTGCAGTCAAGTTGCCCAGCCCCGCAACCTCTACCATCAAGAAGGACAAGAGCAGCAATGCCATAGGAACAGCATCATCTCCAAGTCACACACCATTTTGACCTGGACATATAGTAGCGTTCCTTTATTGTTGCTGTATTTAAATCCTGGAATTCCCTACCTAACACCCATCACCACAAGGACTTCAACAAGACGGCCCACCATCACCTTTTCAGGACAGCTAGGGATGGGCAGTAAATGTGGCATTGCCAGCGTCCCAAGAGCAAATAGAAAAATGTGTATCATGGGCCAACTGAGGCGCATGGATTTTTAGTCCTTGCTGGGCTGACAGCAGGTACTAGTAACAACTCACCATAAAATGTGAGCACATTGCTGATAATCCCCTGACTGCAGCATAGGTAGATAGCATACCCCATCAAATTCTGGTTCCACCAGTTGGAGATGCAGCAACTACTTACCACTGCAACCCAATCAAGGTTGGACCATAGACATAGAAGATATGAGCAGGAGTAGGCCATTCGGCCCCTCGAGCCTGCTCCGCTGTTCAATGCGATCATGGCTGATCATCCAAATTCAGTACCCTGTCCCTGCCTTCTCCCCATACCCCTTGATCCCTTTAGCCTTAAGAAATATATCCAACTCCTTCTTGAATATATTTAATGAATTGGCCTCTACTGCCTTCTGTGGTAGAGAATTCCACAGGTTCACCACTCTTTGGGTGAAGAAATTTCTCCTCATTTCTGTCCTAAATGGCCCACCCCTTATCCTTAGTGGCTTACCCCTTATCCTCATAGGCAGATACCCCCAATAGAACAGTCTGAGCCATGGATGTCCGATCGTGTTCACATACCCGCCCTCCAGGTAATGTCTTCCGGTAATTATTGTCCCGAGCCAATAACCCTGCAAGTTAATACTGTTATGTGGCAGTGTTTTAACAGGTGGCCCATTAACCAACTCTGGCCCAGAAGTGTTTGTTTGCATATTAAAACACACACACACAGAGTTGGGTTTAACTATAGTTAGTTTCACTGGGAGCTGAAGATAACCGTGATTGAAATTGACTTTGTGCTCTTAATACGAGAACAAATGAGAACTGGATGGTGATTGTCCACAGGCCCAGGTTGAACGTGAGGGGGTGGGGGGGGTCGTTCCTGCTGCCTGCCTCCCTTCCGCATCCTTGTCTGCGCCCGGGTGGCCCTGAAGAAGGAGCATGCAGTGCTTGAGGCTTTCTGCGACTGGAGGGCGCCGCAGGGGCTGGAGGGCGTCGTTGACACAGTGTAAATAATATTATGATTCAATTTATTAAGTTTCCTTTTTTCCCCCCCCATAATTTTGGGTGTTTATTGTTTGTGCCCTTTTAAAAAGGGGGCACTTTGGATATTTGAGTTGATTACACGGGGGGGGAGTTGTCCTACTTGTCCAATAAGAAGCATAGAAGGGAGAAGGGGCTGGACAGCTCAGCTTGCTGCTTTACAGATTTCCCAAATTGAAAAGGCTTTGTCAGATTAGACCAATCAGGAAGTAGCTTCTTGCACCAATCAGCCTGGGAAATTTAAAAGGTGAGGCCGAATCTTCCTTGTTTTCAGTGTGGGGGAAGGAGAAGGAGGGAGGGTGAGAATGGTATGGGGTGGACCTCGCCTTTTTTGGTTGATGGAGATGTTGCCTTTCTGTTTGGGCTGTCTGGCTTTCTATGTGCGTGGGTAGACTCTTATTTTTGTGTTCGGATGGTAATGCTTTTTTGGACATGGGCCGAACAATATTTATGTATTGTGGGTTTGAATTTTTGTGAATAGGGCTGTGTGAATTCTCTGTGTATCGGGGCTCACATTTGTGCTGAATTATTTGGCCCACTCACTGGTTTTGACGCGAGTATCAGGCTCCTAGCTCCAAATGGCTAAGCTTGTTCCAGCTGAATAAATGGTGGGAAGCTTACCAGTGCTCTGTCCTGGTATAGTGCATGGTTTTAATTTAGTTAGACTCCAGCAACATTCCTACACATACAGGAAACTTTTTTTTATCCAGCACCGACGGGACCGACGTGGTGCCGGTTCATCAAAAATTCCGGATAACCAAAAGCTATAGTAAAAGATACGGAGAGCTGAGAGCTCCGTATAAAGCAACAAACCCTGTTGCTTAGCAACAGGTTCAGAACAACAGCCACAAGTTCCAAGCGTCTCTGTAGCTTAGCAACAGCTGCAGCCACACCCTTGCACAGCAACAGATTGAGGAAGGCAAGTAGAATATGAAGTAAAACTTACCTGAACCTACTCCTGAATTTTGCCGGTTAACCGAGATTTCCGGTTATTTAGGTGCCGGTAAATCGAGAGTTTCCTGTATGTAGTGTGGAGATTGCCTAAGCATTGGCTTTTGCCCACCTCTGCTTAGACTTCTCTGGGTTTGGCTAAATGGGCTTCACCTTTACAAGGAAAAAGTGTGCACTGAATATCAGCTACATGATAAATATTAACCTTCAGTGTGATTTTAAAGGCATGTAAGACTGCCTGCGACATGGAGCCAATGTGATGTGCTAGTTGATCAAATGCAGTGGTGTCACAAGCTACATAATCTAGGTCCTCCTGAACAGGGTTTTGGGGAAGAGATGTGGATGCTGTGACTCTTCTGCTGGGCGACACATTGGTGACTGTTTCTCTTTTCTTTTGGCCATAAATCCATCTTGCATTTTCATCTTAGACTCACGCCGTGGCTGAAAGAAACCCATCCATTGGAACCCAAATCCTACCTCTCCGTACACATTATAAGTCATCAAGATGCATTGCCCAGTTCTACCCGTAGATCACCCTCACCATTGCTGAAACCCTTATCCTTGCTTTTGTCTCCTCTACACCTGATTCCTCCAATGTCCTCCTCCATCCTTCCTGTGTCAGCTGTGGCTCAGTGGACCGCACTCTTGACTCTGAGTCAGAAGGTTGTGGGTTCGAATCCCACTCCAGAGACTTGAGCACAAAAAGCTAGGCTGATACTCCAGTGCAGTGCTGAGGGAGTGCAGCACCCTCAGAGGTGCTGTCTTTCGGTTGAGACATTAAACTGAGTCTGCCCTCTCAGGTGGACGTAAAAGATCCCATGGCACTATTTCGAAGAAGAGCAGGGGAGTTACTCCAGTGTCCTGGCTAATATTTATCCCTCAACCAACATCACTAAAAAAAAAAGGAACAGATTAACTGCTTATTATCACATTGCTGTTTGTGGGAGCTTGCTGTGCTCAAATTGGCTGCCGCGTTTCCTATATTACAACAGTGACTACACTTCAGAAGTACTTCTTTGGCTGTAAAGTGCTTTGGAATGTCCAGAGGTCATGAAAGACGCTATAGAAATGCAAGTCTTTCTTTGTTTCTTTCTTTCCTAAACTCCCAACTAGTCCACAATGTATCCTGTCCCGCATGAATGCATCATCCTGGTCCTTCTGAGTTGCGCAGGCTCTCCTGTTCCTCAAAGCATTGAATTTAAAACTGTTGTACTCTTACTATCCCTCCATGGCATCGTTCTACCCTACCTCTGCACTCTCCTTCAGCTTTATGTTTCATTACGCATCCTTTGGTCTCCTAGCATGGCCTTTCTGTGCATGACTTTCTTCACTCCCACTAACTGTGTCTTCAGCTGCCTCAACCTTACTCTCTACAGCTCACTTCTCTCTCCACCTTTAAAAACTCATCTCTTTGACCAAGCGGTTAGGTCACCTCTCTTAATGGGATTGGGAGAAGGAGAAGTGCAACGAGACCTGGGTGTCCTTGTGCACCGGTCGCTGAAGGTAAGCACGCAGGTGCAGCAGGCGGTTAAGAAGGCAAATGGTATGTTGGCCTTCGTAGCGAGAGGGTTTGAGTACAGGAACAAGGATGTCTTGCTGCAGTTGTACAGGGCCTTGGTGAGACCACACCTTGAGTATTGTGTGCAGTTTTGGACGCCTTATCTGAGGAAGGATGTTCTTGCCATGGAGGGAGTGCAGCAAAGATTCACCAGGCTGATACCTGGGATAGCAGGAATGACGTATGAGGAGAGATTGGGTCGATTGGGCTTATACTCGCTGGAGTTTAGAAGAATGAGAGGGGATCTCATTGAAACTTATAAAATTCTAACAGGACTAGACAGACTGGATGCAGGAAGGATGTTCCCAATGGTCGGGGAGTCCAGAACCAGGGGTCACAGTCTAAGGATAAGGGGTAAGCCATTTAGGACAGAAATGAGGAGGAATTTCTTCACCCAGAGAGTGGTGAATCTGTGGAATTCTCTACCACAGAAGGCAGTTGAGGCCAATTCATTAAATATATTCAAGAAGGAGTTAGATATATTTCTTAAGGCTAAAGGGATCAAGGGATATGGGGAGAAAGCAGGGACAGGGTACTGAATTTGGATGATCAGCCATGATCTCATTAAATGGCGGAGCAGGCTCGAGGGGCCAAATGGCCTACTCCTGCTCCTATCTTCTATGTTTTTATGTTTCTATGTTAACTCTCCCAGCAAGGCTTGGCCTTCCGGATAGTGCATTGGGATATTTTTCTTTATTACAGGTGCGATATGAGAGCAAGTTGTTTGCTGCACCAGTACAGTCATCACTGGCTTTAAATATTAATTTGCTGTCCATTTGGGATTTTATGGTACTGCACCTTAGCTTAAGATCTCCAAAGGAAAAGTGCTTGCTCCACGATTTGAAGCTTCACTCAGCGAGGATAATACAGTAAAGGTGGAGCAAAAAACAGCTGCTTATTATAGAACAGATGTCCCATGGAAAGTCGTTTTTTTAATATAAGATCTGTGTAAATATCCTGTTTGGTGAAACCAAATACAGGCTGATCAAATTTGCTAACAAGACAAAAATAGGGAAACCTGTAAAGACTGAGGGTCCAGCAACAATATCTGCAGAAGGATTTATATTATCTGTATAATTGGACAAATGTGTAGCAAATGAGGCTTAATAATACTGATAAATATAGAGCATTATACATAGGTCAATTGTGGACACAAGTATAGAATGAATGGGAAGAGAAAATGCTGGAAATAATCAGCAGGTCAGGCAGCATCTGTAGATCTCCACAGATACTACCTGACCCGCTGAGTATTTCCAACATTTTCTCTCATTTCAGATTTCTTGCATCTGTGGCATTTTGCTTTTGTATAGAATGAATGGGATAGAGTTAGTGCACTGAGACTTATAAAGGGACCCATTCAGTTTTGGTGGCCATGGCAAAAAAAACATTTTACTCGCATTTAGAGTAAGGCAGCAAGCGTGAAGAGGCTGAGCTATGAGGAATGATTCGGGAAGCTTAAAAACTTTGCAGCCCAGAAAGAGAATTGGTTAAAGGCTATCTCGTCGAATTATCTAAAATATTAAATGGGATAAATTAGGTAAATCCAGATTATTACATCCAAACAATACTTATAAGAAAGTAGGACTGCCAGACATAAGTAAAATTGGTGAACATTAAATGTAAAATAGCTGTCAGGTGAAGGTTATTTGCTCAGTGCTGACAGCAAAGTTAATGTACTGGAGGAGTGAGCTTTAATGGACTGAAAGTCCCCCCTTCTACCTTCAGCGAAGATTCACCAGACTGATACCTGGGATGGCAGGAATGATGTATGAGGAGAGATTGGGTCGATTGGGCTTATACTCGCTGGAGTTTAGAAGAATGAGAGGGGATCTCATTGAAACTTATAAAATTCTGACAGGACTGGACAGACTAGATGCAGGAAGGATGTTCCCGATGGCGGGGGAGTCCAGAACCAGGGGTCACAGTCTAAGGATAAGGGGTAAGCCATTTAGGACAGAAATGAGGAGGAATTTCTTCACCCAGAGAGTGGTGAACCTGTGGAATTCTCTACCACAGAAGGCAATTGAGGCCAACTTATTAAATATATTCAAGAAGGAGTTGGATATATTTCTTAAGGCTAAAGGGATCAAGGGATATGGGGAGAAAACAGGGACAGGGTACTGAATTTGGATGATCAGCCATGATCTCATTGAATGGCGGAGCAGGCTCAAGGGGCCGAATGGCCTACTCCTGCTCCTATCTTCTATGTTACCTGAAATTTTCTTATGTTCTATTTTTTTCTTCTTCCTCTTAATTACTAGCAATCGAACAAAGAATGAAGATTGATCAAAAGAATTCCACTGAAAGTTGTCCTGCAGACTCCAGTGATGCTGTGACAGATCGCAGCATCGGAGAGCCCAATGTGGATTCTACAAGGCACTTAATCAGAAGATCCATTCGACAGACTAATTTTAAAAGAGGAACTGAGGTAAGGATTTTTACTCTGGAAGACTACTTGTAAATATTATTAGAAACCTTACTTGTAAATATGACGTAGAGAAAATGTTTCCACTTGTGGGGGGGATCAAAACTAGGGGCCATAAATATCAGATAGTCACTAATAAATCCAGTAGGGAATTCGGGAGAAATTTCTTTACCCAAAAGGTGGTGAGAATGTGGAACTCGCTACTACAAGGAGTGGTTGAGGTGAATAGCACAAATGCATTTAAGGGGGAGCTAGATAAACACGAGGGAGAAAGGAAGAGAAGGCAATGCTGATAGGGTTAGATGAAGTAGGGTGGGAAGAGGCTTGTGTGACGCATAAACACCGGCATAATCCAGTTGGGCCGAATGGCCTGTTTCTGTGCTGTAAATTTTATGTAATTCTATGTAAAAGTTAAAGAATGTGACACTTTTGTAAAGACCACATTGGCAGAATGGATGGTGCAACAGGTAAGGATGATGGCCTCAATCCAGATTGATGGGATGGAAAGACTCTTGGAGCTTTCATTGGACTCATTGAAACGTATCTATCTTCTATCTATCTATCTATATATATAAACGGATCGTTCTGTCTGTCTGTCTGTCCTCACGTGTGCGTCTGTCCGGCTATGCGCTTGAAAGTTATAGAGCGTACCTACGCGTGCGTTACCTCCGACGAAAGCTTACGGTTCTGGGACGGTCGTAAGCGTATTTACTTTTCGGTCGGACGAAAATTGTTCGCGCCTTATGCAAAAAACCTTCAAAATTAAACTCATTATCTGCTACTTAGCATTGATTGACTGACATCAAGGTTCGACCAATCCTGTGCCGTCACGATTGACCAATCCTACAGTACAGTCCCCTGATGGTTGGCCAATCGGTGTGTGTGTGTGGGCGGGACTAATCGTTTTCATCTCAGGGATGTGCCAGCCATTGCCTCAAGCTAAAAACACCATTTACTACCAGCTCAAAATCTGCTGATGCAGCTTCCAAAAAGTTAGTATCTCTTATGTTATTTTTAAAAGATTTACCAAAAACGTTTTATAAGTACTTTCACTTTCATCTTTGAAGGTATTAAAAGGTAGAAATGTTGCCCGGCAGCAGATTCACAAAGGGACAGAGAGACAGGGCCCAAAAGCCTGGGACTCGATTTAAAATGTTGCCCGGCAGCAGATTCACAGAGGGACAGACAGACACGGCCTGAAAGCCTGGTACTCGATTTAAAATGTTGACCGGCAGCAGATTGAGAGGGACACAGAGACAGGGCCCAAAAGCCTGGGACTCCATTTAAAATGTTGCCCGGCACCAGATTCACAGAGGGACACAGAGAGGCCCCAAAGCCTGGCACTCGATTTAAACCGCCCGGTCCAAAACAGTCCGGGCAAAGCCGGGCTCCCCCAGCTAGTTAAATATATTCAAGAAGGAGTTAGATATATTTCTTAAGGCTAAAGGGATCAAGGGATATGGGGAGAAGGCAGGGACAGGGTACTGAATTTGGATGATCAGCCATGATCTCATTGAATGGCGGAGCAGGCTCGAGGGGCCGAATGGCCTTCTCCTGCTCCTATCTTCTATGTTTCTATGAGCCTTTGCAGCCATCAGCGTCTCAGCCTATTCCCCAGCACTGAAAATGAATGTTGCTCAGACCGCAGGAGTGGATGGCATGGGAAATAAGTGTTTCAATACAGTAAAAATAAAAGATTGAGATTGTTAGAAAAGTGTAGAGGGAAATATCTGTTGCTCATAAATCAGATTCTGCTCATACCTATCTGGGCGTGCTTGCTGCTGATAATGGGTGGCAAGGTTTTGTTATCTAGCGCAAGCATTTCTTGCCCTAAATACAGACTCGATCCAAAAAATAAAACTTAAGTTAAAGTGTGAAATATCAAGTATTCAGTAGTGATATTATGTTACAATTGTATTTTTCAGGAAAGCAAGACTGTTCCTGTGCAGCTGTGTGACTACATAATGCCCAAAGAGCTTAAAGGGCTCCCACAGTCTTCAGTATGTGACCTTTTCGATCAGTGTAATGACGTCTGCAGTAAGTCAGTAAAAGGTCCCAAAATCAAGAGGTGCCAAGCGAGAAAACGGAAAAAGGACCACGGCTGCAAGGATTGTGAAGTGGCCAAAGTGATTAAAAACACTTGGGGGAGCACAGAGCTCATAGCAACAATTGAACCTCTTCAGGTTAGCCTAAAGAGAAATGGCTGTAGCAAGATAAATCCTTCAGTAGAATTATCGAAATGTGTTAAGCGAAATCATAGCAAGAGTAAATCAGCGGGTATGGAAGTTGTAACAGAAAGTGTATTACCTGGGAACAAGACTAAAATACTGCTGGAAGCGGGACCATCAGAGCTGTCCAGAGTAAATCAGAAACAGATACAGCATCTTAAAGCTCTTGATAAAGCGCATTTAGAGACTTGTAATGTATCTGTTGATGTTGAAAAGACTCGAGCATCTAATGTTCCTGAAGCTTGTTCTGAAATAGGACTTAAACCAGGACCTTTAGAATTATCCTGCCATCCCAGAGGTTTGGTTTGGCAGCGTAAGTGCCAAGATACCACAGCTTGGAGCAAAGTGGATTCTACAGATGTACCAGGAGACTGTTTAGAAGTGGAAATAACAGCATTGCCTGACGTTGGAGCACGAGAACTAACTGCTGGCTTTAAGCCTGTTGGTGTCATTGGACCCGATGAGGCGGAAGGACTTTCTGAAAGCTGCAGCAGAAAGGCAAGCGAGCGTGTGCACACCGAGGCTTCTGTTGCACAAGTTGGTTGTGCAAGAACGACACCAGTCACTCTGGATACTTGTGCTCGAGCTCGGCCATTCATGCGAACAAAACTGCGCCCAAAGTTTTGGTTTGGTTCAGAATGGCATTACAGACAAAAAGCAGGTGAACTGCGCAGTGACACACCAGTGCTCGAGCCAAAATCAGGAACATTGCCTCGTCAAGGCTTACTCCACAAAGCGGTCAGCAATTTTGCTGGCAAGCAAGGAAATTTGGAATCCGTTGAGAGTATTGTTTATCTATTGGACATGTTGTCCATGGCAGTGCCTGAATTAAAGGCAGTTAACAAAGATAATCTGAGAAACAAATCACTATTGGAAAATAATTGCAGTTGTGCATCATTAGCAAGTGACAAGGTAGCTAAAGTACAGCCATCAATACACTTCTCTAAGTACCCCAATGTTGTAGTAGAATATGGTAGACAGTTAAAAGATGCATATGATAATGTTAAAACGTCCCCACCAATCAATGTGCTAAATAGCTCCAAAATGGCAAATGGTGTCTGTGGTGAAGGAAAAAAATGTCCAATCAGGAAAAGTGAAATGAATTTTCTACGTTCAGCTGCTCATTGCACTGAAAGCCTAATGTCAACAAAACTACCAGCATCCCAGGTTTCTTTGTGCAATGATATAGAAGGAAAAGCAGCCGTAGACTGCCAAGGACACAAGACAGTTCAGGATAACTTTACTCCAAGGAAAAGGTGCGCAAAGGAACTGAATGATACGCAGCCAGCGGTGATCCCCGTTCACCAGAATGAATCTTTAGAGTTGAGATGTGATCGATTGGATGGACAGTGCCGTCTTGAACCTAGTGAACAGACTGGGAGTGAGGGATTTGTTGAGGGTTACCCTTTATTAGGTTTAGAAAACAGTACAGAGAATCAATCAAAGATAGTGGAAGTCAACTGTGATTCATTATTTGCGTCCCTGTGGCCAGATGGTAATTGCAACCTTGAAAAACCATTGGATTCTCTGTGGAAGAGAAATGCTGAAAATACCCCTTTATTAGAAAACCAGCGAGTGCTTCCATCTCCAAAGGAGCCTTTTATTGCAACACAAACAGCTGCAGACTGTGAAGTCAGTGAAATACTGGACAGGAGCTCTGAAAAGAAATGGACTGTACAGGGGGTGCCCGACGTCATAAGGGCCTACGAAGAAGATGCCCTTGTGCTCGATGTGATTCAAGATGACCCTGAGCTATTTGGCAGCCCCAGTAATACCGATGAGGTGGTGCAGACTGCTGGGCAATTGGTGGCTCTGCAAGAAGCTAGTTGTAGGAAAGCGGAATTAAAATCTGCAGACGGTGACCTTGAAAGTGAACTGGACAGCAATCGGCAGAAGAATGCAAATAAAAGGGCCTCCAGGTGTGTGTGCGGTTTCCATTCACTTTTAATTGGTTTATTTGATAAAGCTGTACTTTAAGTGCGAGAAGAACAGAGTTTGCAGAATATGTCCAAGTCGTTATTGCTAAAGCTATGCAAATCTTTTTTTTTAAATCATTGCATTACAGGAAGGGAAAGAGTTGGAAAAAATGAATTCAGTTGCAGTAACAAGTCATCCAGTCACATTTCTATTAAGTTAGTAACCAATTTTCACCTTATTTATACACTGATCAGGGGTGAAATTACTCTTAGTGTACATTGCAGGATGCATTAAATGAGTTAATTTCAGGGTATTAAGGGATATGGATCAACGGCAGGTAAATGAAGTTGAAGTACAGATTAGCCCTGATCTAATGGAATGGCGGAAGGGGCTGAATGGCCTTCTCCTGTTCCTATTACACACAAAATGTTAGCTGACTTCCAGTGACATTTCTGAATGAGCGGTCTCGAATCTGGATTGCAGCCGCGATGTTGAAACATGGTGTCATTCTGAGCCAGGGGAAGGTGCACTGTGAGGGAGCCAGGGCAGCAGAGCTCAGCACGGTCATTTAGTAAGCTGGGACAACATGGTTTTGGATCAGAAAAATCAGAATGTGTCACACGTTTTTTCTTCGACAGCAAGATTGCCCATTGGTAAGAGTAAGCCACAACTTTTATGTTCTCAAGATGTGGCTGGCTGGCACATTTTATTGCCTATCCTAGTTGCTTAAAGAATCATAGAAGCTTACAGCCATATGGCCCGTCGTGCCTGTGTTGGCCCTTTCAAAGAGCCGTCGTGCTTAGTCCCACCCCCCCGCTCTTTGTCCGTAACCCTGTGAGTTCCTCCTCCTCAAGTACCCGTCCAACTCCCTTTTAAAATTATTGATGGCATCAGCTTCCACCACTTTTTCAGGTAAAACGTTCCAGATTCGGAGTGAAAATGATCTTCCTCTCGATTTTTTGTCAATGATTTTAAATCTATGACCCCTGGTTATTGACCCCCTTGCCAAAGGGAATAGTTTTTCCTCTATGTACTCCTCTCAGCATGTTGAAAACCTCTATCAGGTCACCTCTTCACCGTCTCTGTTCCAAGGAGAACAGCCCTAACTTTTCCAACCTCTCCTCACTGCTGAAGTCCCTCATCCTGGGTAAACCTCCTCTGTACCCTTTCTAAGGCCTTTACATCTTTCCTGAAGTGTGGTGCCCAGAATTGTCCACAAGACTCCAGCTTGAGGCCTAACCAAGTGATTTATAAAGTGCTAGCAGGATCTCTTTGCTAGAAGCTGGTGGATGAGCCTTATTCTTGAACAGGCAATTGTTTGTACAACGAAGGCACGTTCAGCGGGCAAAAGAGTCAACTATGTAATGAGCTAGTCACACAGGAAAGGACGGCAGGCTCCCTTTTCTAAAGGAGATTTGTGAACCATTTGGTTTTTCATGGCTGCCTTTCACAGTCCTAGTTTTCTGGTGTGGACTCGATTTTATTCAATTCAGTTTGACATGGTGGGACTTGAACTCACGACCACTGGGCTGCTAATGCCAGTGCCATAACCACTGTGCTGCTGTACCTGTGCACGTCCCACGGTCCTTACTCCCTTATTAGACTGAGGAAGTAGCATCATAAGCTGCATCCTGGGAGTTGTCTAGCTGAGTGATGTACCCATTCTGAGAATTGCAGTTCAGTAGTGTGACAAAACGAGTGCAGTAGTTTTGTGGTTAAGGTACTGGAGTAATAAAGATTGTAAATTTAATCCCCACCATGGCAAGTTGTGAAATTGAATTTGATACATCTGGTAATTTGTGGGCTGGCATTGGGAAAAATGACCATAAAAGTTGTTGGATTGCCGTAAAAACCCAACTGGTTCTGGTTGTGATACATATATCCACTCCTCCCTCCCTGCTCCTGGCTGAAAAAGGTTAGAAACCCCTGACTTACTATTTTTAAAAAAATCTCTTTTTTTTTCAACTGTTCATGTCTTTTGATAAATGTTGTGGCTGGATGGACTGAAGCTGTTAAATTTTGGGTCTGCTTTAGATATTTGCTTGGGTTCAGCGATGCTGATCACTCCTGTAAGCATTCCAAGATTGTTTATCGAGAAGGGATAACGGCAGTAAGTATTTAAGTTGTTTCCCCCCCCCCCCCCCAAGTGATTTACATCTAGCAGCGCGATGAATTTAAATTATTGGGTTTCTATTAGTTGATCGTTTTCCATTTCTATACTCCGAGATTTGTTGGAACAAATTCACATGTGTGGTATAAGTGAAAATGTAGCACAATGGATAGAAAGCTCGTTGATGGACAGGAATTAAATAATTAGGGTTAATTGGCATTGTGCAAATTAGGGAAGGGTTGGAAGTGATTTACCCCAGAAGTCAGTGCTGGGTCTGTTTTCGGAGGAAATAACAAGGAATGGGATATAACATCGATAGAAAGATGCTTAAGAGTGTGGAGGAACAAGACCGAGGGGTGCAAATACATAATTCCTTGAAAGTGCGAATGGAAGTTGATAAAACTGTAGAATGGCCAGGAGCACTTTTGGTTTTATATATAGGGTTGTTTTATACAAGAATAAAGCAATTATGATAACTTTGCATCAAGTAGTGGTTAAACTACACTGTACATTTTTGGGACTCCTATACTGAAATTATATTAAAGTCACAGAGAAAGAAAGAAAGACTTGCATTTATGTAGCGCCTTTCACGCCCACTGGACGTCCCAAAGCGCTTTACAGCCAATTAAATACTTTTGAAGTGTAGTCACTGTTGTAATGTAGGAAACGTGGCAGCCAATTTGCACACAGCAAGCTCCCACAAACAGCAATGTGATTATCTGTTTTTGTTATGTTGGTTGAGGGATAAATATTGGCTCCAGGACACCGGGGATAACTCCCCTGTTCTTCTTCGAAATAATGCCATGGGATCTTTTACATCCACCTGAGAGAGCAGACGGGACCTTGGTTTAACGTCTCCTCTGAAAGACGGCACCTCCGACAGTGCAGCACTCCCTCAGCACTGCACTGGAGTGTCGGCCTAGATTTATTTTTTGTGCTCATGTCTCTGGAGTGGGACTTGAACCCACGACCTTCTGACTCAGGCAAGGGTGGTACCAACTTTTTAAAAAAAAATTTAAATTATACTTTATTGAACATTAAGAACATTTACAACATCGTGATCATTACATTGTATGATACAAATCAATTCCACCGCCCTGCACAGCCATTCCGCCACCACATTTTAACATCAAAACCTGAAGTTTAATTTGTCACCTGTAACATATATTAATCGATTGTACTTTAAAAATTGGTTGTAAAATACTGTCCTTAAATTCCTTTCTGAATAAAACATCCACAGAGCCTTATAATGGTCTTTTAGCTTATATTTAAAATACTCTTTTAGATTGATTCTCCTCCCCTTAAAAAACAGAGCATTCCTTCTTTGCACAATCACGAATCTAGCCAAACTGAACATTAAATTAATTGCCGCTCCGCTAGACTCTGGCAGACTCTCCTGCAATCCCCATCTCAAAATTGAGTCCCACGGGATTCCTATTCTCGCTGTTCGGTCCCCACCCAGCAAAAAAGCTTCACACAACTGTCGAACATAGTACTTAAAGTCATTTAACTGCAGACATAACACCAGTAAATGGGACAGAGTCTCATCCTGTGTCCCACACATTGGGCAAGTTGCCGCCTCCACTCGTCCAATCTTGCACAAGACCGTCATGGTAAAAATCCGGTTATGAGCCAATTTGAAATCCAGTTCAATCCATTCTGGGCATTTAAAATTCGCCCACACTCCCTTCCAAATCCTGTTGAAGTCCAGCTGTGGGTATATACTCTGCCAAAACTCCTGACCAGCAGGTGTCTTGAATCTCCATTCTCTGAATACCTCATAGAAATCTCGAGTATTACAGTTGTCAAATTGGACTAACTCTCCCCCTTTCTCCAGTACAAAGCTTGGAAAAACAGGACGCATTTTACTTCCTTTGGAGATTTCCGCATTTATTTCTTCCATCCAATCCTGTGGCATTGCCCTCACAATCTTCTCATACATGATTCCTATTGCTTTTCCTTCTACCTCCTGATCCTCCTCCCACACCATGTCCCTCACTATCGCTTCCGGCAACCAACCTGGAATCACCTCGTATAATACATCTTTCACAGATATAATACCAGCTTTTATAAAAGCTTGATTAAATAAAACCTCTCCTTCGATGTTGACCCACCTGTTCAAAAATAAGGGCTGTTCTAAAAATTCCTCAGCCCCCTTGGGCATAAACTGCACACTCTTTAAAAATTGGGCCCAAGTCTCTACAACCCCCTTATAAAACCTAGGGAGAAGCTTAATCGATTTCAAAAACATATTATTGTATTCCATATACAATATCCCCTGCCCTCCTATCCCACTTTGTTTTAAAAAATGCTCAAAACAACTCTTCCAAAAACTTGAATTTGACTTCTGAAGAAATCTCTTCACCCATTTGATTCTAAAGGATTTTTTCTTCAAATCAATATCTGGGAAGTTGAGTCCTCCCTGATTTCTCCGTCCAATGATGGTATTGTAAGCCACCAAGGCTGGTTTCCCTTCCCATAAAAACCTCACACAAGCCTCTCGGATGGACTTTTCTGCCCACTCAGGAATATCCTCCACCGTCAATAAGTACCATAGCTTAGATAGCAGGAGAGCAGACACCACTGTCGCTCTTCCTTGCACTTTCAACCACCTTCTTTCCCATCTTCCCAAAATCTTTTTAATTTTCATAACCTTCGGTTCCCAATTTAATCGATCCACTTCTTCCCTGTCTTTCTTGCACCCCATATGCACCCCCAGAACTTCCAAAACCTCCACCACCTTAAAGGGACATTCCCCCAACCATTCCCCTCTACCCCTCCCTGCAACCAGGCATTGGGACTTACTATAATTCACTCTGGCACCTGAAGCTCTACAATATTCCTCCACTACATCCATAGCTTTCCTCACTGACACCCCATTTCTCAATGTTAAGGTTGTGTCATGTGCATATTGGTGTATCACCGACACCAGCCCGGAACTGGGTACCACAATCCCAACTACACCTTTGTTTCTTTCGCATCATGTAACCTAATGGTTCTGCTACCAATGTGTACAGCAGTGGGGACAGGGGACAACCCTGTCTCACTGATCTCTGTATCGGAAAATACTTAGATAAAAAACCATTACATTTAACACAGCTAAATATGTTTGAATAAAAAATCCTTATCCACTGAATGAAATTTTCCTTGAAACCAAATGCTTCCAAAACCTTCAATAAAAACTCATGAGAGACCCTATCAAAGGCTTTCTCTTGATCTATCTTTAATACATAAGCCTCCCTCCCACTCTCTTCCATGAGTTCTATCGCATCTCGGATTGAGACCACAGAGTCTGCGATGTCCCGGCCTATGACTCCATAGGACTGAGAGGGCCAAACTATCTCCGGTAACACCTCCTTCAAACGATTTGCCATAACCCTCGCCAAGATCTTATAATCCACATTTAATAGTGTGATGGGCCTCCAATTCTTCAGATTCCGTCTATCCCCTTTATTTTTATAAGCTAAGCTTATGATACCTCTCATAGATGGGGCCAGGCTTCCCTCAATTTTAATTTCCTTAAAAACTTCTAAGAGCAATGGACTTAAAATCTCGAAAAATTCCTTATAAAATTCTGCACTTAGTCCATCGGACCCTGGGCTTTTCCCCCCCTTCATTCCACTTATTGCTATTTTTATTTCCGCTAATCCTACTTCTTTATCACACATGCTTCTCTCATCCTCCTTTAAACCCTTTTCAATAAAAGCAGTAACCTTCTCCATCTCCAAATTGGAAATGTCTTCTTTTGTATATAGCTCTTGATAAAAGCTGCTAGCTGCCTCCAAAATCTCCTCACTTTCATGAATGATCTTCTCCCCAACCTTCAACTCCTCAATTAACGATAACCTCTGTCGCAGCTTCTCTTGCTCTAGAAAATATCTAGTGCATCTTTCGCCCTCCAATGCATCTCTAGCCTTTGCACGGAGAATGGCCCCCTTGCATTTTTCAGCTTGCAATAATTCCCACTCTTCCTTTAGCACCCGGAACTTAGTCTCAGCTCCCTTATCCCCTCCGTCAACTGCTTTACAGACATCTGTAAACCTTTTGTTTATATTCTCTTCTCGATGCCGGTTAGCTGCCGCCCTCTTTTTACCATAACGTACCGAAAAAAGTTTGACCTCATATTTGAAATTGTCCCACCAAACTCTTCTTTCTTTCAGGAACAAAAGTTCCTTCTGAGCATTCTTTATTATATTTATAATCCCTTCTTTATAAGCACTTTCCTTCAGGTATTGATTGTTTAAAATCCACACCCCTGAACCGATCTTAACTCTGCTGTTCCTAATTCTAAGAACCAAAGCCGAGTGATCACTAAAAAATACTTTTTTATAATAAATCTCCATCACCTCCGAACTTAACCCTTCCCGCATTAACACAAAATCTATTCGGCTCTGTTTTAAAACATCATCCACCCAACCTGCTCTGGAGAACTCCCTTTTTATGGGGTTCCGGTCCCTCCATAAGTCTCTCAAATTTAAATTTGCCATCATTTTTATAATCATCCCTCTGGAGTTATCCTCTTTAAAGGTCATCTGGGCTGAAATGTCCATCCAAGATAAAAATACATTAAAATCCCCCACAATACAAGGATTTTCCACCTCTGCCACTTCAGTGAATAACCCCCGAAAAAATTCGCGGCGCTTGCAATGGTCGTTCGGTGCATAGATATTAAAAAGATCACAATTAAATCCCTCCAATTTTACCCTTAGCCGTAAAAATCTCCCCTCAGTGTCCTTGTCCACGAAGGCAACATTCTCTTCTATGGACGGACTCACCAAAACAGCCACCCCTCTACTGTTATTGTTTGCACAACTTGCAAACACCTCTCCCTTCCAAACCTTCTGAACTCTTTCTAGAATATCCTCATCCCAAAAAGTTTCTTGCAGACACAACAAGTCCGTGCCTTTAAAACCCTGCAACAACTGCTGCAATTTCTTCTCACCCCTCAGTCCGTTCACATTGATCGAGACCAATGTAATCATGGCTCCAAAGAAGGGAAGTATGCCCAATAATCTCCCCATCATTTAATCTCTGGCTCTTCCCTCCTCTCATGCTCCTTCTCAACTTTTCGGCCAGCTGTTGCTTTTTCCTGCAGCCTCCGGCTCTTTTTCCCCTCCTGTTTGACCCCTCCCTGCTGTTTCAGCCTCTTTCTTGCCTTAACTTTGGGCCCAGGAGCTGCCCTTTCTCCCTCCTCCTGCCCCTCACTAACCTTTCCCTTTCCACATGATGCCACCCCATCCCCGACTTCCATGTCTCTGTCCCCCTCTAATTCCTCACATTCAAGCTCTTCTGCAACCCCTCGTGCCTGCTCCCCGTCATATACATAATCCTGCTCCACGTCAGATACTTCATCTCCCATAGAGAGTCTTCCTGCTATCGCAGTTTCTCCCACTGTGCCGCCCCCTTCGACCACGTCTCTACCTCTGACCCTTGCACCTTGTTCCCTCACTCCATGGGACAATGGCGCACCTAAATTGTTCCCTTCTGATGTCTCTATCTCGCCGATCCCATTCTGCTGTCCCTTTAAGGCTCCTGCCTCTTGCACCCTCTCCCCGCCCTGCCCCCTCCCGCTCACCAAAATATCCGACTCCCCGCCTTTCCCTGGAGCACTCACTTCCACCACACACCCCGCTCCGGCCTCCTCTTCCCCCAGACACCAGACTCCCCAGGGGGAGCCGAACTGCACTAAGGCTCGAGTCTGCACTCGACCCTTGCTGCCCGCCGCTGTCTTTGTTCCCCTCCATAGCACTCGCTGTGTTTTCCGCCATCTCCATCTCGATCTCCGCTTCGCCAACCTCTGCCTCTTCCTGTGCTCCTTTTTCCTTCATTTTACCGGCTGTGTCCTCCGACTGCACCGCACCTCCGGCCGTTCCACACTCCTCTCCTGCTCCTTCTCCCATCTCATCACTCATTTCGCTCCCTTCTGCCACACACTCACAGCGGGCGGGGCCTTTACGACACACCCCACAGCTCTCCGCCTTGCAGCTCTGCGCGATATGTCCCGACTCACCGCAATTGTAACAATACAAATCAGGACAGTTTCTCACGAGATGGTCATGTCCCAGACAATAGTAACACACCTTTACTTGGTTATCGTGCAGCACACGAAGTATTGTACTCCTTCCAGTGTCTCGAACTTCATACTGTAAGGCAAAGACCTCACCCCCTCTGGGAACTGCACCTTTACATACCGGGTTCCGTCTGCTACCCGTGTTCCCGGATAGTACCTCCTCTTTATTTCGGAACAGATTTTAATGTCCCACGACTCCAACTTTTTGCTCAGCACTTCGTCCTCGATGTACACAGGCAAGTTCAAAAATGAAACCACCACCTCCTCTGAATATAGCAGAGTCACCTCCAAAAATTTCTCCCCAACTTTCAGACTGAGCAGCAGTTTTTCCACCTCCTCACGGCCACTGACCGTCACCTCAAATCCCACATTTGGTTTTGGTCAGCAGGCAAAACAGCTTCCCTCACCACAGTCCTCATGAACCGCCTGGATTATATCCCAGGCTCGAATCATCTTATCTTCACATTGCACCACCACCGTATTTTCTTTACCAAACCTCCTGAGGTCCCGGCCCAAATCTTTGGGCCTTTTTTTTCCCCTTCCCACCACCGTTTCTTCCGTAATAAAATTCCTCTTGGGAATATTGTCCTCTGAGGGGCCCGGCACTCCAGACCCCTCAGCAGCCATCTGGCTGTTTTTTGTGGGCCAAAAAGGCCCTAAAACCTGAAAACAACACCCCAAAACCCTCCACCAACTTTTTACAAAACTTCCTCCAACACCCAGCTGCAATTAGGCAACCAGTCACACCTGGCTCACTCCTAGCCCCTCCCACCTAGAGAGTGCTGCCCACTGAGCCACAACTGACACTACATTTTTTGGACCCCTATCCAGAAATTATATTAAAGCCACAGAGAGTGTACAGCATAGATTCAACTAGATGATACCAGGAATATGGAACTGTAGTTATAAGGGACATTTGAGATTCTGGATCAGAAAAGGCGCAGAAGAAATTTGAGAGGTATTTGGAATTATGAAGCATGTTGTGGATGAAAAATGGGGTGTCAATGGTGATGGGCTGGGTCACCACGTAAAAGTTGTCACTGTTAAGTTAGGAGATAATTCTTTATACAGAGAATAGCTAGAACATAACAAACTTTGCCACAGGGAGTACTTGAGGCAGAGATCATCGCATCTTTTAAAGGAAGAATAAATAAATGTTTAAAGCCAGGGAGGCTACAAGCTTACGAGGAGAAAGCAGAGCAGGGGGATTAGGTTTGGATTGTTCTCGCAAAGAGCTGGCACAGATATGATCTGAATGGCAATAGATTGGGAGAAGGGGAAGTGCAACGAGACCTGGGCGTCCTTGTGCACCAGTCGCTGAAAATAAGCATGCAGGTGCAGCAGGCGGTTACGAAGGCAAATGGTATGTTGGCCTTCATAGCGAGAGGATTCGATTACAGGAGCAAGGATGTCTTGCTGCAGTTGTACAGGGCCTTGGTGAGACCACATCTTGGGTATTGTGCGCAGTTTTGGTCGCCTTATCTGAGGAAGGATGTTCTTGCCATGGAAGGAGTGCAGCGAAGATTCACCAGGCTGATACCTGGGATGGCAGGAATGACGTATGAGGAGAGATTGGGTCGATTGGGCTTGTACTCGCTGGAGTTTAGAAGAATGAGAGGGGATCTCATCGAAACTTATAAAATTCTAACAGGACTAGACAGACTAGATGCTGGAAGGATGTTCCCGATGGTCGGGGAGTCCAGAACCAGGGGTCACAGTCTAAGGATAAGGGGTAAGCCATTTAGGACAGAGATGAGGAGGAATTTCTTCACCCAGAGAGTGGTGAACCTGTGGAATTCTCTACCACAGAAGGCAGTAGAGGCCAATTCATTAAATATATTCAAGAAGGAGTTGGATATATTTCTTAAGGCTAAAGGGATCAAGGGATATGGAGAGAAGGCAGGGACAGGGTACTGAGTTTGGATGATCAGCCATGATCTTATTGAATGGTGGAGCAGGCTCGAGGGGCCGAATGGCCTACTCCTGCTCCTATCTTCTATGTTTCTATGATGGGCCAAATGGCGGCCTACTGTGCTTTAAACTTCGATCCAAGATCAGTCACACCAAACCCCCTTTCGCTCCATTTTGGCTCCAAGTTCATCTTTCAGCTAGGTTCAAATCACTTGAAAATACAAAGAAATACAATTCGACTCTTCACTGAGAAAGACAGGAAACCATTTTTGTGGCTTAGAAGGATAAACCTTTTTTATAACTTGGAAGCTTTGCAAACTGTGAATTTTTGGGAGTTTATGGAGGTACTTTGTGGAAATTGATGTTTATTAAGACTATATATGTCAACAAAGTCACTACTAATGCACTTTGTGCTTAAAGACTGGAACATGAGGACTGATGATGGGCAAAGTGGTGGGTGGGATGCCGAGAGGCCCAAAAAGGGACCCTGTCCTCAAAGAGCAAGATCCAACTTAATGCCATTTAACTTTTGGTATTAATATTAAACAGGGTATGGTGGGGACGATCTTCTGCAAGTCACTCTGAAAGCCAAGTAACTGAGTATAGTTGGGTGTGAGAATTAATCTCCTCCGCTCGGAACAGGCTGCCTGGTGTCTGACTGTAATTGCGAAGCGGTGGGTGAGAGGGTTAATCTTTTCCAGTAGGAACCAGGCCACCCAGCGTGGGAACACAGGAGTGGGGGGGGGTTCAAAAAGGACCAAGAAAATATTGGGTCCCATTCTGCTGGCCTTTCTTCCCCCTTCAAGGCTGCTAGACCACCCCCCACAATACAGCCAAACTCCTAAGAAAGAAAGACTTGCATTTATATAGCACCTTTCACATCCACTAGACGTCCCAAAGCGCTTTACAGCCAGTGAAGTACTTTTGAAGTGTAGTCACTGTTGTATTGTAGGAAACGCGGCAGCCAATTTGCACACAGGAAGATCCCACAAACAGCAATGTGATAATGACCAGATAATCTGTTTTTGTTATGTTGATTGAGGGATAAATATTGGCTCCAGGACACTGGGGATAACTCCCCTGCTTTTCTTCGAAATAGTGCCATGGAATCTTTTACATCCACCTGAGGGAGCAGACGGGGCCTCGGTTTAATGTCTCACCCGAAAGACGGCACCTCCAACAGTGCAGCGTTCCCTCAGCACTGCACTGGAGTGTCAGCCTAGCTTTATGTGCTCAAGTCCCCTGGAGTGGGATTGAACCTACAACCTTCTGACTCAGGGGCGAGTGTGCTGGCTGACACATAATTACTCTAGACTCTGAGGGATAGCAGTTCTGCCCGACTTCCTGCCCAGCACCCACTCCCAGTTCCCTCAAGCCCCTTCGGCTGCCCTCCAAGTAATCCCAAACTCCAGGACCCACCCCCAGTGATTACAGATTCAAAAATTTTAAATGGAAACGGTTCTATCTTGAAATCAACGATGATACTACATTGCTTGGCAAGGTGGCTTCTTGTAGCAGTTTTCTGCAAGGTGGTGGAGACCCTGGAATAATGAAAACGCGATGAATTAAAAAAGCTTCTGTAGCCCGAGGGTACAGAATGAGGAAACTACGGTATATATTGTTGCCTTCTCATGTCTGTGATCATCTCATTTATAATAGGGTCTGACAGTCTTGCTAGTGAATAAAAAAAGCGCTCTGCCACTCTATTGTGTATGCTTTTCTTACTGATCTTAAAATGGAGACCTATAAATATATTTATAAACTGTTACATGTTCTAAAAACCTGTGGGTTCTGTTTCTATTCACAGTGCCTTTCTGTACGTGCCCAAGGGTGATGCCTCTGGAAAGCTGTTAAATTGTACCAGCCCGCAATACGATGGTAAGTTTATGTAACTATTCCATATTAACTTCTCTCTCTCCAGAGATGCTGTCTGACCTGCTGAGTATTTCCAGTTTTTTCTGTATTTATTCCATATTTACTTCTACAGTTTAAGAACTATGTGAACTGTTTAAACAACTGATGTTGAATGCTTGGATGAAAGAGTGCAAATTTAGGTTTCCAGTTCGTGGTCAAAATGTGTGTGTGGAGAAGGAATTGTCATTTAATAATCTTATATTGTGGTAGATTTTACTACAACTCGACCTGGGAACACACTCAGAAACTTACAGCACAAAAGGATTCCATTCGGCCCATCGTGCCTGGCCCAAATAGCTCCTTAAAGTTGCAATATGAGCAATGTTTAATGAAAGTAATAATTTTATATATTTTAGGATTCAAGACTCAAAACAGAACACCTGTGAGTGAAGAAAGTTACTTTGAAGAGGACACTCAAGTGGAGACATTGGTGAAAGAGGGAGAGATAACTCAATCCAGATACAATTTGTACCAGGTAAATTGATAGTTTAATCTATGCTTAAGTGACTTCTTTTGTGTCGGTTTTGTTTCATGCCGTGTGCCTTATTAGATCATTCTTTTCAGTAAACTTTTTTTTTAAAAACCCAACGTTCATGCTTCCTTTCAATTTTCTTACCCCTTATGTTCCCCCTCCTCCACCCAGCTGCTTCTTCCTGCCACCCGTAATGCTTGGGAAGGGCAGAATAGTACAAACCGTAGAATTCAGTAGTGCACTAAGCTATTGGTTCTCTTTCCTGTCTCCTCCCCTGGTCTGATGAGTCTGAAGGTGCCATTATGTTTTAGAGCAGATCCTAGGAGAGCAATCTGATCTCCCACCTTAACACCTACAAGCAGAGCACCTGGATCAGAAACCACGTAAATCTGCGCAGGAGAGCGTGGCTAAGACACTTCTGCCACTACCTGTGCGTTAAGTGCTGCCATCATGGCTGGAATTTTAATCGGAAGGCGGGTTGCAAATGGTGGCTGGGATGGTGCAACCTAAGGATCTGTGCTGTAACCATTTTGATTGGAAAGTAAGATGCAGCAGCAACCCAGGTCATGTAACATTATAAGAGTGGGAGCAGGCCAAGGAACATCATGGCAGCATCACCTGTGTGGAGCCAGTCCAGCTCAGTACATGTACAGTACTTGTATGGTGTCAGTCGTGGCTCAGTGGTAGTATGTTTACCCCTATGATTTTGTTCATTACAGCGATGTGTCTGAACAAAAGATACAGGGTGTCTTTTATTTGCAGGTTGCTTCAAATACGGCATTAGTTTCTCAGACCGATGAACAGCAAGATGGCAGAGGGACTAAAATAAGGTTAGTGGATGGAATTGTTACATTTGCATTTGTTGCAATGAGGGACACTTTCACTTCCCCTCCAATGCAGTCACATCGGACTATCCCCCGCACCCCCCCCCCCCCCAATTCTCTAAAACCCCAAGAGCCCTCTTTTCATAGGAACATAGAAATGACCATTGCAGGATTTCACGCCAGTCACAGAATCTAGGAAATAGCATATCGTAAGATACCGCTCGTTCCCCTCTATCCAGGCACTGAACTGTGCTCCTTTGAATCTGGTGATCCAGTCATTCCCCACTGCCTCTTTTGGCTATTCACTCCATCCATTCACCATCCTTTGCATAAAGTAGTTACCTTTAAAATGTCATCTCGCCCTCCCTCTTGCTAAATTTGAGGCTTTGCCCTCCTGTGCAATCTGTGACTGCTAAACATATTGACATTTACCTTGTCTGGAGCCTTTTTAGGATCTTGAATAATACAGTAATGTAATGTATATACCTTTAAGGGGTGAACTACTTTTGTTGGTGGTGTTGAGTGAACTACTCAACACCAACAACAGCCAATCTCCAGACGCCATCCTACAACTCATCCGCTTCATCCTTGACCACAATGTCTTCACCTTCGACAACCAGTTCTTTACCCAAACACACGGAACAGCCATGGGGACCAAATTCGCACCCCAATACACAAACATCTTCATGCACAAGTTCGAGCAAGACTTCTTCGCTGCACAGGATCTCCAACCAACGCTATACACCAGATACATCGACGACATTTTCTTCCTATGGACCCACGGTGAAGAATCACTGAAAAGACTACACGATAACATCAACAAGTTCCATCCCACCATCAAACTCACCATGGACTACTCCTCAGAATCAGTCTCATTCCTGGACACACGAATCTCCATCAAAGACGGACACCTCAGCACTTCACTCTACCGCAAGCCCACGGACAACCTCACGATGCTTCACTTCTCCAGCTTCCACCCTAACCACGTTAAAGAAGCCATCCCCTATGGACAAGCCCTGCGAATACACAGGATCTGCTCAGACGAGGAGGAATGCGATGGACACCTACAGACACTGAAAGACGCCCTTGTAAGAACGGGATATGACGCTCGACTCGTCAATCGACAGTTCCGACGGGCCACAGCGAAAAATCGCATAGACCTCCTCAGAAGACAAACACGGGACACAACCAACAGAGTACCCTTCGTCGTCCAGTACTTCCCCGGAGCGGAGAAACTACGCCATGTTCTTCGCAGCCTTCAACATGTCATCGATGACGACGAACACCTCGCTAAGGCCATCCCCACGCCTCCACTACTCGCTTTCAAACAGCCGCCTAACCTCAAACAGACCATCGTTCGCAGCAAATTACCCAGCTTTCAGGGGAACAGCGACCACGACACCACACAACCCTGCCACAGCAACCTCTGCAAGACATGCCAAATCATCAACACAGATACCATCATCACACATGAGGACACCACCCACCAGGTACATGGTACATACTCATGTGACTCGGCCAACGTTGTCTACCTCATACGTTGCAGGAAAGGATGCCCCGGAGCATGGTACATCGGCGAGACCATGCAGACACTGCGACAACGGATGAACGGACACCGTGCAACAATCACCAGGCAGGAGTGTTCCCTCCCAGTCGGGGAACACTTCAGCAGTCAAGGACATTCAGCCTCCGATCTTCGGGTAAGCATTCCTCAAGGTGGCCTTCGAGACACACGACAACGCAAAATCGTCGAGCAGAAACTGATAGCCAAGTTCCGCACCCATGAGGACGGTCTCAACCGAGATCTTGGGTTCATGTCACGCTACATGTAACCCCACCTGATGCAGGGTCATCCAGACTCGAGTCGACATTGGCTTGTTCTCTCTTCACAGATGCGGCCGGACCTGCTGTGATTTCCAGCCAAAAAAAATGTTTTTTGTCTTTTTTTGTTTTTCATACAGACCCCAGCATCTGCAATATTTGACCCCTTGTGACCCCACCTCATTGTTCTTTGATGTAATGTTTCCCTGACTGACCTGTTTGGACACCATTCACACCTTTGACTGCTGTGATTATCTCTCTGCCGAGGTGTGATAAATGGCAGTTGGAAAGGTTACCTGTAAACATCTGACATGATTCTCTGACTATATAAGCTGTGTCTTTATGCATTTCTCCACTTCACCTGAAGAAGGAGCAGCGCTCCGAAAGCTTGTGATTTCAAATAAAGCTGTTGGACTATAACCTGGTGTTGTGTGACTTCTTACTTTTTACAGCTCATGTATACTGTAGTACCGGCAGTGACCACACCTGTATATAGCACTGAGTAGTAATCTGTACAGTCAGTTCCAGAGTGAGCCACGTTGAGTAAACAACTGTTGTACCGTTCTCCTGCAGTCTGTATCTTACTACTGACGGACACAACATTGGCGACGAGGCAAATTCGATCCTACCTGCAACTCTGCATCACCTCCCAGGGATTCGTTCCTGGAGACCAGTAGATTGGAGGTCAAGGCCAGAGACACGGGCGTCGACCACGGGCAACCGCCCAGTCATCCAGCAGAGACTCGAGAATTGCAGGGGAGGCTGTTGAGAGCCAGGCTTGGCTTTCCAGTCGCGGTGGTCCAGCGAAACGGGCTGGCAACAGGTAGTGCGCAGACCCTTCCCGGACAGCGGCAGGCTAGAGCCCGACCGAGCGGCACAGCAAAGGGCCGAGCAGCGTCGACGGGAGAGAGAGAGAGAGGGCAGAGCGCACAGGGCGCAGCCGGTGTTCAGGGGCCGAGCAGCATCGAGGAGAGGGAGAGAGACGCGCAGAAACCCGCGAGGCGCCGCCATTGCCACGAGGACCGCCGAGAGCGGCGTTGGCAGCAGCGCAGGAGAAGCGCGCGAAACCTACAGGGCGCCGCCATTGCCACGAGGACCGCCGAGAGCGGCGTTGGCAGCAGCGGGGGAGGAAGGAAAGCGCGGGAGACGCCATTTTAAGCCATTGTAAACCACACCCAAAATGCCAAAGAGTGGCAGTATCACCGCATTTGACAATGAAGTAGAAGATTGGACTACATATGTCGAACGAATAGAGCTATACTGCAAGGCAAATGAGGTGTCAGATGACAAGAAAGCGCCGGTATTGTTAAATTTAATGGGTGCAAAGATATATGGCTTATTACGAAATCTAGTAACCCCAGCGAAGCCAGTGGAAAAGAGTTTTGGAGACATAGTGACGATACTACAGGAACATTTAAACCCCACACCGCTGCTGATCGCAGAAAGATTCAAGTTTCACAAACGGAACCAGCATAAGGATGAAAGCAATGCTGAATATTTAACAGAACTGCGCAAGCTATCGAAACACTGCCAGTTTGGAACGGGACTGGCAGATACCTTAAGGGACAAGTTTGTGTGTGGGCTTCAAAGTGAAGGAACCCAGAAACGGCTTTTATCTGAAAAGGACCTTACGCTGGACAAGGCTTTCAGCATTGCGGTATCATATGAAGCAGCAGCATGGGGCGCTGCAGAGATACAACAGAGACCGCAAGAATATGGCACAAACGAAATGTCATACAGAACAGAGAAGTGCTATCGCTGCGGCAGAACAACACACGACCACAATGATTGCTGGTTCAAAGACAAAGTGTGCAGACAATGTGGAAAAGTAGGACACATAGCACGAGTCTGCAGGCCGGGAAAGAAAACCAGCAATAAGAAATCTCCAAAAGAAAAGTAAAAGAAGGTACATAAGGTGACGGAGAATAGTTCAAACGAACAAAAGAGTGATACCGACTCCGAAAACAGGGAGCTGAGTTGTCTGAAACTACATAATGTGATCAAAACGGAGGATCACCGAACCATTTGGGTCACTCTCAAGATAGCAGGAGTCCAGGTAAAGATGGAATTGGACACAGGATCAGCCCTAACAGTCATAAACCGACGGGACTACGAGCGGCTATTCTCACACATACCCTTGAGAGACACAAAAATTATTTTGAAGACGTACACGGGGCAAAAAGTCTACCCCAAAGGAAAAATAAGGGTGACCGTTATATATAGCGGTAAGGAAACACCAAAACTAGACCTGTATGTATTGCAAGATGGAGGACCACCATTACTGGGACGTGAATGGATCCGGAAAATACAGCTGGATTGGCATTCCAAACAAACACTGACTGTGGCTGCCAAAAAGGATGACGACGTCACACCTGGGCGACTGTCAAAGGTCCTAACCGACGCGCAAGAAGTGTTCCAGCAAGGACTCGGAACACTAAAAGGCATGACAGCAACAATTAAAATCGAAGGAAACGCAAGCCCAAAATTTTTTAAGGCCAGACCGGTACCTTATGCGATCCGCCCAGCCGTCGAAGCAGAGCTGGAGAGTTTGGAACGTTCAGGAGTACTGTCCAAGGTAGACTGGAGCGAGTGGGCTACACCCATCGTCCCTGTGATGAAAAAGTCGTTGAGCAGCACGCCTGGGGAACCAAGGAAGGTTCGCATCTGTGGGGACTTTAAGGTAACAGTGAACCCAGTCCTTCACACCATGCAATATCCACTTCCGCGGATTGAAGATATTTTCGCCTCGCTATCTGGAGGGAAACGCTTCACTAAGATTGATCTGGCCCAGGCGTATCTGCAAATGGAGGTAGAAGAAGCATCAAAAAAATACCTCACAATCAACACCCATAAAGGTCTCTTACCAATACAACCGGCTGGTATTCGGGGTAGCATCAGCTCCGGCTATTTGGCAAAGGGCAATGGAACAAGTCCTGCAAGGGATCCCAGGGACCCAGTGTTATTTGGACGACATCCTGGTCACGGATGAAAATGAGTGATCACCTCGTCAACCTGGAGCAGGTGCTCGCTAGATTGCAGGAATATGGGCTCCGAGCTAACCGCCCCAAATGCGAGTTTTAAAAAAAAAAAAAACAGATCTCGTATTGTGGCCACGTTATCGATAAAGAGGGGTTACATAAGTCCGCAGAAAAGATTGAGGCAGTAGTCAAGGCTCCAACACCGGAAAACGTGTCACAACTGAGGTCGTTCCTCAGGCTGGTAAACTACTACCGTAAGTTCTTGCCAAATTTGTCTACAATACTACACCCACTGAACACCCTACTGCAAACTGGGGTGCCATGGAAGTGGAGTGATGAATGTAGATGAGCTTTCCAGAAGAGCAAAACACTAATCACATCGAAAGAGGTATTGGCCCATTACAACCCAGCATTACCAATTTGGTTGGCGTGTGATGCATCACCCTACAGCATTGGAGCGGTGCTGTCGCACAAATTCTCGGACGGCTCAGAGAGGCCAATAGCCTTTGCGTCACGATCACTAACCTCAGCCGAGCGTAACTACGCCTAGATTGACAGGGAGGCCCTCAGCCTAGTGTGGGGAGTGAAAAAGTTCAATCACTATCTGCACGGGCAGAAATTCACCTTGCTGACTGACCACCAGCCTCTTGTCTCCATTTTTAATCCGAAGAAGGGCGTCCCGGTGATGATTGCGCAACGACTACAAAGATGGTCACTCTTTCTAGGGGCGCACCACTATGAGATTGAATATAAGTGCATGAAACAGCATGGAAATGCTGATGGGCTATCACGCCTGCCACTGCCTACTGCGGAGGAAGCACCAGCAGTGGATCCTGTCGAAATATTTCATTCGACTATAGTTGAATACCTACCGATAACTAACGCTCGTATAGAAAAGGAGACCCGAAATGACCCGACACTGTCTCGGGTATATGATTTGACGGTGAAGGGATGGCCAGCACATGGCGACTCACTGTTGCCAGCATTCTTGACAAGAAGAGAACAGCTGTCAGTGTGCCGGGGGACCTTGATGTGTGGATCCCGAGTGGTAATTCCACCCAAGTTAAGGGATAGAGTGCTCAATGAGCTTCATGAGGGTCATCTGGGAGGGGTAAAAATGAAAAACCTTGCCAGGGCTTATGTGTGGTGGCCGGGAATCGATAAACAAATCGAGGACCTGACCATGAGCTGCAGAAAGTCCAAAATGCACCACCACATGCCCCTCTACCCATGGGAGTGGCCTCATCTCCATGGCAACGGGTGCATATTGATTTTGCTGGTCCATTCATGGACACAATGTTTTTAATAGCCGTGGATGCGCACTCGAAATGGTCTGAGGTCATCAAAATGTCCTCCACCACCATGGAGAAAACTATTGCAGTCCTACGGACCATTTTTGCCAGGAACGGCTTGCCGGAACAGATTTGCTCCAATAACGGACCACAGTTTGTGTCCAAAGAGTTCCGGAGGTTTATGCAGAAGAATGGGGTAAGGCATTACACATCCGCCCCGTATCATCCAGCCACAAATGGATTGGCTGAGAGGTTCGTACAAACCTTTAAGAAGGCAATAAAGGCTATGTACAATGACAACATTCCGCTGCAGCATAAGGTGGACAATTTCCTGTTCGCCTACCGGAATGCGACACATGCAGTCACCAACCAGGCCCCGGCCATGATGTTCTTTAACCGAAGGTTAAGATCTCGCCTGGATTTGCTCAGACCAAACGTACGAAGAGATGTTGAGAGTAAGCAATTCCAGCACATCCATGAGAAGCCAACAAGGAGCTTCAATGTAGGGCAACCAGTCTTGGCCCGCGACTACCGAACAGAAAAATGGCAGCCAGGAACGATATGCACACGGCAGGGCCCACTAATGTACACAGTGGACGTTGGGGAGAACATCGTGAGACGCCATGCTGACCAGATCCTAGAGTCACAGGAACAAGTCGACCCCCATGCCTCGCCCATACGTACCTGGTGAGGAACCCGACGTACAGGTCGCATCTACCCCAGAAACAGTAGCATCGGAAGCTGATGACCCAACCGACGACAGGGGGCCAGAATCGCCTCCGCACCAAGAGCGAGACACTCGGGAAAGGCGCTATCCAGAAAGGATCAGGAAGCCTCCCCAAAGACTGAATATATAAATGGACTATTTTTCAGCTAACGTTGTATGTTAAAAGTGTTAATTGTAATTAGTTTGATATTTAATTGTTAAATGAGTGTTATGGTACTGTTAATCTAAAAGGGGAGGAATTGTAATGTATATACCTTTAAGGGGGGAACTACTTTTTACAGCTCATGTATACTGTAGTACCGGCAGTGACCACACCTGTATATAGCAGAGTAATAATCTGTATAGTCAGTTCCAGAGTGAGCCACGTTGAGTAAACACCTGTTGTACCGTTCTCCTGCAGTCTGTGTCTTACTACTGACGGACACAACAAGTAAGATCACCCGAACCTCCTCCATATAAACATTCCCAGCTTCTATAGCCTCTCCTCGTAAATCAGGTGCCTAATCCCATTTACCAATTTAGTTACCCCTCACTGCACCTCCACCAGTGCCTGGAAGTCTTTCACAGAATGTGATGCCCAGAATTGTGCACAGCATTCGAGGTAAGGTGAGGCGGGGTGGTGCTGGACCAACACTCTGTACAAACTCAATCACTACCTGAGATTTGCGCTCTATTCTTCTGGCTAAATAACCCAAGATCCTATTTGCTCTTTTACGCAAATTGATTTTTTTACACAGCGAGTTAGGACCTGGAATTCTCTGCCTGAAAGGGTGGTGGAAGCAGATTCAATAATAACTTTCAAAAGTGAAATGGGTAAAGGAAAGAATTGCATAACTATGGGGAAAGAGTGGAACTAATTGGATAGCTCTTTCAAAGAGCCGGCACAAACACAATGGGCTGTATGACTCTATGCTATCTTTCTACTGCTGCATACTGTGCTGATGGATTCAGCGGCCTATCCACCTGTCCCAAGTCCCTCTGCTGTGCTGTTTCTATAGAATGCTATTTAGTTTATATTGTATACTTTCCTTTCCCAATCTCATGACTTTGCATTTGTCCAAGTTAAATGGCATGTGTGTGTCAGCCGTGGCTCAGTGGTAGCAAGCTCTTCTCTGAGTCAGAAGGTCGTGGGTTCAAGTCCTATTCCAGAGACTTGAGGACCTAATCTAGTCTGACACTCCATGCAGTACTGAGGGAGTGCTGCACTGTTGGAGGTGCCATCTTTCGGATAAAATGTTAAATTGAGGCCCCATCTTCCATCTCAGGTGGACGTAAAAGACCGCATGGCGCTTTTGAAGAAGAGCAGGGGAGTTCTGCCCGGTGTTCTGGCCAATATTTATCCCTCAACCAACGTCAGTAAAACAAATGATCTGGTCATTATCACATTGACGCTTGTGGGACCTTCCTGTGCGAAATTGGCTGCCGCATTTCCTACAGAGTACGAGGGCTCACATACGGAAGTGGTCGTTTGGGCTCGGCATAGGGATAATACCTGAAATAAAAGTCCAAAGTCCAAACATTACTGTCTTGTGGCTGAGATATTACACACAGTCCTGTCTGCTGGCGCAAGTGGATGAATAAAGATTCCATGTCATTATTCAGAGAAGAGCAGGGAGTTCTCGTGGTGTCCCGGCCACCATTCCTACCTCAATGAATACCACCAAGAACAGGTTAACTGGTCATTCATGGCATTTGCTGTTTGTGGGATCTTGCTGTGCCCAGGTTGCCTCATTTGCCTACATAACAGCAGTGCTTGCACTTCAAAAGTAATTTATTGGCTGTGAAACACTACGAAAGAAAGAACTTGTTTTTCTGTAGCGCTACCCCAAAGCGCTTTACAGCCAATTAAGTACTTTTTGAAGTGTAGTCACTTGTAACGTAGGGATGTACTCGGGATGTGCTACGATGCTCGTTATAAATTTGGGTCTGCTGTAGATAACTTCTTGGGTTCAGTGGTGACAGGCGTTCCTGTAATTGGATCCCAGACCCTTTGTAATTACACACACGCTACACGTTCAGGCTATCTGAAAGCATCAAATTACTTCTCGTTATACCGCATCTCCAAAGTTTTATGCTGTGAACCTATGCAGACAAGAAAGATTTCTCCAACTCATTTGATATTAATAACCCACTGACTGCCAATACAGGTATCTGAGCTGTGTGTTTGAATCCAGATCCTGGGATTGTAGTCTTTTAACCTGCCACGTCTCCTAGCCTGTCTCTAACAAGTAGGTTAAATTATTGTGTAGTATCTGGGTTAATAACTTGATGCATGTTTTTCTTGCAGTGCCAGCAGCGCTCAGCACCAATGTTCAGACAGATCTATATTGGAAAATCATTTTTCTCTGAAACCACCTTGTTCTGAATCTTCATTCCAGAACTCAGCATTGACAAACGGTATGCTCCAATTTTGTATTTGTGTATGCCAACAATTCACGGTTGACCTTGGTGTTTTAGAATAAAATGTTTGAATGTCAGTGCTACGTCTTTACATGATTTGTGCACGTGTAAGTGCTTACTGTAGTTCTTGGCAGTCCTCTCTGTAATGCCCCAGGATTCCTACAAATAGAGAAATGTTTTTTTTGTTTAGGGCAGATGAGTGCTACGTTATAAACAGCAAATGCTGGAAACGCTCAGCAGGCCAGGCCGCATCCGTGGATAAAGAGAGAGTTAAAATTTCAGACCGCTGACCCTTTGTCAGAATTGACCTGAAACATTATTGTCATCGACCCGAAATGTTAACTCTGTTTCTCTCTCCACAGATGCTGCCTGACCGGCTGAGTGTTTCCAGCATTTTTTTGTTTTAATTTCAGATTTCCAGCACCTGCAGTATTTTGCGTTTGTGCTAAATTATGAAGCCTTCCTGGTTGAAAGGCTATTGCTTATTGGTCCAATTCTGGTCTTATTTGGCAAGTGGATTTGTTTAGCTTTTAAAAGGTACTTCGAATTTAGGAGAATGTGTAAGTTAAAATGGTTGAGTTTATATACTTGTATTTAAAAAAAGGAGGAAAAACTTTCAATCTGTGCCCAGTTTTCTCCCATGCCTTTCCTGAAGGTGCCAGCAGCCCTCAGACACTCGGTACAAGTGGCCATTCATGCATGAGCCTAGCCAGGAAATGCCAGCAGTCTGTTTGACTGAGGTGTGACGCAGGTAAACCTGATCCTGGTCTTGCCCAATATCCATGCACCCACTTGTTCCAGGAGGGGTTAGTGGAGCGTGTTCAGAAGGAGCTTCCCTGGCTAACTTCCAGGCACCTCCCTCTGCCACCCGCCCCCCCCCCCCCCCCCCCCCAATCACCTCTCCACCTCATACCTCGGGATCCTGTGGCTGATTGTAGAGAATCCATTGCAACCCCACCTGCCCGAATCTCAGGGAGAGGTGGGGGGTGTCCTGAGGCTGTTTGTAGAGAATCCATTGCAACCCTACCAGGGAAGTCCTGCTACAACTGTACAGGGTATTGGTGAGACCACACCTGGAGTACTGCGGACAGTTTTGGTCTCCTTATTTAAGGAAGGATATACTTGCATTGGAGGCAGTTCAGAGACGATTCACACGGTTGATTCCTGAGATGAGGGGTTTGACTTATGAAGAAAGGTTGAGCAGGTTGGGCCTATACTCATTGGAATTTAGAAGAATGAGAGGTGATCTTAGAAGAATGAGAGGTGATCTTAGAAGAATGAGAGGTGATCTTAGAAGAATGGTGTGGAGATGCCGGAGTTGGACTGGGGTGGACAAATGTAAGAAATCACACAACACCAGGTTATAGTCCAACAGCTTTATTTGAAATCACAAGCTTTCGGAGCGCTGCTCCTTCTTCAGGTGAAGTGGCGAAATGCATAAAGACCCAGCTTATATAGTCAGAGAATCATGTCAGATGTTTACAGGTAACCTTTCCAACTGCCATTTATCGCACCTCGGCAGGGAGATAAATGGCAGTTGGAAAGGTTACCTGTAAACATCTGACATGATTCTCTGACTATATAAGCTGTGTCTTTATGCATTTCTCCACTTCACCTGAAGAAGGAGCAGCGCTCCGAAAGCTTGTGATTTCAAATAAAGCTGTTGGACTATAACCTGGTGTTGTGTGATTTCTTAGAAGAATGAGAGGTGATCTTATTGAAACATATAAGATACTGAGGGGGCTCAACAAGGTAGATGCAGAGAGGATGTTTCCCCTCGTGGGGAAATCTATAACTCGGGGGGCATAGTCTCAGAATAAAGGGTCGCCCTTTTAGAACTGAGATAAGGAGGAATTTCTTCTCTGAGAGTCGTAAATCTGTGGAATTCTCTGCCCCAGAGAGCTGTGGAGGCTGGGTCATTAAATACATTTAAAGTGGAGATAGACAGATTTTTGCAAAATAAGGGAGTTGAAGGGTTATGGGGAGCGGGCAGGGAAGTGGCTTCGAGCCCAAGATCAACCATGATCTTATTGAATGGTGGAGCAGGCTCGAGGGGCCGAGTGGCCTACTCCTGCTCCTATTTCTTATGTACCCAAGACCAGCTAATTCAGCACAGTCCAGGCATTGAGCCCAAGACATTCCTGCTCTGTTGTCAGGTATCTCACTGGCCTGGTTTATATTGAGAATGGTCACTTGGGTGAGATAGCAGAAGGCCGATGCCACCTGTGGAACTGTACGTAGTGTGCGCGATGTCTTCAGGAGGAGGGAGGAGAAAAATAAAAATGGCTGTTATCTGAAAGTGACGAGGATTTTGTCCCCCCTTTAGATTTGAGGTTTACCCAGGAGCGTTTATTGCCACCAACATCAGCATGTGCTGCTGCTTCTCTGCAGCTGAATAGCTCAGAGTATTGGACCATGACCAGGCCTGTAAGTCTGGAATTCATATATCCCTTCCTGACCCATTTGATTTGCTGCTGCATTTAGCATGTTTATATAGATACGGGCCTTTAGATTATATTAAGAAATTAATTGCGTCCC
Organism: Somniosus microcephalus; assembly: GCF_052327205.1. NCBI lineage: Eukaryota > Metazoa > Chordata > Chondrichthyes > Squaliformes > Somniosidae > Somniosus > Somniosus microcephalus. The sequence continues at coordinate 264,320,883 of NC_140993.1, forward strand.
CGAGAAAACGCTCTAGCATGCATCACACCAGAATAACAAAACTCACTTAGAACTGTTGATCATTCACCTCCGTTTAAAAAAATGTTTTTCTTTATCTTGTTGGGTTAAAGCTCATTGTTCTTTTTTGTAAAATTGCATCCTTTGCGACCTTCCCTCCCCATAAAAATCTACGGGACTGTGCTCTCGGGTTTGCTTTTATTCCTGTAGACAGCAGTAGACTTCTGTTGATCTCCCACGACATTAACACTGAGATGGAAGGTAAGGGTTGAGATTCAGGAGACGGTACAGAGAAGAACAATCCCGATCGAGTTCGAGTTCTGAGGAAAGGTTGGAAGAAATGGGGGTTCCTTGGCCTTGACGGGGTGCCACTGAGATATTAACTGTTGGGCAACTGTGGGAGTACCTTCACCACACGGACTGCAGCGGTTCAAGAAGGCGGCTCACCACCACCTTCTCGAGGGGCAACTAGGGATGGGCAATAAAGTGCCGGCCTTGCCAGCGACGCCCACATCCCATGAACGAATAAAAAAAAAGATAAATCCAAAGCACTACTTCCAACGTAAACATCGATAGTAGGATTCAGGTTCAAACTGGTGAAAGGTGACTTAAGGACGAATTCAACAACAACAACTTGTATTTATATAGCGCCTTTAACATAGTAAAACGTCCCAAGGCACTACACAGGAGTATTTTAAGATTTAAAACATTTGACACTGATCCACATAAGGATAAATTAGGGCAGGTAACCAAAAGCTTGGTCACAGAATCACAGAAACCCCACAGTGCAGATAGAGGCCATTTCGGCCCATCGAGCCTGCACCGACACATATCCCACCCGATCCCCGTAACCCCTACACCAACACATATCCCACCCTATCCCTGTAACCCCACGTATTTAATCCCCCTAACACTAAGGGTCAATTTATCATAGCCAATCAACCTAACCTGCACATCTTTGGACTGTGGGAGGAAACCGGAGCACCCGGAGAAAACCCACGCAAACACGGGGAGAATGTGCAAACTCCACACAGACAGTCGCCCGAGGCCAGATTCGAACCCGGGTCTCTGGCGCTGTGAGGCAACAGTGCTAACCACTATGCCACCGTGCTGCGGTCAAAGAGCGTCTTAAAGGAGGAAAGAGAGGCGGAGAGGTTTAGGGAGGGAATTCCAGAGCTTAGGGCCTAGGCAACAGAAGGCACGGCCGCCAATGGTTGAGCGATTATAATCAGGGATCCTCAAGAGGACAGAATTAGAGGAGCGCAGATATCTCGGCGGGGGGAGGGGCTGGAGTAGATTACAGAGATAGGAAGGGGCGAGGCCATGGAGGGATTTGAAAACAAGGATAAGAATTTTGAAATTGAGGCGTTGCTTAACCGGGAGCCAATGTAGGTCAGGAATTCGGGGAGTCTTTCAAGATTTGGGAGTGGCCTTCCGGTACGATTCACTCCAAAGGCAGTTAGGTGGGTCGAGGAGCATTGTTAAGTTATTTTTCTAGATGAATGAGCAACTTGCCTCCCTAAACCTCTCTTTTGTCTGTGAATCTTTCAAATCATCTGACACAAACCTGTCTTTTTCCACCAAAGTGCGCATTACTCTGGAGTTGTGGATTTCTCCAGATTTGCCGTCTTTGTGGTGTTGTGATTGGACAGGAAGTATTTTTAGCCAAAGCACTTTTGCAATGAAGTTTTATACTGTGGCCCTTTAGAGGTATTAGTAAAATAAGTGGATTTCGTTGTCCGGTAACTGTTCCTCAAAACAACAACAACTTGCATTTGACAAAGGGGTTTTCACCCGAAACGTTGACTCTATTTTCTCTCCACGGATGTTGCCTGGCCTGCTGAGTTTTTCCAGCATTTTCTGTTATATTGCATTTATGGTAGTGCCTTTAATGTAGGAAAACGTCCCAATACACTTCACAGGAGTGTTATCAAACAAAATTTGACACTTAGCCAAATAATAAGATATTGGGACAGGTGACCAAACGCTTGGTCAAAAAGATAGGTTTTAAGGAGTGTCTCAAAGGAGGAGAGAGGTAGAGGTGGAGAGGTTCAGGGAGGGAATTCCAGAGCTTAGGGCCTAGGCAGCTGAAGGCAGGGCTGCCAATGGTGAGGGCGAAAGAAGTCAGGGATGCACAAGGGGCCAGAATTGGAGGAGTGCAGAGATCTCGGAGGGTTGGAGGAGGTTACGGAGATAGCGAGGGGCGAGGCCATGGAGTGATTGGAGCACAAGATGAGAAAACCAGCACCATTTGCTGATGCTTCAAATGTCATTTTAATATTGCACAATTCTAGCCAATTTATTATTTGTAATCAATGTAGATTTATATTCCGTGGGTCAATTTGTTTTGGGATATTTTGGAGATCCAGTACTGTAGCTTTTTAGTACATTTAAAAGCAGTTGGTCAAGTTGAGTATGAGTGTTGCTTTCTTTAATGTGAAACATTGCAAATGATTCAGAGATTAAAATGTTTTATCATTGTTTCCAGTTTAGTTATCCATTGGAGCAGACTGCAGTACCACCTGGTTGCTGTCGATTTTATTTCACCACAGTTAGAGGCTGCAAGAGAAAACTATGCCGGTTTGGACATGAAGTTAAAAAAGGAGATGAAAAAGTAAATGCATTATTTCTTAATGCTGTTTTTCACTGTACTTCCTGAGCTGTAGTACTTTTTGTAGATCATAGTGACTTACTGGGTTCTGTTCTCTTTAGTAGTCATTTATCTACATGATGACTGATAATTAGTTTCAGTATTTACTTATTTTGAAAATATTCAATCGTAATTTGAACTGTCTAGGAAATAATTGTACAGTAGTACAATGTGATGAATCTTTTACCCATTAGTATCTGTGATTTTCACATTTGAACTGTGTAAATGAAGAGATGTTTGCCTGCACATGCACATTTTTAGAGCTGATTATAATTGCAGGATGAATCACTGAAACTTTCTTTCATCCATTCATTTTACGTTTTTCCAGTTTTGTATGGAGATTGTTCAGAAGTTCACAGAGACCAGTAATCCATATCTCTTAGTACGTGCAGGTAGGAATAAGCTTGCTGCGTGCCATTTTCTGTGAAGCTTTTGTCAATGTAGTTTTCCTCATTGGTATTTAACAGAACTGTAGCATTACTTGCATTTTTCTTTTATTCGTTCCTGGGATGTGGGTGTTGCTGGCAAGTACAGCATTTATTGCCTATCTTTAATTGCCCTTGAGAAGATGGTGGTGAGCTGCCACCTTGAACCACTGCAGTCCGTCTGGCGAAGGTACTCCCACAGTGCTGTTAGGGAGGGAGTTCCAGGATTTTCACCCAGCGACGATGAAGGATCGGCGATATATTTCTAAGTCAGGATGGTGTGTGACTTGGCGGGGAACTTGGAGGTGGTGGTGTTCCCATGTGCCTGCTGCCCTTGTCCTCATAGGTGGTAGAGGTCGCGGGTTTGGGAGGTGCTGTCGCAGAAGCCTTGGCAAGTTGCTGCAGTGCATCTTGAGGATGGAACACACTGCAACCACGGTGCACCGGTGGTGGAGGGAGTGAATGTTTAAGGTGGTGGATGGGGTGCCAGTCAAGTGGGCTGCTTTGTCCTGGATTGTGTCGAGCTTCTTGAGTGTTGTTGGAGCTGCACTCATCCAGGCAAGTGGAGAGTATTCCATTACACTCCTGACTTGTGCCGTATAGATGTTTGAAAGGCTTTCGGGAGTCAGGAGGTGAGACACTCGCCGCAGAATACCCAGCCTCTGACCTGCTCTTGTAGCCACAGTATTTATGTGGCTGGTCCAGTTAAGTTTCTGGTCAATGGTGACCCCCAGGATGTTGATGGTGGGGAATCCGGCGATGATAATGCTATTGAATTTCAAGGGGCGGTGGTTAGACTCTCTCTTGTTGGAGATAGTCATTGCCTGGCATTTGTGTGGCGCAAATGTTACCTGCCACTTATCAGCACAAGCCTGAATGTCTTCCAGGTCTTGCTGCATGTGGGCATGGATTGCTTCATTATCTAAGGAGTTGCAAATGGAACTGAACACTGTGCAATCATCAGCGAACATCCCCACTTCTGACCTTATGATGGAGGGAAGGTCATTCATGAAGCAGCTGAAGATGGTTGGGCCTAGGACACTGCCATGAGGAACTCCTGGAGCGATGTCCTGGGGCTGAGATGATTGACCTCCAACAACCACAGCCATCTTCCTTTCTGCTAGGTATGACTCCAGCCAGTAGAGAGTTTTCCCCCCGATTCCCATTGACCTCAATTTTACTAGGGCTCATTGATGCCACACTCAGTCAAATGTTGCCTTGATGTCAAGGGCAGTCACTCTCACCTCACCTCTGGAATTCAGCTCTTTTGTCCAGGTTTGGACCAAGGCTGTCATGAGGTCTGGAGCTGAGTGGTTCTGGCAAAACCCAAACTGAGCATTGGAGAGCAGGTTATTGGTGAGTCAGTGCCGCTTGATAGCACTGTCGACAAAACCTTTCATCACTTTGCTGATGATTGAGAGTAGACTGATGGGGCGGTAATTGGCTGGCTTGGATTTGTCTTTTTTGTGGACAGAACATACTTGGGCAGTTTTCTACATTGTTGGGTAGATGCCAGTGTTGTAGCTGTACTGGAACAGCTTAGCTAGAGGCGAGGCTAGTTCTGGAGCACAAGTCTTCAGCACAACAACCGGGATGTTGTCGGGGCCCATAGCCTTTGCTGTATCCAGTGCGCTCAGCCATTTCTTGACATCACGTGGGGTGAATCGAATTGGCTGAAGACTGGCTTCTGTGATGGTGGGTCCTCAGGAGGAGGCCGAGATGGATCATCCACTCTGCACTTCTGGCTGAAGATGGTTCCAAACACTTCAGCCTCGTCTTTTACATTCGCTGCTGGGCTCCACCATCATTGAGGATGGGGATATTCATGGAGCCTTCTCTCATTAGTTGTTTAATTGTCCACCACCATTCACGACTGGATGTGGCAGGACTGCAGAGCTTTGATCTGATCCGTTGGTTGTGGGATCGCTTAACTCTATCCATAGCATGCTGCTTCCGCTGTTTAGCATGCATGTAGTCCTGTGTTGCAGCTTCCCCAGGTTGGCACCTCATTTTTAGGTACGCCTGGTGCTGCTCCTGGCAGGTGCTTCTGCACTCCTCATTGAACCAGGTTGGTTCCCTGGCTTGATGGTACTGGTAGAGTGAGGGATATGCCGGCCCATGAGGTTACAGATTGTGGTGGAATACAATTCTGCTGCTGCTGGCCCACAGCGCCTCATGGATGCCCAGTTTTGAGCTGCCACACAGTACGATGGAGGGTGTCCTCAGTGTGAAGACGGGATTTCGTCTCCACAAGGACTCTGCGGTGGTCAATGCTACCAATACTGTCATGGACAGAAGCATCTGCAACAGGTAGATTGGTAAGGACGAGGTCAAGCAGGTTATTCACCTCGTGTTGGTTCTCTCACCACCTATCACAGGCCTAGTCTGGCAGCTATGTCCTTCAGGACTCGACCAGCTCGGTCAGTTGTGGTGCTACCGAGCCACTTTTGGTGATGGACATTGAAGTCCCCCACCCAGAGTGCATTCTGTGCCCTTGCTACCCTCAGTGCTTCTTCCACGTGGTGTTCAACATGGAGGAGTACTGATTCATCAGCTGAAGGAGGGCGGTAGGTGGTAATCAGCAGGAGATTTCCTTGCCCATGTTTCATTGGGTCCGGAGTCAATGTTGAGGACTCCCAGTGCCACTCCCTCCCCAATGTATACCACTGTGCCGCCTCCTCTGGTGGGTCTGTCCTGCCGGTGGGACGGGACATACCTAGGGATGGTGATGGAGGGGTCTGGGACATTGGCTGAAAGATATGATTCTGTGAATATGACTATATCAAGTTGTTGCTTGACTAGTCTCTCCCAATTTTGGCACAAGTTCCCAGATGTTGGTGAAGAGGACTTTGCAGGGTCGACTGGGCTGGGTGTGCCTTTGCCGTGTCCGAAACCGGTGCCTAGGTCGATGCTGGGTGGTTCGTCCGGTTTTATTCTGATTGTTTTTCGTAGCGATTTGGCATAACTGAGTGACTTGCTAGGCCATTTCAGAGGGCAGTTAAGAGTCTGGAGTCACATATAGGCCAGACCAGGTAAGAACGGCAGATTTCTTTCCCTGAAGGACATTAGTGAACCAGATGGGTTTTTACGACAATCTGATAGTTTCGCGGTCACCATTACTGATACTGGCTTTTTATTCCAGATTTATTTAATTAACTGAATTTAAATTCCCCAGCTGCCGTGGTGGGATTTGAACTCACGTCTCTGGATCATTAGTCCAGGCCTCTGGATTACTAGCCCAGTAAGATAACCACTGGATTACTAGTCCAGTAACATAACCACTATGCTACTGTACCTGACTAGTTATAATTAACTCACATTGACTGTCTTTCAATTGGGAATACTATATGGATTGATGGTGTGGAGATGCCGGTGTTGGACTGGGGTGGACAAATGTAAGAAATCACACAACACCAGGTTATAGTCCCAACAGCTTTATTTGAAATCACAAGCTTTCGGAGCGCTGCTCCTTCGTCAAGTGAAGCGGAGAGATGCATAAAAACACAGCTTATATAGTCAGAGAATAATGTCAGATGTTTACAGGTAATCTTTCTAACTGCCATTTATCACACCTCGGCAGAGAGATAATCACAGCAATCAAAGGTGTAAATGGTGTCCAAACAGGTCAGTCAGGAAAACATTACATCAAAGAGCAATGAGGTGGGGTCACAAGGGGTCAAATGTTGCAGATGCTGGGGTCTGTATGAAAAACAAAAAAACAGACTAAAAACATTTTTTTTGCTGGAAATCACAGCAGGTCCGGCCGCATCTGTGTGGAGAGAACAAGCCAACGACGACTCGAGTCTGGATGACCCTACGTCAGGTGGGGTTACATGTAGCGTGACATGAACCCAAGATCCCGGTTCAGGCCGTCCTCATGGGTGCAGAACTTGGCTATCAGTTTCTGCTCGATGATTTTGCATTGTCGTGTGTCTCGAAGGCCGCCTTGGAGAATGCTTACCCGAAGATCGGAGGCTGAATGTCCTTGACTGCTGAAGTGTTCCCCGACTGGGAGGGAACACTCCTGCCTGGCGATTGTTGCGCGGTGTCCGTTCATCCGTTGTCGCAGTGTCTGCATGGTCTCGCCGATGTACCGTGCTCTGGGGCATCCTTTCCTGCAACATATGAGGTAGACAACGTTGGCCGAGTCACATGAGTATGTACCATGTACCTGGTGGATGGTGTCCTCACGTGTGATGATGGTATCTGTGTTGATGATCTGGCATGTCTTGCAGAGGTTGCTGTGGCAGGGTTGTGTGGCGTCGTGGTCGCTGTTCTCCTGAAAGCTGGGTAATTTGCTGCGAACGATGGTCCGTTTGAGGTTAGGCGGCTGTTTGAAGGCGAGTAGTGGAGGCGTGGGGATGGCCTTAGCGAGGTGTTCGTCGTCATCGATGACATGTTGAAGGCTGCGAAGAACATGGCGTAGTTTCTCCGCTCCGGGGAAGTACTGGATGACGAAGGGTACTTTGTTGGTTGTGTCCCATGTTTGTCTTCTGAGGAGGTCTATGCGATTTTTCGCTGTGGCCCGTCGGAACTGTCGATCGACGAGTCGAGCGTCATATCCCGTTCTTACGAGGGCGTCTTTCAGCGTCTGTAGGTGTCCATCGCGTTCCTCCTCGTCTGAGCAGATCCTGTGTATTCGCAGGGCTTGTCCATAGGGGATGGCTTCTTTAACGTGGTTAGGGTGGAAGCTGGAGAAGTGGAGCATCGTGAGGTTGTCCGTGGGCTTGCGGTAGAGTGAAGTGCTGAGGTGTCCGTCTTTGATGGAGATTCGTGTGTCCAAGAATGAAACCGATTCTGAGGAGTAGTCCATGGTGAGTTTGATGGTGGGATGGAACTTGTTGATGTTATCGTGTAGTCTTTTCGGTGATTCTTCGCCGTGGGTCCATAGGAAGAAAATGTCGTCGATGTATCTGGTGTATAGCATTGGTTGGAGGCCCTGTGCAGCGAAGAAGTCTTGCTCGAACTTGTACATGAAGATGTTGGCGTATTGGGGTGCGAGTTTGGTCCCCATGGCTGTTCCGTGTGTTTGGGTAAAGAACTGGTTGTCGAAGGTGAAGACATTGTGGTCAAGGATGAAGCGGATGAGTTGTAGGATGGCGTCTGGAGATTGGCTGTTGTTGGTGTTGAGTACTGAGGCTGTCGCAGCGATGCCGTCATCGTGGGGGATACTGGTGTAGAGTGCCGAGACGTCCATCGTGGCGAGGAGTGTTCCTGGTTCAACTGGTCCGTGGGTGCTGAGTTTCTGTAAGAAGTCTGTAGTGTTACGACAGAAGCTGGGGGTTCCCTGTACGATGGGTTTCAGGATGCCCTCGACGTATCCAGCGAGGTTCTCATACAGGGTTCCGTTGCCTGATACGATAGGACGTCCGGGTGTGTTGGCTTTGTGTATCTTTGGGAGGCAGTAGAAGTCTCCCGCGCGGGGAGTACTTGGGATGAGAGCGCGTAGGATGCTTTGAAGGATGCTGTTTTTTCGTTTTTCATACAGACCCCAGCATCTGCAACATTTGACCCCTTGTGACCCCACCTCATTGCTCTTTGATGTAATGTTTTCCTGACTGACCTGTTTGGACACCATTTACACCTTTGATTGCTGTGATTATCTCTCTGCCGAGGTGTGATAAATGGCAGTTAGAAAGATTACCTGTAAACATCTGACATTATTCTCTGACTATATAAGCTGTGTTTTTATGCATCTCTCCACTTCACCTGACGAAGGAGCAGCGCTCCGAAAGCTTGTGATTTCAAATAAAGCTGTTGGACTATAACCTGGTGTTGTGTGATTTCTTACATATATGGATTGAGTGTACTTCAAAATCAATATTGGTTGGTAGAATAAGATTATTCTCTTCCAAAACCTTGAATCACATCTTAAAATTGGTAACTTCCAGAGAGGAAAACTATCTTACTATGTTAGTGGGTGGTTGCGCATTGCAAAGCCTTTCGCACCCTGTGATGCTAGAGATTTTTGGATATTAACGGAATCAAGGGATATGGGGATGGCGCGGGAAGGTGGATTTGAGGTAGAAGATCAGCCATGGTCTTATTGAATGGCGGAGCAGGCTCGAAGGGCCAAATGGCCGACTCCTGCTCCTTTTCTTCTGTTTTTATATTCTAGAGAGCCTGGAAATCCCACTGTCCTATACTGGCTTGGCCACGTTGCCTCACATTGACAGTAGCCTGTTTATGCTGGTTTTTCAAGTCACTATTTATTAAATTTGTTTTTGTACTGTCCTTGTGGATAAACCATTAATTTTTGGTTACAGATCGTGTTTAGATCATCATCGGCTGACTGCTGTCTCTTCTGTTGATGTCATTGTATTGTGCTTTCTGCAGTTCATTAGTAATGGTCAACAACAACTTGTATTTATACAGCGCGTTTAACGTAGTAAAACACCCCAAGGTGCTTCACAGGAGCGATTATCAAACTAACTTTGACACCGAGCCAAATAAGGAGATATTAGGACAGGTGACCAAAAGCTTGATCAAAGAGGTAGGTTTTAAGGAAAGTCTTAAAGGAGGATAGAGAGGCAGAGAGGTTTAGGCAGGGAATTCCAGAGCTTAGGGCCCAGGCAACTGAACGCACGACCACCAATGGTGGAGCGATTGAAATCGGGGATGCTTGAGACCAGAATTAGAACAAAGAAGACTTTAGCACTATTATGAAATCTAAATTTTGAGAAGTGGAAGCGAAATAAGAGAGTCGAGTAAGTTCTTGAGTAAATCATCAAATGAGTTTTATAGATGACAAATAAATGGGTGTCCAAACGAGAGGCTAATTCAGTTGCGAACATTCAACTGACTAAGATGGTAACAGTGAGTTTGTGTTGGTAAGGCAAAATGGGTACAGTTTGGAATGAATGTACTGTGACAGAGTGGACCCGAAACTGCAAGAGTGGGGCAAATAAACGAGAATGATTCCAGAATTGGTACTTGTGAGGAGCACACCAGTCAGGCATATACAGATAGTGGGATCAGGGCTTACACAGATAGTAGAATCAGGACCTTAGAGTAGCGATGTGCGTTACATATATGATCATAGAATGATGCAGCACAGAAGGAGGCCATTCGGCTCACCGTGTCTGTGCTGGTGATGTGGGATATCCTAGATCTAAAAGCATTCAGGAGGGATACATGTGCATGAAATGTTAGAAGTTATGTTTGGGGAAACGTGGAGAGGATGTTTCCACTTGTGGGCAAGTCCAAAACTACAGGCAATAATTATAAGATGGTCACTAATAAATCCAAAAGGGAATTCAGGAGAAACTTCTTTACACAGAGAGTGGTGAGAATGTGGAACTCCGCAGGGATAATGGACAGCTCTTTCAAAGAGCCACAGGCACGATGGGCAGAATGGCCTCCTTCTGTGCTGTAAGGTTCTATGATTCTTTTAGCCAAAGCGATCTAAAAGTGTACAGAATAGTCAACTTCTGGTAAGATTTTGACAGGTTACTGCTGGTTGAGGTACATCATCCACAGTGCTTCCAGCCACTTAAGTTTGGGTGTGAAGAATTTGCCACGGCTTCAGCACTAAGGAAGGTCAGAGTTCAAATCTTAGCGCTGACTGATCTTACTTGGGCTTCCCAGTTTGGCCAATTTTAATTGGGAAGCCTTGGAAGAGTTGTTTTTGCAATACGTGGCTCTTGGTGAGGTAGGGTGGAAAGTCTCACCCCATCGATTGAGGATAATAATGTGGCTGCAAGCATGGGAAATTTATCGAAGATAGAACAAATGTTTCCCAACCCTGCAGATAATGATGCATTGTTTTTTTTTCCCCCACTCAGTAAAAATATTTAGAAGTTACTACAGAAATGTTCAGCCTGGCATTTACTATAGTTCCCAAGTGATGAACGGACTACTTTTCGCAATGTTGAAAGTGCATAGGTTGCAAAGCCTTTTTGAACTGCTCAATATGGCCGTAATCATGAAGGTGTTGGTGAGTAGTCGTTTTATTAATAATCCAAATTGAAGTTAATAAATTGCCCTAACTCTCAGCAATAGATAATGTACAAAGCAACTAGAACTAAAGAGCTGACTCTGTCAATGAACAGGGAGGTATCAATCCTTGCTCTCCGTATGATCAGTGTTGTAGACTGAAGCCTGTCTCAGCCAGTTAGCAATCACTGGCTGTTAGTTTTGAATATGATAACCCTTGAACTGTAAACCATGAAAGTTGGCAATTTATTGTTGATTTACTTGACTGAATTTTGAACAGTAAAAATGTTAAAGTACCAGGTAGAATTGTTAATGAGTGTAGGAGGGCGATAGCCTCTGGGAACTGTGCATCAGAGTTTCCTTTTTCAAGGAAATACCGGTAAGAAACTTTCCTACGGAACTTCAGAAACTTTCCATGAAACTTTAGAAGCTCTGCATGCTAGTTATTTTTTTCTCTTATTTCTTCCAAGCTGTCGTGGTGTTACTGAACCGAAGTCTGGGCAGGCAGGTTTCCATCGCCAATGTTTTGTTAGTTTCTCCTAACTTCTTCTTAGACATTTGGTTGGCAACTTTGCTTTCTCTTATAAGCTGCGAGCAATTTCAGTTTTCAGATATTGACCCACGGTGGCAGCAGATGTCAAGTTCTGTGAACATTTTGGGCATTTCTGGTCACCGAGTGCCCTGACTTGTGTCTCGAGTGTCTTACTGCCAGGACCTTGAGACATGAGCCCATTCCTTAAGCAGTTTTCAGAACATTGAAAAACTTGTAGATGAATATTGCTGAATGTAGACTGTCACAGAAGCAGCCCAACGATTTGCACATTTTCCTGAGGCAGATATCCATCTGCCAGCTTGCAGCTTAATGCATGTCTCAGCCCATTCGTGGCTGCGGAACTTAAACGTAGGAAATCTCAGAAAGGCTTTTTGGCTGAAAAACCCTGCTTCATTGATTGATCTCCACCTAGTTTATCACCGTTTCTCCATATCCAATCCTATGCCATCTTTTCAGTCTCTCCTACTCCCAGACCCACTTGTCCCTGTCTTTGAAAATTGTCTTATGTTCATCCTTACTCATTCCAACATAAAAAATCAACAATTCATAAACCATACACACTTATCTATCCCGCCTTCTAATCATTCCAGTACCTTCCTTTACTCTCTTTCCATGCATGGCTGGGAGACGTACAGAATGCAGAGGAGATAGACGAAAAGAGAGAAAGCATAAGCGAGAGAGTCAGGTGAACAGAGCTGACTAGGGAAAATATGCAGGACTCAGAGAGAAAGAGCAGAAGACATACTAAGAGAGAATTAGAGAGTGGGAGAAGAGTGGAGAGAATTAGAGTGGATAAACAAGCAGAGACAGGCGATTGGAGAGTGGGAGAGGAGCAGAGAGACAGAATTGGAAAGTGGGAAATGAGCATCCAAATGGTTATAGAAGGAAGACTTTTTGGCCTAGAAATTGGGTTGGGGCGCCAAAGTGGCGCAAAAGTCGGCTAAGCGCAGGATTTAGCACAGCGATCGGTGTGATACCGATCGCCAGATATTCAGTTTCAGTGCCCCTCGAGGGAGACGGGGCGAGGCTCGAGGCGCTCCGCGTCCCTCTTAGGGCGCTGAAACTGATTATCGCAGTGCAACGTGCCGCAGCACCACATGCTGCGGCACGGCACGCTGCGGTACTGCAGGCCTTCGGGGAGGTGCCTGCAACAGCGCGATCCCCGATCGCGAGTGCCGGCAAATGAGCCCGGCACCAAGGAGAAGTGCCGGGCTCTCGGGAAACAGCCGGCAATGCCGCGGGGGGAGGGTTAGGAGGCCGGGGACGGAGGTGCTGGCAGGCGGCCGCCGAAAAAGCTGCCGCCCCGCACCTCCACCTTAACTTGCGCCGCTGCCGGCACAGCAAGGCCCTGTGAACCGGGCGCGGGTAGCGAGCGGCGCAACTGCGGCGTTCGCTACCAAATATCGCGAACGGGGCACGAATGGGGCGCTGCACACACCGATGACGTCATCGGTGGCGGCGCAGCGCAAATGCCTAACGCCACCATTAGCGCCCCTACTGAATATCGCCGGAGACGCAGCCAGTGGCGCTACAGCCACTGACTGCCTCTTTAGGCGCTAACAGGTGGCGCTGCTCACCCAATTTCTCCCCCTTTATTTTTATCTTGAGAGTAACAACACAAGAGAAAAAGACTATAGAGCAAAAAGAAAATCTAGTTTTCTTTGGCCTCCTCCTGTACTGTACGAGTCTTTCAGCCCATCGTGCCTGTGCCGGCTCTTTGAAAGAGCGATCCAATTAGTCCCACTCCCCCTGCTCGTTCCCCATCGCCCTGCAAATAGTTCCTTTTCAAGTATATATCCGATTCCCTTTTCAAAGTTATTGAATCTGCTTCCACCGCCCTTTCAGGTAATGCATTCCAGATCATCATAACTCTCTGCATAAAAAATATTTCTCCTCATCTCCCCCCTAGTTCTTTGGGCAATTATTTTAAATCGGTGTCCTCTGGTTACTGAACCTCCTGCCAGTGAAAATAGTTTCTCTATTTAATCTATCAAAACCCCTCATAATTTTGAATACTTCTATTAAATCTCACCTTAACCTTTCTATGCTCTAAGGAGAACAATCCCAGGCTCTCTCGTCACACCACATAACTGTCCCTCATCCCTTCTTTATATCCATTAGCAAAGAAAGTTTGAAACAGAAATGTGCAGTTAACAGAACGCTACTAAACATACGGCAAATATTTTCTCTTCTAGCCAGAAGGTGAAATTTTACTGAATGTATTTGATCTTGTGGCATCCACAGACTCGAGGGCCATGGTTCCCAATCTCATAGAGATAACCTGCAAGGTAGGGGCAACTGCTGCACATTTTATACATGCGAAAGAAGTGACGTGAGGTAGCTTTGTAAATAAAACACAGGATTTGCTACATTAATTGACAATATCTTTGAAGAAATCATGTTAATTGAACTTGTTCTTTTCATGTGCTTTCTTTAATACTGAGTACACAACAGTTTGTGTGTGTGTGTATGCCTGTGTATATGTGTGCGCCTCTTTCTCTCTGTCATGCCTGTGTGTATGTCTCTACCTCACTTTCTCTTGCTCCCTCTCTCTCCTTAACCTCTCTCTCTCTCTCCCTAACCTCTGTCTCTCTGTTCCTAACTATCTTTCTCAATTTCAATTCAATTCAAATCGCTTTATTGGCATGACAAGGTACATCTTATGTTGCCAAAGCATCGAAAAACATTTATGGTTGAACACATAAACGCAGATCTATCCATTCAGTGTATAAACAGATATATCCCTGAGTGTATAAATATACATTCGTATAATTTGTATATACTCTTTTCTTAGATTTAATGGTTGTCCCTCTGTTTATGGCAAGCTGTGACATAGTGTGCCGCTAAGGTTCTCTCCCTCCCCCTCTCTCTATCTTCTCTCTCTCTCTCCCCCTAACCTCTGCCTCTTCTCTCTCCCAAACCTGTCTGTCCCTGTCTCTCTCCCTAATCTGTCTGTCCCTGTCTCCCTCCCTAATCTGTCTGTCTCTCTCTCTCTCTCTCTCTCTCTCTCACCTCTGTCTGTCTCTCTATACCTAACCTGTCTGTTTCTGTCTCTCTCCCTAATCTGTCTGTGTCTCTCTCTCTCTCTCTAACCTCTGTCTGTCTCTCCATACCTAACCTGTCTGTTTCTGTCTCTCTCTAACCTCTGTCTCTCTATACCTAATCTTGCTCTCTGTCTCTCTACCTTATATAGAAAGGGATCGATCATATTATTGCTAGTATATTCTAGACTGATGAATTGTGGAAAGAACATTTGGAAACAACTTAGGGGTCTGTATTAACAATAGACTTCTAACTAGGAGTTTTTAATTATCCAAAAATAGACTAAGATATGGAAGATGTTTGCGGTGAGAGTTTTATTTTGCAGTGCTTTCAGGACTATTTTCTCAACCAATATTTTGCAAAGAAGTCACTCCCTCGACCTTGTGATAGTTTGTGGCCTTTCCACTCTGTAGCCTTAATACATAGCGAGGCTGTCTCCGACTATTGCTCGTCTACCTTATACCCTAGCTATCTGTCCCTGGAGAATTTCTTCCCAGATATCTCTCTCATTCACTCTCCAACTCCCAATTTATTCTCTTCTGGCCCTGCATCCCATTTCTTTAATTCAAAAACAATCTCCTTTGTTCCCTAGATTTTTGGTATGAATAATGGTACTTATTCCAGTGAAGATAAGCGCATTTTAAATGTTCTATTTTTATATGTATATTTGAAGACTTCCTTCTAGATGCAGTTTGATAATTCAGAGGTGAGAATTTGTAAAGAAGTGAAACCAATACATATAGTAGGCAATTTTTAGACAACTTTATTGCACTGAATTCTCTTTGAAAAGCTGCTTAAACAGAAATAATTGCTGAAAACACTCAGCCGGTCAGGCAGCATCTGTGGACAGAGAAACAGAATAAACATTTCAGGTCGATGACCTTTCATCAGAACTAGAAGATGTTAAGAGATGAACAGCTTTTAACATCTCTTAACATCTTCCAGTTCTGATGAATGGCTGTCGACCTGAGACATTAACTCTTTTTCTCTCTCTGTAGATGCTGCTTGACTTGCTTGAGTGCTTCCAGCATTTTCTGTTTTTATTTCAGATTTCCAGCATCTGCAGTATTTTGCTTTTGCTTAACCAGCTAGTTGTGCTCCATATTTGTGTGTTACACATCTTAAAATACATGGGAGTGCAGCCGTTATTCATGAGTAAACACCATTCTAATTTAGAAAAATGTAGAAAACATCCAATCAAAATTGCGCTCATTTTCTGAAGGTCTGGGAACATATCAAGAATGCTTTTAAAGATTAGTGTTATCCAGAGTGATGTAAATATAAAAAGAAAGACTTGCATTTATATAGCGCCTTTCACGATGTCACAACGTCCCAAAGCGCTTTACAGCCAGTGAAGTACGTTTTGAAGTGGAGTCACTGTTGTAATGTAGGAAACGCGGAAGCCTAATTTGTGCACAGCAAGCTCCCACAAACCGCAATGTAATAATGACCAGATAATCTGTTTTTTCGTGATGTTGATTGAGGGATAAATATAGGCCCCAGGACACGGGATAACTCCCCTACTCTTCTTTGAAATAGTGGGATCTTTTACATCCACCTGAGAGAGCAGACGATGCCTCGGTTTAACGTCTCATCTGAACGACAGCACCTCCGACTGTGCCGCACTCCCTCAGTACTGCACTCAGTGGGAGCTTGCTGTGCGCAAATTGGCTGCCGCGTTTCCCACATTACAACAGTGACTCCACTTCAAAACGTACTTCACTGGCTGTAAAGCGCTTTGAGACGTCCGGTGGTCGTGAAAGGCGCTATAGAAATGCAAGTCTTTCTTTCTGTGAAGCGCCTTGGGGCGTTTTACTACGTTAAAGGCGCTATATAAATACAAGTTGTTGTTGTTGAGCCACAGCATGTTTTAGATTTGCAAATGGACTTCTAATTAAATGCCTGCGTTTGAGATAAACAATAGGAAAGTGTCAAATATTATATTTTAGATGTGTTTAAGAATTTTTACATACAAAGTAATTTGCTAACTTTTTCAGCTTGTGGAAGTAGGACTTGAGCTCCAGTTGGACCAGCTTAACTACATGATACATTCGCTGAATCAACTGCAAGTGTCTCACCAAGAAATACATTGCATCGCGGCACTTAAACCCAGGTAAGCAGCTGCCCATTTCGTTCTTCCGTAGACTTGTCTAGTTAGAGCTGTAAGCCTATGATACTGAAGAGTCTCCCCACGGTGTTTATAAGTGATGTGTACGCTGGATCACTATATCAGTGGGCTACATTTGGAACTTTTGATGGATTAATAAAATTATATGGGCATGTAATATTGGTATATGGAAAATAAATGACTTATTTCAAGTGAAGAGGCGGGCTAAAGAAAGCAGTGTTTTTTTTAATGTGTTGCTGCCACATATCCCATGCTGAGATTTATTTAAGTGTTAATGTGGAGGGAGCAAATGTATTTATCTATCTGTGGTAGGTAAGGAAATACTATTTTCCAGGACCAATTAAAAATACCGTATTGGGGAGATCTGTTACAAACCTGACCCATCAGATGGGCCACAGTGGTCTTTCTAGTGCTGTACGTTCCTAAATTCTTTCATGGATTGTCAACCTCACCCCCATTTCCAATCACTCCTCCCTTGCAACAATGTCACCTCCGACTCGCTGTGAGCAACACCAGAAGATTTGATAGTAACTTTCAAATGTGTTCTAAAATACTCCAGGCTTACATGGAACCTTACAGCACAAAAGGAGGCCACTCGGCCCATCGTGCCTGTGCCGGCTCATTGAAAGAGCTATCCAATTAGTCCCACTCCCCCCTGCTCTTTCCCCATAGCCCTGCAAATTTTTCCTTTTCAAGTATATATCCAATCACACCCCCATCCACATCAATGGGGCTGTGGTGGAAAGGGTGGACAGCTTTAAGTTCCTCGGAGTCCACATCACGGAAGACCTCTCCTGGTCCCTCAATACCTCCTCCCTGGTGAAGAAGGCCCAGCAGCGCCTATATTTCCTAAGGAGGCTGAAGGGATGTAACCTGTCACCCCTGATCCTCTCTAACTTTTACCGCTGCACAATAGAGAGCATCCTGACAAACTGTATCACAGTATGGTATGGCAGCTGTAGCTACTATGACCGGAAAGCCCTGCAGCGGCTAGTCAAAACTGCCCAACGCATTACCGGCACCTGGCTACCGACCATAGAGCACATATACCAGAAACGCTGTTTACGGAGGTCACGGACCATCATCAAAGACCCTACCCACCCCAGCCACAGTCTGTTCGCCCTCCTGCCATCTGGGAGACGCTACAGATGCATTCGCACCCGTACGACCAGATTTAGGAACAGCTTCTTTCCCAGGGCTGTCATCCTACTGAAACTCTAAAGCCTGCACATCTGCCAATGCACTTTATTATGGTTATGTTTATGTTAATGTATTACAAGCCAAATGTATGTTGAATGTTTAAATGTCTTAATCTAAATGTACACTCTCGGGAGCCGCAAGCCTACATTTCGTTGTACTGCACTTGTGCACTAACAATGACAATAAAAGTTGATTTGATTTGATTTGATTTGATTTGAATTCCCTTTTGAAAGTTGCATGCTATATTTTTTTCTCTCTTCCAGGTTACTTTCTCATCAAACTGAACCAGAAGGACTGTTTGACTTGAATTTTGCAATTGCTGAAATAGAGGTGTGTGGATTTATTTCTTTTAAAAAATAAATACATTTATCAGCATTCCGAAATCTGTTAATATTTATGTAAAAACTGTGAGTCCTCTCGTTATGAAGAGTGCTTTAGGTTTTCTTATGCTGTGCCTGATGTGGCTATAAGTGCTACAGTTAGAAATTTCTGACATATAAATAGACCCTTCAGCTGTAACGAGGGATTGCCAGCTCGCCAGGATTGGCCTGGAGTCTCCAGGAATTAAAGATTAATCTCCAGGAAACTGCTGCGAGCAACACCCAGGAGCAAAGTCACAGGGGCAATAAAGCAATTGTATTTTTTTCCCATTTTTTTGAACATTTTCTTTTGTTAGTTATAAAAGCATTGGAGATTTGGGGGGGATGGGGGGGAGAAACAGCTATTTGGGGAGTTTGAGGCAGGCCGTCATGTGATCACTGTTCGCAACCTTGGTGTCATATTTGACCCTGAATTGAGCTTCCGACCACATATTCGCAGCATAACAAAGACCGCCTACTTCCACCTCTGTAACATCGCCCGTCTCCGCCCTTGCCTCAGCTCATCCGCTGCTGAAACCCTCATCCATGCCTTTGTTACCTCTAGATTTGACTATTCCAATGCACTCCTGGTTGGCCTCCCACATTCCACCCTACGTAAACTTGAGGTCATCCAAAACTTGGCTGCCCGTGTCCTAACTCGCACCAAGTCCCATTCGCCCATCACCCCTGTGCTCGCTGACCTACATTGGCTCCCGGTTAAGTAGCACCTCGATTTCAAAATTCTCATCCTTGTTTTCAAATCCCTCCACGTCCTCGCCCCTCCCTATCTCTGTAATCTCCTTCAGCCCCACAATTCCCCTGAGATATCTGCGCTCCTCTAATTCTGCCCTCTTGGGCATCCCTGATTATAATCACTCAACCTTTGGTGGCCGTGCCTTCTGTTGCCGAGGCCCTAAGCTCTGGAATTCCCTGCCTAAACCTGTCTGCCTCGCTACCTCTCTTTCCTCCTTTAAGAAGCTCCTTAAAACCTACCTCTTTGACCAAGCTTTTGGTCACCTGCCCTAATTTATCCTTATGTGGATCGGTGTCAAATTTTTTGTCTTAAAATACTCCTGTGCAGCGCCTTGGGACGTTTTACTACGTTAAAGGCGCTATATAAATGCAAGTTGTTGTTGATGATGAACCCTTCAGGAATCTGTCCAACCAGAGTTGGTAACTCTAGCTGGAACCCGCTTAACTGTCCTTCAGACATTCTCTTAGTCAAAAGTGCATGCTGGCAACCAGGAGAAGGTTTTCTATAAAAAGAAGCTACTTTATTTCCCTCTGTCTCATCAAAGATCCGGCCTAGACTTCACCTGCAATCTACCCTTGTTGCATCCCATAAAACGGCCCTTTTCACAGGCTAACCAGTAATGCTTTTCCCACTTGAGGGGCCTTTGCTTCAAGCACATGCTGCTCACAGAATGAGAAAAATTATCTTGTTATCCGAAGAGTATCTCTGCGTTTTTGGGAAGAAAAATGTTGAATACTAGCTTCTGTCTTGGAATTTTGCCGTCACCTGTGGAATCTTGCCTGCGTTGAGAGTTATTTCCCACTAAACCATGAAAAGGGGAAAAAATAGACCCAGTAATGCAAATAGATGCTTCAAACTCTAAACTAAAGGCAAGTCACAGATGAGGAAAAAAGAGTCCTTGTGCAGGACCAGTCAACTAGGCAGACCGCCAAAAAGTGGAGCTTTGAATTCAGATTCCAAATTCTCTGAGGGATATAGCGCACCCTGATTGCAAATTAAGGCTGGGAGTGTCTGAGAGCCTACTTAAGAGAACAAAGAACCTCAATAATTCTCGCGTGGGTTGAGTGACATTACAGTGCATCTCGATGTGCTTTAAAAAGTAGATAAATAATTGCTGCACTTACAGTTTTCATTTGTGTGCTAGCAGATCTCCCGTGGCATTGCTCATTTTAAGTCTGAGGATATGATGCTTTATAACAAAAATACAGAATGTTACAATAAAGAGGCCACTCAGACCATCAAATGATTTCCTCCATATGAGCTACCTAGTCCAATCACACTCTCCCTACTCACTTCCCATATCCTTTTAGTGGCCAGTTCTGACTATGCAATTTTCCTATTTTTGCCTTTCCTGATTTCTTTTTTCATCTTGTGCTATTTAACCTATTTTAATCTTCCTACCTCCTTGTTGCTTAAATCTAAATTTTTCTTTCCCTTCCAGACAGTCTTCTCTAATCTCTTGCTTACCCCTCGCTTGTGCCATGTTAGTTTTAAACCCTCCCTCACATCTCTAAATAACCTCCCCACAAGGATATTGGTTCCAGTTGTGTTGGTACAACTCCAGGAATCTGAACCCTATCCCCACACATCATGCCTCTAACCATGCATTTACTTCCCAAAATTGGCTCTTCTTGTCTGGGCTGGCGCTGGATCTGCTAGTAATCCTTCGATTGTTGCTGACTGTTTCTTAATTTCCCCCCTAACTCCTTGAGCTCCTTTTGCAGGACCTGACTGCTATTTTTCTCTATGTCATCGCTTCATACATGTACATTGTTTTCTGGCTGATTCCTCCTCCCTTTCAAGCGTTTCCTTACCTGCTCCTTAATGTCCCTTACCCTGGCACTGGGGAGGCAACACACCATTTTGTTTACATTACACAAGTGATTGTCTACTCCTCTATTGGATCTCCATTACCACTACATAGCTGCACTTAACTCTCTCCCTTTGGGTGACCACTTACAATGGAGTTGGTCTTGATTTCCCTCCCGAGTTATTGCTCTTGTCTGTATGATCGGTCCCTGGGGGTCCGTAGAGACTTTCCAGGGTCTTTATAAAACCGACACTGATTCAGTTCTTGCGAATTATTCTCAACGGCTGGGCCTGGCTCCACAGAGGCCCACAGCTCTCACTCACTTTGCAATGAGCGCTCCCTGCCAGTCGAGTCGATTCCTCTCCCTGGCGCCATCCTCCCGACACGTGATCAGAGCGCCTGCGGGGGTCCTTCAAACACGTGCCTGAACGTGTTCACGCAAACACGCACAATCCCACAGTGCAGCTGTTACAGAACATGTCAGTGGGGACAGTATGGCGGTGAGTCACGCTTCCAGCGGCATCCCAGCATGTGAATGGGCGCGCGTGCCCTCACTCACCTTGGCCAGCCTGTTGACGGCTTTAAAAATTGTCCAGCACTAAGTGGCTAATGGTGACCATCTGTTCCTGCGGAGTACTCAGAATAGGTGCGAGAAGCAGGAACACCCATCTCACTGATATCTGTAAGTAAATACCTGTTTTCTTAAAAGCACTATTAAAACACTCTTTACATGCAGTACTTTCATATATTATATATATTGTAATTTAGATGGGGGATCTGTGATTACTAATCTATTTGTAAAGGGGTCCTTCAACCAAAAAAGTTTGAGAAACACTGATCTATCTGGCCTCCAGGAGTTTCCTGCACTGCCTCTACTTGCATCCCAGTGCTCCAGGAATCTAAACCCTTCCCTCCTATCCCATGCCTTTATGCATTTACCATCCTAATCTGCTGCTTCTGTAATGGCTAAAGACTAGCATTGATGATGATCCTGAGGTTACCACCTTTGAGGTCCTGCTTCTTAATCTACCTCCTATGGATGCTCACCTACTTCCTTTCCATTGCCTCACTATTCCTCTCTAGCTATGACTTCCTGCAATACATGGTCTTGGAGCCCTTCCTCTTTCTGGCTCCAGTTACTTTATAAACTCTAATTTTGAGTTCACCTGGAGCTACTTCTTTCACCTGTGGTGCTTTAAACTTGATTTTTGGGTTTTACACCCATTAAAAGGGGCCACTGAGGACCCCTTCCCCATTTGCAGCTCTTCCCCTCTTTTCAAAAAAAAGATATAAGGGGAGAAATTGGCTAACCGCCGAAAACGAGCGTGGGGATTGTGGTACGTGATTAACCCACGTCTGTTCTTTGTGTTGCAGGCAGCACGGTAAATTTGTGCTACCTACTGCTTTGCATGATTGTTGTGTGTAGACAGCACTACCCAAGCTATTCATTGGCTGCACGCATCAGCAGGGGCCCCAATATGGCGAGTGGCCAACGCTACTGAAAGGCAGCCTGCACCTCTTAAAGGGGAGATGCATTGTGATTGAAAGAAGTGGTGGAAATAATTTGAAAACTGAGTCTGTGCTCTGATAGTTTGAGCAATGGCTGAACATGTGAGAGTGTGCACCAAGGTTTCAGACAGTGCACTGAAGGTCTTGGTGGAAGAGGTGGAAAGAAGGAGAGATGTCCTGTATCCGCAGGGGGGGGGTGGTGCAGAACGCCTTCCAGACAGATGCTCAGGAGGCAATGAGAAGAAGTGGCGGCGGATGTCAATGCCACAGGAGTGTTGCTCCAAGAACATGGATGCAGTGCAGAAAGAAGTTTAGCGATCTGACGCGAGTTGTCAAGTTTAGTGAGTTCATCTTCAAATGGCACATCCTGCCAACTGCACCACTAGCCTCATCCACTGCTCAATTCACTGCACCCCCATCACCCATCTACCAACAATCTCGATCAATCAGTATTGAACTCTACCCTTCCTATGCTTTACCTCACCCTCACATACTTTACTGTTGCAAGCCTTGCATCCATAACTCACAGCTGGCAGCTATTCAACCATGACAGCCACGTCACCCAGACATATTGCACGACACTCACCGACACACTTCCCTCTTCCTGGCAGGAGATGGTGGCGCGTAACAGCAGACAGCAGCAAAGAACTGGAGGAGGACAAGCGCACCTGCATGTTTTAACCCCCATGGAGGAGACAGTGCTGGCCATCATGGGAAGGGGCATCGCTGAGGCCGTGGCCACTGGCGGGGCAGAAGCGATCGATGATGAGGGTATCCGCATACCTCATCCTCCTCCTCTCATCCCACTTCTCCCTCATCTCTCAATCTCTTCTGATATAGAAGCTGCAGATGGTGTCAGCACGCACTTCTCACTTTCTCCTTTCCCCTCACCACAACCCAACCCTTGTCCCTTTTTCATTTCGGATGTCCAAGAAATGGAACCTTCAGTGGAGGAAGAAGAAGAGAGTGAAGATTAAAAGACACGGTCACTTGATCTTACAATCGCAGCCACCAGCTCAAATACTAATACTGTGTGTATTTTAGAGGCTAGGATAGAGGAGGGATTTGCACATGATGAGACATTAGGCGCAGTCCAGGCAGCAGAAGCATTGCTTGAGGACGCCGCTGGTATGCGCTATACTGTTCCTTGTGGCAGTATTGTATGCCTGCTGTGTGTGTGGGTTCTGGACCAGAGTCATGAGCCATGTCATGAGTGGATAACCCTTGTCGCTCAGTAGCCAGCCTTTGACTTGCCATGGTGGGTTAAATATATCTGGCACAGAGGACTGCTGCAGAATGAAGAAATCATGACTCCTACCAGGAGAATGGGCATTCACCTGCATCGTGCCTGTGGTCGCACACCAGCTGCACATTGAGGGAGTGGAATCTCTTTTGATGTATGAAAATGGCTGTGTTCACATGTGTGCAGTCAAGGCAGTGTGCGGGCAGTCAATGGAACCCTGCACCATGGGGAAGTCGTGCTCACTCTGCCTGCTTATCTCTGGCAAGAGGGAATGAGATGAAGCCATCTCTGTATAGAGAGCCTCAGTGACCTCCCTTATGCAGCGGTGTACTTCATGCTGTTTAATGTCGTGTCCAGCTGTGCAAGTTTAAGGCAAGGCGTAGGCTGGAGCGTGACGTTTGTAAATGGCAGCGCTGGCGCCAAATCAGCGTTGCATATTTACTGCCGTCATAACCTGCATGCTGCCGGCAGTCGTTGGGTATGCACGCGCAAACCCCTTTACCGTGATGGCATCCGCCGCACTTCACGTTGTGCGCATCTCCAACGCCATTTTTGCATGTCAGGAGGCTCCGTAGCGCCTGATGAACGGGCGCTACATAGCCCAATTTCTCCCCCATAATCTTGCATTATCTGCTTTTGGAATAGAGCTTACCCAAATCCTACCCACTCGCTCGGTTTGTTTTCCTTGGTGGTGTGGTGACTGGCTGCCCAATTTCTGGATCAGCTTACGCACCCTCTTTGATTTCTCTGGCGGTACAGTGGCCCACCGCCTTGGGTCTGGTGCCCACCCCCCCTCACCCAGCACACATCGCAACTCCTGATCGCACCGTGACCCCACTACCACTCCCCCACCGCACCCTCCTTCCATTTGGAAGCTTTACTCCCAACAATCTTCTTTCATGCAGGCAAAGCATTTTTAAAGCACAGGAATGTTTTACAGGCACTTAAATTGATTTTTATACTATACGAATGCATAGTATTAACTGTTTAAGTGCCGAAGAAAACTTTAAAAAAAAAAAAAAAAAAAACTTTTTAAGCTGAAAGAGGCGTTTACTTTTCTTTTTAACTTATCTTTACAGTCGGCAATTACATGACAATCGGTCATAGGGCTATGAAAAGTAAACCGCCGGTGAAACCGGCGCAAGTCGCTTAGCGGCAGGAAGCAGCAGCGGCAAAGGTAGGGAAGGAGTATTAATTCACCGGTGCCTGCTGCTCTTAATTTATTAATTCGTTGCTGTGCCTGCTGCTTTCTGAATATTAATTTACTGGCTGCTCCGTTAGTTAGATGAGCTGGTGCGCCAGCTGTTCCCAGTAATTTTTATTGTCTTTGGTGCCCGCTGCCCTCGGTGTGCCAGGCGTATGTATCATTAGTTCTTTAATTTACTGCTCCATTGAGTAATTAACCGCTTGCCGTGCCTGCTGCTCAATTGATTTATTGATTTGCCACAGTGACTTCTGGTCTTATGAATTTACCGATTCGCTCTTGCCCACCTCGCCCATTTAATTTGCTGCCTGTTGCTTCATTAATGTTATTCATTTGCTGCTGTCTGCTTCGCTGTGCGGCAATGCTAATTGGTTTGTTTTCGTTGTTGTCGGTCAGTCGTGACAATCATTTTGATTTGTGTTGCTTTCTGTGCTTCAGGTTCCCGGCTACTATTGCATTGTGACAAAAGATGAGAAAGTGTCTTGCTCTAATTTAAGTTCTCCAGTTTGCTTTATTTATTTTTCTCAGATCTACACATTATTACAGTAGCCACTTCTGTTGTGCACTGTGTTAGGGTGATCTGACATAGAAACATAGAAGATAGGAGCAGGAGTAGGCCATTCGACCCCTTGAGCCCGCTCCGCCATTTAATGAGATCATGGTTGATCATCCAAATTCAGTACCCTGTCCCTGCTTTCTCCCTTGATCCCTTTAGCCTTAAGAAATATATCTAACTCCTTCTTGAATATATTTAATGACATGGCCTCAACTGCCTTCTGTGGTAGAGAATTCCACAGGTTCACCACTCTCTGGGTGAAGAAATTCCCCCTCATCTCAGTCCTAAATGGCTTACCCCTTATCTTTAGACTGTGACCCCTGGTTCTGGAATCCCCCGCCATCGGGAACATCCTGTGTCTAGTCCTGTTAGAATTTTATAAGTTTCAATGAGATCCCCTCTCATTCTTCTAAACTCTAGCGAATATAAGCCTAATCGACCCAATCTCTCCTCATAGTCATTCCTGCCATCCCAGGTATCAGTCTGGTGAATCTTCGCTGCACTTCCTCACATCACATTCTTTGAGAGCATTGAGATGAAGCTTTCCAACATTGACTCCCCATGTGGGTACTATGGGCAATTAACTAATAACACATATATATTTATGGTAGAAATTTATAGTATCTAGCTTCTCAAAAGGAAAATAAGGCACATGCACAAATCCTATATTAATTTAATATTCTTCCACTGCTTCTTTCATTTCTCAGCACTACGAGAACTGACCTACCTCTTGCAGGTTCGAAGCCAATTCTTTCCAATTTGAGCAACTCAATTTGCTTAAATACCCCTGAAACAGCTGTTGGGGCACCTTCAATTTAAATAACCGATGTGTTATTAAATGTGTGCATTCAATAATTCAATTTAAAAAGGAGTTTCCAGTCATACGCATAACTGGACAGTAACCCAGCGCTGTTTGTTTGAATTACAGGAAACTTTGTGCTATCCGGCACCGACGGGACCGAGCTGTTGCCGTTAGATCAAAACTGCCTGACAAACCAGCGCTAATGTTGAAACATATGGAGATTTTGAGCTCCGTATCTGGCAACAAACCCTGTTGCTTAGCAACAGCTTCTAAACAGTCGGCCGTACCTTGCAAGCATCTCTGTAGCTTAGCAACAGCTTCAGCGAGACCTTGCAGAGCTTGACTGTTGAGAAAAAAGCAACGAAAAGAAAAAAAACCTAACGAAACGGCTCCTGATTTTTGCCGGTGACTCGAGCTTGCCGGACATTTAGCCTCCGGATAACACAAAGTTTCCTGTATGTGGTTTGGTTCCTCTCTCAAGCCTGTAAACTTGGAAACAAACCTCACAGCATGTGTATTGTTTTCGGCTGGCGCAGGGTTCTAACTGCAACTTAAAAAAAAAATCCTTCTGTATTGAGCCTGGATTAGAGAGACCAGGACCACCTAGAACTGGGGGAAAAAAATACTTAAATTTTTATCATAACTCTTTATTCCACAACACTTAAAATATACCAGCATGATGATAGGTTCTCAATTGCATGATATAATCCCCCTCTCCTTATCACTCAACATATTGGCCCAGAAATTCGGGCCTCCACGAGTGAGTACGCACGGGGTACTCACCCGTAGGCCGAATGGAAGTGCGGGTTTCCTGCATGTACTGCGCATGCGCGGGAAACCAGCAGTTCCGATCCTCTGAATGAAGGGGTTCAGAGGTCGAACGCGCGCGTGGGAGAGGCTGCGCGTGCGCTTTGAACTTAGGTTTTTTTTTTGCAGGTTTTCACGCGAGGTTAAGCCTGCAGGATTTACACATTTTAAAAAGCAGGCGTAAGGCCTGCTTTTTACAAGGTAAGTGGTCAATTAATTAAAATTAAAACATTTTTTCCACAGGTGTATTATTTTTCAATACTTTAAAACAAAGTAAGTTTATTTTTAGCCGTTTTTTTATTTTAAAAAATTTCAAAAATTTAATTTATTGTTTAAAATAGTTATTTAATGTAATTTATAGTTTATTTAAAAAGTGTGATTTAAAAAAAAAAAAAAAATTATTTGAAGGTTTACTGCTATTTTGGGGCCCGTAGTATTCATAAGTTTAGACAGGTCTTCCTGTCAATCTTATGAATGGGCTTTCCCCTCCTCCGATTGGCTGCCCATGGCTCACGTGATCCCAGGGGACGCATCGCACTAACTACGCCCCTGGGATACGCAAGTACAGCGTGCCAGCAGCTGGGCCAGGCCCCGAAGCGGAATTCCACGGGGCCCTACAGTTCAACTGCCGGCGCGCGAGGTAAGTGCAGGTCGGGGGCTTGCACCCGCGGGAAGCCCCCGACCCGAATTTCTGGGCCATTATATGCAATTATGCACACAATCATTTCAACTCGAGCCTGAAAATATCACAAGAACTACCACTCTGCTAAAAATGCCACTTAAGTTATTCAATCACTGTAAGTCAGTGGAACTAGTGATATAATGTATGTTACATGGCATTAAAAAGTGTATACTCCAACTCACTTTAAGCAACACTATGAGAGATTTGCTAAAATACATTATTCTTTATGCAATATACAGACAGATGTATGTTTCCTGTATAATGATTTTGAACAGCATTTGTGATGTTTGCAAATCCCTCCAGGGCCTCGCCCTCCCTTATCTCTAATCTCCTCCAGCCCTATAATCCCTCTAGACCTCTGCGCTCTGTCTATTCTGGCCTTTTGAACATCACCAATTTTAATTGCGCCACCATTCAGCTTTCAGCTGCCTAGGCTCTAAGCTCTGGAATTCCCTCCCTAAACCTCCGTCTCTCTACCACTCTCTCCTCCTTAAATCCTACCTCTTTGACCAAGCTTTTGGTCATCTGCCCAAACATCTCCTTATATGGCTTGATGTCAGATTTTGTTTTTGTTTGATAACGCTCCTGTGAAGCACCTTGGGACATTTTTCTACTTCAAAGGCGCTATATAAATACAAATTGTTGTCATAAGTATAGCCGTTCAGTCGCTCCCACCACCAGTGGTACCGTGCTACAGTGCCGCATGTTGCCCAGCTTTGCCAATTATAGAACCATAGAATTTTACAATACCAAAGGAGACCGTACGGTCCATTGCGGCAGCTCTCCATTTCCCCTGCCCTTTGTCATACCCTTGCATCATCTAGAATCTTACAGCACAGAAGGAGGCCATTTGGCTCATTGTGCCTGTGCCGACTCTTTGAAAGAGCTCTCCAATTAGTCCCACTCCCCCCCTGCTCTTTCCCCATAGCCCAGCAAATTTCTACTCTTCAAGAAGTAATTTTTTGAAATATTTATTCTTTTGCCTAGGCTCAATGGCTAGCACTCTCACCTCTGAGTCAGAAGGTTGTGGGTTCAAGTCCCACTCCAGAGACTTGAGCACATAATCAAGGCTGACACTCCCAGTGCAGTACTGTGGAAGTGCTGCACTGTCGGAGGTGTCGTCTTTCCGATGAGACGTTAAACCGAGGCCTCGTCTGCCCTCTCGGGTGGATGTAAAAGAGCCCGTGGCACTATTCGAAGAAGAGCAGGGGTGTTATCCCCGGTGTCCTGGCCAATATTTATCCCTCGACTGATATCACTAAAATCTTAACTGAAGTCCACGTTAGCACCACACTCCCACCCCAGCTAAAGCCACCCCACTCAGCACAGGTCTTCCTGGCCTACAGGTCTCTGTACTACACCATGTACATTAGTGTCTTCGATCTAGGGAGGGTTTCTGATCATTGTGGTTTTTGATATTTTGCTTTGCAGCAATATAAAGAAAAAGGAGAATGGAGCAAGATGGGAACTTTATTTCAGAATTTGCACTGGAACTATGATGCTAAAAGCGAGCTCCACAGAATTGCCGCATGCATTGCGGTTGCTCTCGTAAAAAGCAAGGATAATGGAGCTGCGGTCCCCTTCTGTGAATTTGCAAAAGCAGGTGTGGCTCATTCGTTCAACGTTAGCACAAAAAGTATTGGATGGTCTTAGTTACTGGCTTCAGGGTTGCTCTACAAAATTTACCACTGCCAGAAATCTGGCCACTACTAAAGCAATGTCACTGCAGGTTTTTTTTTTGACCAGTTCTTTTCCTCCATGTATGTTGAGAATTTTACTGTAGTTTTTAAGTGACAAAAATGATCGACTGTCTTTTAATTGTGTTTTTCCTCATTTGTCTATCTTCCGCATGCATTTCGATAGTCAGCCTAAAAATTAATGGGTGCCGGATCCCTCGTGGTTTTGAGAGTTGCATCGTTCACTGATTGCATGTTCAGTGTTGCTAAAGGCAGCAGCTCCTCGTAGAGGTATAGCTCCCCGTCATCCTCTGGTTACCTGCCCCAAGGGGCATTCCTCATAGACCGTCCATGTCAGAGTACTCTTCAATGAAAGGTGAGCTGCAGCCAAGCCTCATCTCGTCCTCAGCTAATGGCCACAAATGTATAGATTGGACAACGATCAAAATCAGGAACCCTGGCCAGTTTTTCACTCCCTAACTGAGACCAATTGTAACACCACTACTGCAACCCAGTCTAGTATTTTGCTATCGTATTAGTGTTTGGTTCACTGCCACACCTCTTCTAGGAATGCCCACCTTGAAGAAGTTCTGCTCTTCTCTTCGACGGGATCTCCGTTTGGCTCTTCAACCTTGTTCATCTTCATTGCTTTCAGTTTCCCTTCTTGTGTTTGATCTTTTGTCTCTTTACCTGTCCTATTACCATCGCGTCTCGTCTCGAATATCTCTTAATGTCTCTTCACCTCTCACTGACCTTCCCTTTTGTTCTTTCATCCCCTCCCCCATTTCCCAGCCCCCAAACTGGCCTTTTAATCTGTTTCATTTCCTGCTTTTTTCTCAGTTCTGAAGAAGGGTTTCGACCTGAAACGTTAACTCTGTTTCTCTCTCCACGGATGTTGCCTGGCCTGCTGAGTTTTTCCAGCGTTTTCTGTTGTTATTTCGGATTTCCAGCATCCGCAGTATTTTGCTATCGTATTAGAGTTTTTGCTTGGTGCTCCCAGGTCTCCTATTGCTCCCATGCTTCCTCTGTGTGTCTCCATGATATTTCTCCTCTTTTTTGCTTGCTCTCCCGTTTGTCTCCGTGTCCCTCTCTGCCTCCGTGTATCTGTGCCCCCCTTTTGTTTGCCACTGTCTCTTTCTCTCCTTATGTCACTCAATGCATTGCACTTATCTTTGTTTCCACCTTTTCACTCTGCCCATTTGTGTCTCTGTATTTCAGTCTCGCTTGTGTCTCGTACCGGGGAATGTCAAGGGGAACATTAACTGAGTGGAATTGAGGAGGGCGCAAAATTGGGAAAGGAAGTGTTGCAAAGCATTGGGGTGGGGAGCATCAGCGATGTAAAGTATTCTGGCTGGTATGGGATGTGAGGCCAAAGATTAGGGTCAGGAATATGGCAGTGGTTTGGGGTAAGGAACTGGAATGGTGCTGGGAAGAGCAGATATGGGATGCAGAAGAAGCCACAGTGTGGGGTAGTGGTGTCGGGGTAGGATTTACTCAGTGGCTTCCCCATGACCTTAATTGAAGGCCTTTATTTAACGTGCATTTTTTTTTCTTGGGAGGTAGGCAGCACTTGCAAAACAATATTTATTGCCTGTCCCTGGTAGCCCTTGGGGCAATTAAAGTCAAACATGTAGTGTAGGACTGGAGTCACAGGTCACCCAGACCGGGTAGGAGTGGAAGGTTCCTATCCCTGAAGGATGTCAGTAAACCAGTTGGGGTTTCATGACAATCCGGCAGATTTCATGTTCATTTTCGGGTGCTAGCACAAGAACAATTGACCAGATTTATTGAATTTAGTTTCACCACTTGCCATGGTGGGATTTTCACTCTCAACCTCTGGGTTGCTATTCCAGTACCTTAACCACAAGGTTACCATACCCATGAGCTAACTAAAGGTGTTAAATGGCAGTGTCTTTCTCAATATCATGGGAAGATCTTTAAGGGAATCCCAACCCTGCATTTGAAGAGCCATTTCCCGGTTAAGAATGGAAAATGCCTTCTGGACGTGTGGTTTGCAACGGGTGGGGGAGAACGAATAGCGCTGAAGTGGGGAAAGCTGGTTGAAGGGAATGATGAGGCACCACAGTACACTGGTGGTGGGAGGCCTGCAGCCACATTGTGACAAGTAAATGTTTACATTGAAAGTTCCCATTACAGGAAACTCGATTTACCGGCACCTAACTGGAAATCTCTGTTAACCGGCAAAATTCAGGAGTAGGTTCAGGTAAGTTTTACTTCATATTAGTGGCAGTTTCTGGATCTGTGGCTGTGTAACTGGGGTTCGTGCAGGACGCTTGGTCTGTGGCCGGAGTTCCTGCACATGTTGCTAAGCAACAGGGAAGCCTGGATTTGTTGCTGTGTACGGAGCTCTCGTACCTTTTAACTATACCTCTCTGTAATCCGGACTTTTTGATAAACCGGCACCCCGTCGGTGCCGGATACCAAAGAGTTTCCTGTATAAACCTAGGCAGTTTCAATTATAAATGTTGCCATAAAAGCATTACCAATAATTACGACAACAGGAAGTTGGACGGAAAGTAATAAAATGAGTGCTGGACTAATTACTACAACACAGCAAACATAATTTACACTTGTCTGTTCTGCTTTGTTTTTCAGTGTGCCAAAAGCCACACATCAATGATATGGCCAAGAAATTGCTTGGCAGGATTGGAACCTCTGTGATGGTTGCATACTATAAAAGTGAGCATTGGAGAAAGGTATGTTCAAGGCCCGTTTATCTCGATGGAAAATAGTCTGAATTTAATTTATTTTCAGAAGATTTCCATTTATTTTATATCTTCATCCTTGCTTTTTCCCATTGTCATTTTCAACACTAAAGAGAAATCAAAACTTAGTTTCTTATCACCCTTGATCACCGCTCCCAGTAAGAGGTTGAAATTCTTATGTCCACACTTTATAGTGCACTGATTGATGGCTACGCGCATTATTTTAATGAAGTTCTTTACCTATTTACTAGTGTCAGCCCTGGCTCAGTTAGTAGCACTCTCGCCTCTGAGTCAGAAGGTTGTGGGTTCAGCAGGCCAATTAAGGGCCACCCGGCAACAGGTGACGTCACAGACTGAAATTTCATCTGTCAAGACGTTTTGACAGATGAAATATCAGTGTTTCACAGCTGTTTGAAGCTGTCAAACACTGACAGTCTTACTTCTAACCTGAGTCCTTCTACACAGACTCAGTTAGAAATCTCACCGGCACAGAAAGCTACAGGCTGTCACTTTTGACAGATCGCAGCCATTCTGCTTTCTGTGCCGGGGAGCTGATGGACTCCCGAAACCTAGAAGAAGGAAGGCTGAAAAGGTAAGTACAGGTCATTTAAACTTCTTTACACACTTTAGACACACCAAACACACTTACCTTTGCACTCATGCACCCATCACTCACCTGAACACCGACATCTCGACCCCTCCAAGTCCTTCAACCCGACGGCCCGACGACTCTAACTTGTTGTGGTTTGGAGCTGTCGGGAATCCCACACGACACCCCTCAAAATAGGGATTAGGCTAAAAACTGCCTGTTAACTACCTGTTAACAGGCAGTTAATTGGCACTAATCCCCCTCCTGCCTCGGGGGGGGGGCGGGTACCCGCCTCCTTTGAAACTTACATGGAGGCGGGTTGGGGGCGGGATGGTGTCAGGACCCCTGATTTCGGGATTTTAACCCCCCGCACGCCTCCAATCCCGACTCCATGGGTCAATGAAAATCGACCCCAAGGTCCATGAATAATAACCTTTACATGATGGATGGTACTCAACAGTCCATAGAGTCTCTGTGGTCTATCAGTCTCTATGGTGGCTTCAGACAGACTATACCTTTTTTTTATAGTTTGAGAAATGCATTTAGAAATAAATTTCTGGAATGAAGCAAATTTTAATTTGTGTCTTAATCTCTGAGCTGTCAATCAAATATATGTGCAAAAACAAAATCCACAAGGTATGCTTGTAATTGAATCAAGTGCCTTGTCCTTTCTCACTCTGGCATCTTGGCCAGATACAAGGTCTATATTCTGGAGCCGTTGTGTCAAGACAAGCTAGGCCATTTTCTGTGAGTGCACCTGGTTTTTAATCGCATACATACAGTGACAGAAAGAAGCCAACACCATGACATGTTATAGACTATCATGTTTCATTTGTGTCACAGTAAGTACTGATGCCATGACATCTGAAAGAAGTAGATGAATGTAGAATGAAATCATCAGTAGAAAGATGAGTAGGGTTAGATGATGACTGGAGGAGGACATTGGTATTGAGGAGGAGTATAAAATAGAAAAGGGAGCCCACTGGTTTGGGGAATCTTTTGAGTGGAAAGGAATTAGCGGGTGACTGGTTTGAGAAGAAATCAGATAGCCATGAATATAACTGGGGCAAGGTTATACATTGGTTTGGCAGAGAACACATCCCTGAGGAACTACAGCAGTGATGCCCAGGGATTACGATTGGCCTCCCAACAACCATCTTCATTTGTGTCGGAGATGATTCCTGCCACTGGAAGGTCTTCCACTTGACTCCGATTGACCTCAGTTTTGTTAGGGCTCCTTGGTTCCCTATTCGGTCGAATGCTGCCTTAGTGTCAAGGCAAGCTATTCTCCTCTCTCCTCTGGCACTCAGCTCTTAAGTGCAAGTCTGGATCAAGACTTCTGGTGGAACTTCGGGTTGGCAAGCATGTTTTTGGTGTGTAGGTGCCACAGTTAATAACTCCTTCCATTACTTTGCTAGTGACTGGAAGGAGGCTGGCAGGGTGGTAATTAGTTGGATAGCAAAATACTGCGGATGCTGGAAATCCGAAATCACAACAGAAAATGCTGGAAAAACTCAGCAGGCCAGGCAACATCCGTGGAGAGAGAAATAGAGTCAACGTTTCAGGTCGAAACCCTTCGTCAGGACTGAGAGCAAACACAGGAAATGAAACAGATTAAAAGGCCAGTTTGGGGGCTGGGAAATGGGGGATGAAAGAACAAAAGAGAAGTGAAGAGACATTAAGAGGTATTCAAAACCAGACGAGATGGTGATCGGACTAGTGGAGACAAAAGACGGCTCGAGATGTTTATTAAATGGATGCAGTGTGAAGTGTGAAACGCGCTGGCAGAATGGGAGACAGCTGCCATGTGGGAGAGAAAAAAGGGGGAAGGGCACAAAACAAAGGTGTGGATAAAATATATATAAAAATGTAATGGGAGCCGAGGTTATGATCTGAAATTGTTGAACTCGATATTGAGTCCGGAAGGCTGTAAAGTGCCTAATCGGAAGATGAGGTGCTGTTCCTCGAGCTTACGCTGGGTTTCCGTGGAACAATGCAAGAGCCCGAGGACGGTGAGGTCTGAGTGGGAATGGGGCGGTGAGTTAAAATGACAGGTGACCGGAAGTTGGGTTGGGTAATTAGTTGGGTTAGATCTGTTAAGCGTTTTGTGGGTAGGACATTCCTGGGCAGTTTTCCACATTGTCGGGTAGGTACCAGTGTAATTGCTGCAAGGGAATAGCTTGACCGGGGAACGGGGCGACTAGTTCTAGTGTTCAGCACTACAGCCAGGGTGTTATCAAGCCTCCTAGCCTTCCCTGTGACCAGTGCACTAAACCTTTTAATGTCATGTGGAGCCAACCAATTTAGCTGGACGTTGACATCTGTCCACTTGGCACATTTTGTCTGAAAATATTTGCAAATACTTTAGCGTTGTCTCTGATATTCAAGGGCTAGGCTGATTATAATTAAGGGTGGGGATTTCCATGGAGCCGCCTCTTGCGAGTTGCTCGATTGTCCCCCACCATTCTCAATTCGATGTGCCACAGCAAGAGAAATTTACTCTGATCCATTGGTGTCAGGAAAGTTTTATACTTGTTGCATGTCACCCCATTTTGACTTGCATCATCATCATCTTTTGTCATTTAATCACTCCTGCCCTCCATCCTATCACAGACCTTTCCCCTTTTCCCTGTGTCCACACTTGCTTAAAAGCTGTTCATCTCTTAACACCGTCCAGTTCTAATGAAAGGTCATCGACCTGAAACGTTAACTCTGTTTCTCTCTCCACAGACGTTGCCAAAGCGGCCGAGTGTTCCCAGCATTTTCTGTTTTTATTTCAGCCTCCGCAGTATTTTGCTTTTTGTTTTTTTAGATTTAGGAAGGTGCATGGTTTAAATTAAGTATGTGTTGAACTTTAATTGAATTGTGCGTATATTTTGTTTCATTGAACAGGCAAGAAAAGTTTTGGACGTGTTGCAGGAAATTCAAGTGAATTTCACAGTGTTGAAGGGGCTGGTCAGCGAGTGCGCTGTATCAAGATGCCAGATCATTAATATTGCTGCAGAAATCTTTGTCAAAGCAGGATGTGTGAATAGAGCACTTTGGCTATTGAGAGGTATTTGCTAATTTATTCAAAATGCCTAGACGAGCCCTAATTGGGTGGATGCATATGATATTTAACAGTTAAGCTTTCCTTATCAGTGTCAAACTCTGGAACTTTATCCTGTAACTGTTATTTTCTGAAACTTTGAGGTAATATCAATATGGGAATTTTCACTTAATTTTCAGTTGTTCTGCACAAACCTCGGAATTGCTGTTTTCTCATGGAGAAGTCACCATTGTCTCTAAGAAAATGTGTACTTTGAGCAGTTGGGTAACCCTGATATTTTGATCGTTCTCGAGTCTGTTTTAAGTCAATCAAAACATAAGAGGAACATTTCTCTAATGTTTCATTAAGTTTTGATCATTCTATTCTTGGTAATAGTCCGGGGAAAAAAAAACTTGGCACTCCATTTAGCTGGCACCAGCTTGGATCACTGAAGCATGGAAATTTACAACAACAAAGACCATTGTGTCAGTGCCAACTCTTTGCTGGAGCAGTCCAAGAACAATCCCATAGCTCCGTCTTTTCCTCTGCTGCATATGTCTATCTACTTTTCCCTTAAAGGCTCCTGCTCATGCCAGGCTCTGCCTTAACTCCTCTCTCTGGTAAACATAGGAACAGGGGCAGGCCATTCAGCTCCTCGAGCCTGTTATACTATTTCATTAGATCATGGCTAATCTGTATCTTAACTCCATTTACCTGCCTTGGTCCCATAACCCTTAATACCTTTTGCCTATCAAAAATCTATCAATCAAAGTTTTGAAATTTTCCAGCCTCAACAGTTTTTTGGGGGCGAGAGTTCCAGATTTCCACGACCCTTTGTGTGAAGAAGTGCTCCTGACATCAACCCTGAACGGCCTGGCTCTAATTTTAATGCTACTCCCCCACCAGAGGAAATAGTCTCTATCTACCCTATCAACTCCTTCAATCATTTTAAATACCTCTACATACAATAGCAAAATACTGCGGATGCTGGAAATCTGAAATAACAACAGAAAATGCTGGAAATACTCAGCAGGCCAGGCAGTATCCGTAGAGAGAGAAACAGAGTTAACGTTTCATGTCTGGGACCCTTCATCAGAACTGGAAAAGGCTGGAGTTGTAACAGATATTAAGCAGGTGCAGAGACGGGGGGGTTAGGAGGGGAGGAAGGAATTGAAAGAACATATTGTGCTTATGCAAGAGGCGGGAAAGATAAAATGTTGCAAATGGGAATGGCAAAATCATACAGCATGAAAAATGGGGGCAGGGATTATTATCTGAAATTGTTGAACTCGACATTGAGTCCGGCAGGCTGTAAAGTGCCTAATCGAAAGATGAGGTGCTGTTCCTCGAGCTTACGTTGAGCTTCATTGGAACAGTGTAATAGCCCGAGGACAGAGAGATCAGAGTGGGAGTGAAGCGGAGAATTAAAGTGACAGGCGACTGGAAGCTCAGGGTCACCCTTATGGACTGAATGGAGGTGTTCCGCAAAGCTCAATTAGATCATCTTCTATATTCAACCGAAGCCTATTCTATTCAACCTGTCCTCATAATGTAACCCTATTAGCCCTGTTAGAGCAACGACTCCCAGCATAAATAAAATGTATTCAAACCCCCCATCTCACTCGTTTAGTGATATTGATGACCCCCCTCGCCACAGAAGAAATAGTCTTTCCCTATTCACCCTATCAAAACCCTTTATTATTTAAAAAAAAATCTTTATTAAAATTCCGCTTAGCCTTCTCACACCTGGACCATGTGGCTGCTGGCTAATATTCACAACTGGCTTCAGAATTTATATTGAGCGCTACTCCTTCCCGATAATGTATAGTCACCGCACCCGTTTCTATTGTGTTCTGCTGTTGAATGGTGAAAGTAGGCAGTGTTCACAAAAGCTCACGTTAAAGCTGCACCAGTGGTTTGTTTGGCCATGAGAAAAGCACTGAGTGGGGCAGGAGGCTCTGCATTCCACAAGCTTCACAAATCAGCCCATCAGTGGACAACATTGGGGACCTGCTGAGTCAGCAGAACCTTCAATGAAGCAGCTGTATTGATTCCAAATATGTCCGTCTAGGCTCCAGCTCAACGTGAGGCTGCCGTCACGCAGTTGACTTCAGCTCTACCTCATGAGGCCTTGACCTCAGTATATATTGATATATGAAAGACTCCTTTACTGATGTATGTATCAGTTGGCCTAAAGGCAACTGGGATTGTTCTCCCTCGAGCAGAGAAGGTTAAGGGGAGATTTAATAGATGTGTTCAAAATTGACCGAGTAAATAGGGAGCAGCTGTTTCCACTGGCAGAAGGGTCGGTTACCAGAGGACACAGATTTAGGATAATTGGCAAAAGAACAAGAGGAGGAGATGAGGAGAATTATTTTTACACAGCAAGTTGTTGTGATTTAAAATGCACTGCCTCAAAGGCTGGTGGAAGCAGATTCAGTAGTAACTTTCAAAAGGGAACTGGATAAATATTTGAAAAGGAAAATTTTGCAGAACTATGGGGAAAGAGCAGGGGATTGGGACTAATTGGCTAGCACTTTCAAAGAGCCGGCACAGGCACGATGGACCGAATGGCTGGCTGTGATTCTAATTCCAGCATGACTTGTGTAAGGAGTTGTGAGACCAAGGAATGGTCTCAACCAAGGCTAAGATTATTATAAAAGAGGACACCCATCCTGTTGCACAGCTCCAGCTGAATTACAGGTCATTGTCTGGATACATGGCAGGGAAAATCCCTAATTCCTTCTCGACGGTGATCTCAGCAGCTGGATGTATGGGGTAAGAAGCTTTACTGCTAGGGAACCCATCAGTTGGGGGATGGCCTCATATGAAACCCCCAAGTGTGTGTGCATATCTAGTCCACTGAATTCAATTTGGCAACCATACAGGTCATGGATAAGTCATGTCCATTGCTAGCAACCAATATGACTGATGATGTTTAGGTAGTGAAGTTGCTGCAGCAATCCATCGCTGACGTTTCTCACACAAGGCTGAGGTTGTGGCTCAGGGCATTATCCCCCCATGAGTTTATATGTCACAAAGTCTAAGGGTTTCGACAATGGGTTGCAGAACCCGCTACCTGAGCTCCTTTTCTTCGGGAAAACCATTTGGGATGGAGAGCAAGTTGAATTATCCCGACGAAAGTTTGAAAGTACCAGCAGAGGCCCAACACACTTGTCCAATGACTAGCTGAGCCTTACAGATGAAGAAGGCCCCAGGTTTCATTCTGAACCTGTCCTGAATTGGAAATTTAGAAATGTTAGCACAGGAGGAAAATATTTGCCCCGTCTTCACTTGGCTGAATTTAGGCTCCTCTTGGGGAACTGATTTTTTACACAGAATCTTCCTACTTTCTCTACTCTTTTATATATAAAACAATTATCCAGTACTTAACACTGTAATTGATTTCAGCATTGATCACTACTACTGGTAAAGCATTCCACATTTCAGTAACTCTTTGCATGAAAATGTTTCTTCTAAACTCATCTTGTCTTTGATTTACTTAAGAGAAATAATCAATGTATGTTTCCTTGTCTATTCCTTTTTATCATTTAGAACACCTATCAAATCCTTCAACCTTCTCAATTTGACAGAATGCTCATACTTTAGATTAGATTTACAGGAACAGTAGCATAGTGGTTATGTCACTGGGCCAGTCATCCAGAGGCCTGGACTAATGATCCAGAGACGTGAGTTCAAATCCCACCACGGCAGCTGGGGAATTTAAATTCAGTTAAATAAATCTGGAATAAAAAGCTAGTATCAGTAATGGTGACCATGAAACTACTGGATTGTCGTAAAAACCCACCTGGTTCACGAATGTCCTTTTGGGAAGGAAATCTGCCGTCCTTACCCGGTCTGGCCTATATGTGACTCCAGACCCACAGCAATGTGGTTGACTCTTAACTGCCCCTCAGAAATGGCCTAGTAAGTCACTTAGTTGTAACAAACAGCTACAAGAAACAATAAAAATAAAACCGGAAAGGCCACCCAGCATCAACCTCTGCACCGGCTTCGGACACAACAAAGGCACACCCAGCCCAGTCGACCCTGCAAAATCCTCCTCACCAACATCCGGGGACTTGTGCCAAAATTGGGAGAGCTGTCCCCCAGACTAGTCAAGCAACAGCCTGACATAGTCATAGAGTCATAACGGCACAGAAGGAGGCCATTCGGCCCATCGAGTCCGTGCCAGCTCTCTGTAGAGCAATCCAATCAGTCCCATTCCCCCGCTCTATCCCCGTAGCCCTGCAAGTTTATTTCCCTCAAGTGCCTATCCAGCCTCCCCTTGAAAACATTGAGTGTCTCCACTTCCACGAATTCCAAGTCATCACTCGCTGCGTAAAAAAGTTTTTCCTCATGTCCCCCCTGTATTTCTTGGCCAAAACCTTAAATCTGTGTCCCCTAGTCCTTGTACCATCAACTAGTGGGAACAGCCTTTCCCCGTCTAGCCTATCCAAACCAGTCATAATCTTATACACCTCTATCAAATCACCCCTCAACCTCCTTTGCTCTAATGAAAACAAATCCAGCTTCTCCAACCTGTCCTTGTAGCTAAGACCCCCCATCCCCGGAACCATTCTGGTAAATCTCCTCTGCACCCTCTCGAGGGCCTTCACATTCTTCCTAAAGTGTGGTGACCAGAACTGGACGCAATACTCCAGTTGTGGCCTAACCAGCGCTTTATAAAGGTTCAGCATAACTCCTCTATTTTTGTACTCAACACCTCTATTTATGAAGCCCAAGATCCCATATGCTTTGTTAACCACTCTCTCAATATGTCCAGCCACCTTCAGGGACCTATGTACATTAACTCCCAGGTCCCTCTGTCCCTGCACACTCTTTATACTGTGCCATTAAATGTATATTGCTTCTCCCTGTTCCTTCTGCCAAAATGCATTACCTCACACTTCTCTGTATTAAATTCCATCTGCCACTTGTCTGCCCATTCTGCTAGCCTTTCTATGTCCTGTTGCAGTCAATTGATACCATCACTGTTTGCCACACCCCCAAGTTTGATGTCATCGGCAAATTTAGAAATTCTACTTTGTATTCCAATATCGAGGTCATTTATATATATCAAAAAAGCAGTGGCCCCAGCACTGACCCTTGAGGGACACCACTGTCCAGACTGAAAAACAGCCATTTACCACAACTCGCTGTTTTCTGTCCTTAAGCCAATTCCTTATCCAAGTTGCCACTGACCCACCTATTCCATGAGCCTCAATTTTGTTAACCAGCCTTCTATGTGGTACTTTGTCAAACGCCTTCTGAAATACCATGTAGACAACATCCATTGCATTCCCTTCATCAATCCTCCCTGTTACTTCATCAAAAAATTCAATTAGATTAGTTAAACACAATCTGCCTTTTACAAATCTGTGTTGGCTCTCCTTAATTAGCTTAAACCTCTCCAAGTGCCCGTAAATTTTTTCTTTGATTATTGTTTCTAAAACTTTACCCACCACTGATACTCAAACTCACAGAATCATACCTATCAGCCAATGTCCCAGACTGCTCCATCACCATCCCTGGGTATGTCCTGTCCCACGAGCAGGACAGGCCCACCAGAGGTGGTGGCACAGTGATATACGGGAGGGAGGGAGTGGCCCTGGGAATCCTCAACATTGACTCCGAACTCCATGAAGTCTCATGGCATCAGGTCAAACATGGGCAAGGAAACCTCCTGCTGATTACCACCTACCGCCCTCCCTCAGCAGATGAATCAGTACTCCTCCATGTTGAACACCACTTGGAAGAAGCACTGAGGGTAGCAAGGGCACATAAAGTACTCTGGGTGGGGGACTTCAATGTCCACCACCAAGAGTGGCTCGATAGCACCACTACTGACCGAGCTGGCAGAGTCCTGAAGGACATAGCCACCAGACTGGGCCTGCAGCAGGTGGTGAGAGAACCAACACGAGGGAAAAACCTACTTGACCTCATCCTCACCAATCTACCTGTCGCAGATGCATCTGTCTATGACAGTGTTGATAGCATTGATCACCGCACAGTCCTTGTAGAGATGAAGACCTGTCTTCACACTGAGGACACCCTCCATCGTGTTGTGTGGCACTACCACCATGCTAATTGGGATAAACTCAGAACAGATCTAGCAGCTCAAAACTGGGCATCCATGAGGCGCTGTGGGCCATCAGCAGCAGCAGAATTGTATTCCACCACAATCTGTAACCTCATGGCCCGGCATATCCCTCACTCTACCATTAACATCAAGCCAGGCGACCAACCCTGGTTCAATGAGCAGTGTAGAAGAACATGCCAGGAACAGCACCAGGCGTACCTAAAAATGAGGGGCCAACCTGGGGAAGCTGCAACACAGGACTACATGCATGCTAACTAATGGGAGCAGTATGCTATAGACAGAGCTAAGAGAACCCACAACCAAGGGATCAGATCAAAGCTCTGCAGTCCTGCCACATCCACTCGTGAATGGTGGTGGACCATTAAACAACTGACGGGAGGAGGAGGCTCCATGAATATCCCCATCCTCAAGTGGATGATCCATCTCGGCCTCCTCCTGAGGACCCACCATCACAGAAGCCAGTCTTCAGCTAATTTGATTCACTCCACGTGATGTCAAGAAACGGCTGAGCGCACTGGATAAAGCAAAGGCTAGGGGCCCCGACAACATCCCGGTTGTCATGCTGAAGACTTTTGC
Source organism: Somniosus microcephalus (assembly GCF_052327205.1). NCBI lineage: Eukaryota > Metazoa > Chordata > Chondrichthyes > Squaliformes > Somniosidae > Somniosus > Somniosus microcephalus. The sequence goes on from NC_140993.1 coordinate 264,363,237, forward strand.
TCCAGAACTAGCCACGCCTCTAGCCAAGCTGTTCCAGCACAGCTACAACACTGGCATCTACCCGACAATGTGGAAAACGGCCTAGGTTTGTCCTGTGCACAAAACTCAGGACAAATCCAATCCAGCCAATTACTGCCCCATCAGTCTACTCTCAATCATCAGCAAAGTGATGGAAGGTGTCGTCAACAGTGCTATCAAGCAGCACTTACTCACCAATAACCTGCTCACTGATGCTCAGTTTGGGTTCTGCCAGGACCACTCGGCTCCAGACTTCATTACAGCCTTGGTCCAAACATGGACAAAGAGCTGAATTCCAGAGGTGAGGTTAGAGTGACTGCCCTTGACATCAAGATAGCATTTGACCGAGTGCGCATCAAGGAGCCCCAGTAAAATTGAGGTCAATGGGAATCAGAGGAAAATCTCTCCATTGGCTGGAGCCATACCTAGCACGAAGGAAGAAGGTTGTGGTTGTTGGAGGCCAATCATCTCAGCCCCAGGACATCGCTGCAGGAGTTCCTCAGGGCAGTGTCCTAGGCCCAACCATCTTCAGCTGCTTCATCAATGACCTTCCCTCCGTCATAAGGTCAGAAGTGGGGATGTTCGCTGATGACTGCACAGTGTTCAGTTCCATTCGCAACTCCTCAGATAATGAAGCATTCCATGCCCGCATGCAGCAAGATCTGGACGACATTCAGGCTTGAGCTGATAAGTGGCAAGTAACATTCGTGCCAGGCAATGACTATCTCCAACAAGAGAACGTCTAACTACCACCCTTTGACATTCAACGGCATTACCATCGCCGAATCCCCCACCGTCAAAATCCTGCGGGGGGGGTGGGGTCACCATTGACCAGAAACTTAACTGGACCAGCCACATAAATACTGTGGCTAGAAGAGCGGGTCAGAGGCTGGGTATTCTGTGGCAAGTATCTCACCTCCTGACTCGCCAAAGCCTTTCCACCATCTACAAGGCACAAGTCAGGAGTATGATGGAATACTCTCTACTTGCCTGGATGAGTGCAGCTCCATCAACTCAAGAAGCTCGACACCATCCAGGACAAAGCAGCCATCTTGATTGGCACCCCGTCTACCACCTTAAACATTCACTCCCTCCACCACCGGCGCACTGTGGATGCAGTGTGTACCATCTACAAGATGCACTGCAGTAACTTGCCAAGGCTTCTTCGACAGCACCTCCCAAACCCATGACCTCTACCCCCTAGAAGGACAAGGGTAGCAGGCGCATGGGAACACCATTACCTGCAAGTTCCCCTCCAAGTCACTCACCATCCTGACTTCATAGTCACTGGGTCAAAATCCTGGAACTCCCTAACAGCACTGTGGGAGTACCCTCACCACACGGACTGCAGCAGTTCAAGAAGGCGGCTCACCACCATCTTCTCAAGGGCAACTAGGGATGGGCAATAAATGCTGGTCTTGCCAGCGATGCCCACATCCCATGAACGAATAAGTGAAAAAAAAATTCCTCCCCTAGTGTCATCTTGGTAAATCTACGTTGCATTGTGTTCAGGGCTATTTTGTCCTTCCCATTAGTAAGAAGCACAAAACTGCATACAGTATTCCACATCAAATCCCATTATTCCTGTATTGATTTAACCCTATGCTCTCCACTGTTCAGCTCTGACCTAATGCGTGCACGTGTGTGTGTGTCCCTTTACTCCACCATTGGCTATCGAAGGCTTGCACATGGAATTCTCTTCCTAAACCCACCTTCTTTCAACCACCTTGAAAAGCCTTCTCAAAAAATCTCTCCCAACAAGCCTTAAGTCATCGCTTCTAACTCTCTTGCTCAATGTCTGTTTCCCTGCCCTTGGGGTGTTTACTGCATTAACAACTTTTATGTGAGACATAGGGGCATTTTTTGGGGGTACACGGCCCCTTTAAGGGACTGCGCGGCCCATTCACAAACATTTAAAAAGCTGGGCCCGGCAGAGAGGTGCGCGGCCGCGCACTATAAGGGAATGTTGCATAGGGGGCAATTTTAACCCTACTCGCTCAGCAGAAACCTGGCGGGTGGGCAGTTAAAATCGCCCCTGGCTCTTCCCTGTCTGAAAGCCGCCATGATCGCAGCATCTGCAATTTTAACCTGCTCTCCTGACCAGCCAGCAAGGACACGCTCCCGGAGCCAACAGGGTCCTTTACATATGCATGTTGCGGCCTGATGATGTCATTGAGACCCGACTGTAAATTTAACTCTGGCCTGAGCGGGAAATCCACCTGGAGTTAAAATCGGGACCTATAGTCTAGTCATGCATGAGTGGGGAAGTAGTACCAGCAGAACTGTCCCAAGCACCAGAAAAGTTGCACAATTCAAAACCAAAGTCCGTATGGGGGAAAGTGGTTGCAGGGATTTCCAGTGTGATAACTAAAACTTCAGGTAAGTTTGATGGTCATTTTGCGAATTGTTTATTTATTGTGTTATAAATGTAATTTTGGGGGATGTTTATATAGTGTGGTGGGGAAAACGACAAAAGAGATTTAAGTCAAAAGTTTGGTTAGTTTTCTGGTGCTTAGTTGTTTATCGGGACCTTTTCGCTATGCTTTTAATGAATGGAAATATTTGTAACGAAATGCCATTTTGTATTTACACAGATAGTGGTTTCTAAATAGCTCAGACGCCTATAATTTAAAAGTGAACAAACCAATAGTGATTTCTGATTCACTTTAGTTTTTCTCAGTGGGACTTTTGAGACGATCAGAATTATTTGTCCTACGGATGTTCAGTTTCCCCCTTACAGGTGTGTGTCAAGCACACGCCCTTTAATAGGATGGGTCTTCCCAAAATAAAATCTGCAATCACAAGTCTACCTTTGCTGCTGCTGAATTAAACCTCTTCACTCTGAATTATTTTTAATGCACAGAATCTGGCTGGATTATCAGTACCCCAGTGTGGCCCTGTGACAAATTGGATGTTCTCAATCGACACAATTTTCTGTTTAGCCTTGCTGATGCAACTTTGAAGAGTAACATGTACTGCGAAACACTGGAAGTTCTGCAGCACTTGCCTGGATTCCAGAATACAAATGGTAAGTGCAATGGAAGCAATCTGGTATTGCGTAGATTTTGCGATTTTAGGGAACAAAATAGTCATTTTCCAATAATATCGTGTTCCGTATACGTGTCTGCAGTTAGTTTGTTCTGAGTTTTGTGTTTGCCCAGAAAGGGTGACCGTTCTGGGGGGATAGGTCAAACTCACACTTGTTTCATTCGCCACTGAACACATCTAAGTCAGGTATAGCTAGGGTTTCCAACTCTAATTGGACGTTTCATTACGCAACTTCCAACCTCCCTGTCTGGTCAAACAGCCTTTTTTCTCCCATCAATATTTTTATAACTAATAAACAGAAGTGTTCAAACAAAATTATAAAAAACACAGAGCCTTTGTTAGATTATTTATCAGATTGTGGTGCGGCCACAAACCGGCTTACAAGCAGCAGCTCATAGAATCATAGAATAGTACAGCACAGAAGGAGGCCATTCGGCCCATCAAGTCTGTGGCGGCTCTTTCGAAGAGCAATCCAGTTAGTCCCATTCTTTCCCTATATCCCTGCACTTTTTTCTCATTCAAGTGTATATCCAATTCCCTTTTGAAGGCTGCTATTCTCTAAGGTTCCCCCCTGCCCTAGCCCTGAGCTCGCATCTTTCTCCAGTTTCTCTCCGATCTCCCCCCCTTGACCTCCCCACGCTCATCCTGTCCATGAGACCCGCTTCCTACTCCCTCGACCCTATTCCCACTAAACCACCCAACTTCCTTTCCTGGCTCCCATGTTAGCTGACATTGTTAACGGTTCGCTCTCCTAAGGTACTGTCCCCCCTCCTTCAAATCTGCCGTCATCACCCCTCTCAAAAAACCAACCGTCCTTGCAAACTACCGCCCCATCTCCAACCTCCCTTTCCTCTCAAGTCCTTGAACGTGTTGTCGCCTCCCAAATCCGAGCTCATCTTTCCCTCCAATCCAGTTTCCGCCCCTGCCACTGTACCGAAACGGCTCTCATCAAAGTCACAAATGACATCCTTTGTGACTGTGACAAAGGTAAACTATCCCTCCTCGTCCTTATCGACCTGTTTGCAGCCTTTGGCACGGTTGACCACTCCATCCTTCTCCAACGCCTCACCACCATCATCCAGCTGAGTGGGACTGCACTCGCCTGGTTCCATTCTTATCTATCTAATCGTAGCCAGAGAATCACCTGCAATGGATTCTCTTGCCACTCCTGCATCATTACCTCTGGTGTCCCCCAAGGATCTATCCTTGGCCCCCTCCTAATTCTCATCTACATGCTGCCCCTTGGCGACATCATCTGAAAACACGGTGTCAGTTTCCACATGTACGCTGACGACGCCTCAGCACTACTTCTCCCGACCCCTCCACGGTCACTGCTTGTCCGACATCCAGTTCTGGATGAGCAGAAATGTTCTCCAATTAAATATTGGGAAGACCGAAGCCATTGTCTTTGGTCCCCGCCACAAACTCCGTTCCCTAGCCACCGACTCCATCCCTCTCCCTAACATCTGTCTGAGGCTGAACCAGACTGTTCGCAACCTTGGTGTCATATTTGACCCTGAAATGAGCTTCCAGCCACACATCCATGGCATAACTAAGACCGCCTATTTCCACCTCTGTAACATCGCCCGTCTCCGCCCTTGCCTCAGCTCATCTGCTGCTGAAACCCTCATCCATGCCTTTGTTACCTCTGGACTTGACTATTCCAACGCACTCCTGGCTGGCCTCCCACATTCCACCCTACGTAAACTTGAGCTCATCCAAAACTCAGCTGTCCGTGTCCTAACTCGCACCAAGTCCCGTTCACCCATCACCCCTGTGCTTGTTGACCTACATTGCCTCCTGGTTAAGCAATGCCTTGATCTCAAAACTCTCATCCTTGTTTTTAAATCTCTCCATGGCCTCGCCTCCTTATTTCTGTAATCTCCTTCAGCCCCACAACCCCCCGAGATATCTGCGCTCCTCAAATTCTGCCCTCTTGAGCATCCCTGATTATAATCACTCCACCATTGGCGGCCGTGCCTTCTGTTGCCTGGGCCCTAAGCTCTGGAGTTCCCTCCCTAAACCTCGCCGCCTCTTTACCTCTCTTTCCCCCTTTAAGACGCTCCTTAAAACCTGCCTCTTTCATCTGCCCTAATTTTTTATGTGGCTCGGTGTCAATTTTTTGTCCTGTGCAGCGCCTTGGGACGTTTTATTACATTAAAGGTGCTATATAAATACAAGTTGTTGTTGTTATTGAATGTGTCTGTATCCACCACCCTATCAGGCAGTGCATTCCAAATCCTAACCTCTAGTTGCGCAAAAAAGTCTTTCCTCATGTCGCCTCTGGTTCTTTTGCCAATCACCTTAAATCTGTGCCCTCTGGTTATCGACCCTACAGCCCTTGGAAACAGTTTCTCTTTATTTACTCCTATATAAACCCTTCATGATTTTAAACACCTCTATCAAATCTCCTCTTGGCCTTCTCTGCTCCAAGGAGAACCACCCCAGCTTCTCTAGTCTATCCACGTAACTGTAATCCCTCATTCCTGGAACCATTCTAGTAAATCTCTTCTGTACCCTTGCCAAAGCCTTCACGTTCTGTTTCTGTCAGCTGTTTCTTCCAGTATGGAATATACGTTGCAGTCTGACTAATCGTCACACCTCGGGGAAAAGGCAGAGACATGGATAGTTAGGGAAGGTCATGGACTAAATGGCTTGATTGCTGGCGTTGTATTTAACGGAGACCCTTCCGTTGTATCAAATCCACTACAAAGAATAAGACTGCAGCGGTTCAAGAAGACCCACTACCACCTTCTCGAGGCCAATTAGGGATGGGTAATGGTTCCCAACCTTGCCAGCAGCGCCCACATCCTGAATGAAGAATAATAAATGAACCAGGGTCCCCAATCGTGATTCGAGTTTGCCTTGTTGTAAAATTTATGGATGTTGGGTGCAGACAAGGTGAAGCTCAGCTGTGATGTTCCTCATAGCCTGCCAAAACACTGTCAAGCCCACACGTTAAGAATAGCTAGTTGGCCTAGGTGCCTGGGGGCCAGTAGCGCTAGTGAAATATACCCCAGTGTGAGGCAAGCAGGTTCAGCAAACACGGGGAGAAAAACTGGTTTGGGAAAATGAATACCGGGTGAGGCAGAGATCACTGGGCCTTTCCTTGCAGTCGGCTAAAACTAAAGTACTTACCAAGTCACCAGGAGTAGGAAGCAAGAAGACTCTTGCCTTACAGGTGCCAGTCATATTTTTGTTGACTGTAATCAACAGCAAACATGTAACTAGGGTCTGGGAGGATCAAAGTTGGGCCATTACATAACAACAACTTGTATTTATATAGCGTTTTTAGCGTCGTAAAATGCCCCCGGGCGCTTCATAAGAGCGTTAACAAACAAAATTTGACATAGAGCCAAATAAGGAGATATTGGGACAGGGGACCAAATGCTTGGTCAAAGAGGTAGGTTTTAAGGAGTGTCTCAGAGGCGGAGAGGTTTAGGGAGGGAATTCCAGCGCTTAGGACCTCGGCAGCTGAAGGCACGACCACCAATGGTGGAACGATGGAAATCGACGATGCGCAAAAGGCCAGAATTGGAGGAGCGCAGAGATCTTGGAGGGTTATAGAGCAGGAGGTGGTTACATCCTTAAGGATCCTGTGTTGATCCGGGACCCTGTTGTAGATCTGCTTAAATCTGCCAGCTTGCTTGGTTTTGCTTCTCTGAAACAGCTGCACAGAGAGCCGTAGATTGGGAGACCACATCTCTGGATAGGACTGGCAAAACATATAAAGACTCTAGCTACCCGGGACGCTGGCACTTTTAACTCTGACAAATTCCTGTTCAATGTTTTATATAATGACCACCCACTACCCCACTAAAATGGTAAACTCTTCCTTGTAGCCCAACCCACGCCTTTATTGTTCTTGCTGAACTTAAAATGTTGATGGGTCAGAGTTGAAGGTTGGCTGGAAGTCCAGGAATTGGTAATTCTGCACACTTACCTTTGTTTGTCTTATAACACTCCTGTGAAGCGCCGTGAGACGTTTTACTATGTCAAAGGTGCTATATAAATGCAAGTTGTTGTTGGATTGGCATTCTTTGCAAGTTTGCTGTTGTTAAAATGGTTTGAGAGAAACTAAACAATTGATGGTGACTTTCTGACTCTGAAGTTTAGATACTAAACCGTTTATTTTCAGTTTTCTCCAGCAGAAGTTAATTGTGCTTTTGTGCGTTGCAGGCACCTTGGATCTCTCGCCGTACGTCAGGATTTTCAACAATCTTTTGGATGAGTGCATCCAGAATAATTGTCTTGGAGCATCTTCTGACACGGTGGAGTTTATGAGGTCGGCAAACATTCCCATAAACTCTTTGGCTGTAAGAAACTTAATTACAGCTTTGGGCAGGTCCTGTTTGTGGCTGAAAGCAAGAAAGCAGTATAAGAGTAAGTCTGCGGCTATGTGTACACGTGTCCACTTGTGCAAAGTGCCACATCTCTGAAAGTATGTGGAAAGCCACTCATTTGCCAGAATCGCTCCGTTCTGATTGTCCGAACAGTTGGAACCTAATATTTACTTACCTTCGTGTTTACACCCAAGTTCTATCATTTCCTGTTCAGATGATTATCCAGCCTTCAGTGTTTAATTTTCTTCCTGCCCCCCCCCCCCCCGACCCTCTGTAAAGTCTCCCAGCACCATGTGCTCTTTCTGGCCTCTGCAGCTGTATAGCAGGCTTATAAGAAAGTACACCAAGGTGATGGATGATCATCTTTCCCTCTGAGAAAGCTAGTGGGCCTCTGGAATGTGTTGCCAACTGGTGCGGTGGGTGCTGACTCTCTGCCTTCAAGAGGGAGCTGGACCGGTTCCTGACTGGGGCAGAATTTGCATCATATAGAAGGTAAGTGTCTTTATAGATAACACTCAGTCCATGTAATCTCCTGGACTGGTTTCGATTGTCTGAGGGGCTCGGAGAGGAATTTTACGGAGTATTTTTTTCCCTTATTGGTCCTGTGTTTTTCTTTTATTTTAAGCTTCTCCCAGGAGGTTACATGGCTACGGGGGAGGAAGTGTTTAGCCATGATGCTGGGGCAGGCTTGATGGACCAGCTGATCTTCTGCCCGTCAATTTTGTATTTGACTTATTTCCTCTGTTTTTATAACACTTTTCACGTCCTCTGCACTTCACAGCCAATCAATTACTTTTGTAGTTTACTTACTGTTGTTATTTCAGCAAAGGTGAGAGCGACTTTGTGCACAGCAAGATTCCGCAGGCAGCAATGGTTCAATTACCAGTTACTTCTGCTGCTGGTGATGTTGTTTGAGGTATAAATGTTTGCCACGGCACAGGAGAATTCCCATGCTCCTCTTCGAATAGTGCCAAAGGATCCACATGAACAGGTAGATGTCTCATTCAAAAGACTGCGCTCTGCCATTACAGCACTCCCTCAGGTACTGTACTGATTGCTCAAGTCCTGGAGTGGGGCTTGAACTGGTAACCTTGTCTCCGAGGCGAGAGTATTACCACTGAGCTAAGCTGGCACTTCATACTAGTTCGTAATAGAGCGACTGAATAAAGTACCAATCAAGCAACATAAACTCATTATCACCCATTCAGATTGGTACGTGTCCCACAGATTCATTATTATGTTAGTGTAGGAATAAACCACCTTAAAGGACACCGCTGTCTTTTATGAGTTTAATTAAAAAGTAAATGCAGTTATACAGAGGCTGTTTCCTCTGGCTGAAGAATCTAGAACCAGGGGTCTCAGGAAAAGGATTTAGGACTGAGATGAGGAGAAATTTCTTCACTGAGGGTTGTGAATCTTTGAGCATCCACAGCCCTCTGGGGTAGAGAATTCCAGTCGTTGAGTATATTCAAGACTGAGATCGATAGACTTTTGGACACTAAAATAGGGATATGGGGATTGGGTGAGAAAGTGGAGATAAGGTAGAAGATCAGCCATGATCTTATTGAATGGCAGAGCCGGCTCAAGGGGCCGTATGGCCTACTTCTGCTCTTATTTCTTGTGTCCTTATACAAATCCTTCCTTACTTGATTGAGTTTTTTGATGAAGTAAGAGAGGGTTGATGAGGGCAATGTGGTTGATGTGGTGTACATGGACTTCTAAAAGGCATTTGGTAAAGTGCCACATAATAGGCTTGCCAGCAACATTGAAACCCAGGGACAGTGGCAGCCGGGATACGAAATTGGTTAAGTGACAGGAAACAGAGTCGTGGTGAACGGTTGTTTATTGGACTGGAGGAAGGTACAGAGTGGTGTTCCCCAGGGGTCGGTACTAGGACAACTGCTTTTCTTGATGTATATTAATGACTTAGACTTGGGTGTACAGGGCACAATTTCAAAATTTGCAGATGACACAAAACTTGGTAGTATAGTGAACAGTGAGGAGGATAGTGATAGATTTCAAGAGGACATAGACAGGCTGGTGGAATGGGCAGACACGTGGCAGATGAAATTTAACGCAGAAAAGTGCAAAGTGATACATTTTGGTAGGAAGAACGAGGAGAGGCAATATAAACAAAAGGGTACAATTCTAAAGGAGGTGCATGAGAGAGCTGGGGGTATATGTGCACAAACCGTTGAAGGTGGCAGAGCAGGTTGAGAAAGCAGTTAAAAAGCATACGGGATCTTGGGCTTCATAAATAGAGGCATAGAGTACAGAAGCAAGGAAGTTATGACGAACCTTTATAAAACACTGGTTCGGCCTCAACTGGAATATTGTGTCCAATTCTGGGCACCGCACTTTAGGAAGGATGTGAAGACCTTAGAGGGGGTGCAGAAAAGATTTACGAGAATGCTTCCAGGGATGAGGGACTTCAGTTAAGTGGATAGACTGGAGAAGCTGGGGTTGTTCTCCTTGGAGCAGAGAAGGTTGAAAGGAGATTTGATAGAGGTGTTCAAAATCATGAGGGGTCTAGACAGAATAGAGAGAAACTGTTCCCATTGGCGGAAGGGTCGAGAACCAGAGGACACAGATTTAAGGTGATTGGCTGAAGAACCAAAGGTGACATGAGGAAAAACTTTTTTATGCAGCGAGTGGTTAGGATCTGGAATTCACTGCCTGAAAGAGTGGTGGAGGCAGATTCAATCGTGGCTTTCAAAAGGGAGTTGGATAAGTACCTGAAAGAAAAAAATTTGCAGGGCTACGGGGAAAGGGCGGGGGAGTGAGACTAGCTGAAGTGTTCTTGCAGAGAGCCGGCATAGGCTCGACGGGCCGAATGGCCTCCTGTGCTGTAACCATTCAATGCTTGGACATTGATTCAGGGTACTGAGTACGAGTGCTATGTATTCAGATATCAACTGCCACACCATTTGTGAGAATCGTAATCTTTTTTTCCCCCTTCTCCATCCTTAAAGTGTCATGTTTTTTTTTAAATTTGCATTTATATAGCACCTTTGAGGACGTCCCAAAGCGCTTTACTGCCAATTAAACACTTTTTGAAGTGTACTCACTTGTACTGTAGGGAAATGCGGCAACCAAATTGTGCACAGCAAGCTCCCACAAACAGCAATGTGATAATGACCAGATAATCTGTTTTTAGTGTTGTTGACTGAGGGATAAATATTGGTCAGGACAAGTAAGAGGGAAAAAAAATTATTGATTTTTTTTTTTACAGAAGCCTTGTCCAGTGGGTGCTATCCGCCCATCGAGGAAAACCTCTACCGCAAACTGCTCCCAATTCCGTGCTTCCTGTCAGAGGTGGAAATGTTGTTGGCGACTGAGATGTTCCTGGTTACGAATGCTAGCAACATTCAGAATCCCAGCGTCTCCAAGCAGTCTCTGCAGATTGTCCTAAGAAGGTTACGTCCTCTCCTTTTAAAACTGTAGCTTTGTTTTACCGTTCAGTAAGCAGGTGTTCTATTTTGATAGATATATATATTTTTTGGAATATTAAAAGGTATGAAGAGGAAAGGAGCCAGTTGGCCAATGGAGATTACGAAGCAGCAGTGGACCGATTGCTGGCCGCTGCCCGAATATCGGAACCAAAGCTTCAGATAAAGCACACGACAGTCAACATCGCCAAAGAAGAGATTTTCAGTTTAGAGTACTCCTCCGCCCTCAAGTGGCTTGAACAGAACATGAAGTGGGCTGGCAAGGTTTGGCTGTTTGGGTAACTATGGCTGAGAGAGATCGCTCTGGCCTGAATATAAAAAGAATTATTTTTTGAGCTGTTAATGTTAAATTGCCAATCACTGTACAATAAAACCATTTGACACTGAAAATTTGTCTTTTGAGTAAACGAGAGATTTGCTGCACTGGAAATGATGATTTGGGATGGAGAGGCGGTGGGGGGAACACACTGACCCCGCTCCCCCCTTAAACAAAAACCAAGCCAAGCTTCCCCTTGTAACTGGCCATAATGCAGCGTTTCTTTTGCAATTTTAAAACTCTCTCCACCAGCGTTCCCCCTAAGGCCGCGCCTCGATCGGGAGGTCCCGCCAACGCTGCTCATCAGTTGTTGCCACTGGAAAAGATACCGCGCAACAAATTTAAAGGGACCGCGCACGGGAAAATATTAGAGGGAACATTGCCCTCCACCGAATATGGTTAAAAGTGGCACTGAATTTTATATGAAGGTGTCCTGCTACCTTGGTGAGAGAAACAACAGGTATAAATCCAGCCGTTTTACAGTACAGGACTCCGCCACAAGCCAAAAGGTACTAGAACGTAACAAGAAATAGGAGCAGGAATCGGCCCCTCGAGCCTGCTCTGCTCATTAAAATCATAACTGATCTTCAAACTCAACTCTACTGAAATTGGAAGCAAGTATTTCAGCTGACCAACTTTATTTTGAAATATCTTGGGTTTTAAAAAAATAAGAGCTTGAGGTACTTGAATGTACCTGTCTCTAATTCTAATTAAACACCTTGCATCCGAGAGGGGAACTAGGTGGGTATTGCAGTGGTTAGACACCTCTGGGTTCAAGACTGATGGAATGAAAGTCTCATAGAAATTCTCTACTTGTAGGTTGGCTCGACATACTGTGGCTTTAGCCCAATGAGTCTCCATACTGGAAATGATCAAAGGGGGTCAGGGGAGACACAGGTCCTGGGTACAAAAAGCAAATAACTGGCAGATGTTGGAAATCTTAAAAACAAAATGCTGGCAACCCCCACCAACAACTTGCCTTTAACGTAGTAAAACGTTCCAAGGCGCTTCACAGGAGTGTTATCAGAAAAAATTGACACCGAGCCAGAAAAGGCGATATTAAGACAAGTGACCAAAAGTTTGGTCAAAGGTAGGTTTGAAGAAGCGTCTTAAAGGAGAGGTAGGGAGGGAATTCCAAAGCTTGGGGCCGAGGCAGCTGAAGGCACGGCCGCCAATGGTGGAGCGATGGAAATCGGGGATACGCAACAGGCCAGAATTGGAGGAGCCCAGAGATCTCGGAGGGTTGTAGGGCTGGAGGAGATAGGGAGAGGTTAAAGCCCTGGAGAGGTTTGAACACGATGTGAATTTTAAAATCGGGGCGTTGCCGGACCGGGAGCCAATGTACGCCAGCGAGCACAGGGGGTGATGGGTGAATAACAGGACTTGGTGCGAGTGAGGATACGGGCAGCAGAGGTTTGGATTCAACAGGTCAGGGAGCATCTACAGAGGGAACATAGGATCCCATACCTGAAATGCCAACTCCTCTGGTCTCTGCAGATGCAGAATGTCAAGAGTAATTTTGAAAAGCTGGAAACGGGTAAAGCCAGAGGGGATCACCTTAGCAAGACAACTAAAAAAAAAATAGCTATGGAGGCAGTAGCAGCGAATGCTGGAAACATTCAGCAAGCTCAACACACAAGATAAAGATCAAAACCCAGGAACAGACCATCCACAGGAACTGTGGTTTGATAAAGGGACCACACTCGAAATAGCAGCCCACCTTCTTTGCACATTTTGGGCTAAACATGCCCACACCTCCCCCACCCCCACCTTGTTCAGTTCCATTAAAGGACTCACTTATTTTCCACTTCCACCAAAACCTTACCATCTTTTTTCCTCTCTCCAGATGCTATGTTCTGTTGGAGGTGATTGGATTCTCTGCTGCAACTTGTGGACCTGCCCTGTGACAGAGCAGTGCTGGGTCATTATCACCACACGATAAAGAATAAGGATCACTGCACTCCCATCAGTCTGGAAATTGTCTTAAAACTCCCTAAACAGGGGCCGGGGTGGGGGGGGGGAGTTTCCACTAGGTTAGTGCCCAGATTCCAGCGGAATCGGACGTACCAGCGCAAAAGATCGGGGTATTTAAAATGCGAGTTATGCCCAAAAACCACTTGCATTCGTGTTCCCAACGTTCGTGTTTCCCTCAATCTTTTACATTGGTTCAAGATTAATTTGCCCGAATCAGGCTCCGCCCACAAAACTGGCCACACCCACCCCCAGGTTGAAATTGCACAATTATGTGGATGAGGTTCTGGAGTGAGGCTTGAACCCACACATTTCTGATGAGACGAGTGTGCTACTCTGAGCCAAAGCTGACAACTTGGTATGGAGGATGTCTGGTACCTGTGATCCTCTGGCCCATCGTAAGAAGTTGATGCCTTCAGGAGGGGGAGAAAACTGGCACAAAACAAAGGAAATTCCCATAACACTTGTCAGAATATTGATCAATCCTCTTCAGTATGTGGTTAGAAAGGGCTTGCATTTATATAGCACCTTTCAGTCAATGAAGTACTTTTTCCAAGTGTAGTCACTGTTGTAGGAAACGTGGCAGCCAATTTGTGCACAGCAAGCTCCCACAAACAATGTGATAATGACCAGATCATCCATGTTAGTGATGTTGGTTGAGGGATAAATATTGGCCAGGACACTGGGGAGAACTCCCTCTGCTCTTTTTCAAAATAGTGCCCTGGGATCTTTTACATCCACCTGAGAGGGTAGATGGGGCCTCGGTTTAATAGTACATTTAGCCCTGGTGTGTCCGCGACATCCATATTCAGCTACTCTTTGTCTCTGGTACATTACCCACAAAGATATGGTTTAGATTCATCTCCATCTTAAGCAACTTCTAAAAGTACGATTCCCAATTTTAGATTATGTCAGACTGGCTGGTTTGTAATTTGGACAGATTTGCTTTGCTGAATATTCTGCACACCTGGGAGGATTCAGTGGGGGGAGGGGGAGAGGGGGGTCGGTCGGGGAAAGGCATTTAAAAAAAATCCACGTTAGCTTCACTCATTAAAATGGTTACATATGGATGATAAATCTTTAATGAGAATGAAAATGATACCTCGGGCGTAAATGGAAGTTATTTCGAGCAGTGGGATTAGTCACCACATTGTACAAAGGACCAGAAGTAGATAAACACGTGAAGGAGAAATCAATAAAGGATATGCTGATAGGGTGAGATGAAGAGGGGTGGGAGGAGGGTCGTACAGAGCATAAACGGGCTGGAGTCATACCCAGCACAAAGGAAGATGGTAGTGATTGATGGAGGCCAATCATCTCAGCCCCAGGACATCGCTGCAGGAGTTCCTCAGGGCAGTGTCCCAGGCCCAACTATCTTCAGCTGCTTCATCAATGACCTTCCCTCCATCATCAGGTCAGAAGTGGGGATGTTCACTAATGACTGCACAGTGTTCAGTTCCATTCGCAACTCCTCAGATAATGAAGCAGTCCATGTCCGCATGCAGCAAGACCTGGACGACATTCAGGCTTGAGCTGATAAGTGGCAAGTAACATTTGTGCCACACAAGTGCCAGGCAATGACTATCTCCAACACCGCCCTTGACATTCAACGGCATTACCATCGCTGAATTCCCCCACCCTCAACATCCTGGGGGTCACCATTGACCAGAAACTTAACTGGATCAGCCACATTAATACTGTGGCTGCAAAAGCAGGTCAGAGGCTTGGTATTCTGCAGCGACTGTCTCACCTCTTGACTCCCCAAAGCCTTTCCATCATCTACAAGGCACAAGTCAGGAGTGTGACGGAATACTCTCCACTTGCCTGGATGAGTCCAGCTCCAACAACACTCAAGAAGTTCGACACCATCCAGGACAAAGCAGCCCGCTTGATTGTCAGCCCATCCACCACCTTAAACATCCACTCCCTCCACCACCGGCGTACCATGGCTGCAGTATGTACCATCTACAAGATAAACTGCAGCAACTCACGAAGGCTTTTTCGACAGCACCTCCTAAACCCGCGACCTCTATCATCTAGAAGGACAAGGGCAGCAGGCGCACCATCACCTTTCAGTTACTCTCCAAGTCACACAACATCCTGACTTGGAAACATATCGCCGTTTCTTCATCGTCACTGGGTCAAAATCAGGGAACTGCCTCCCTAACAGCACTGTGGGAGTTCCTTCACAACACAGACTGTAGCAGTTCAAGAAGGCAGCTCACCACCCCCTTCTCGAGGGCAATTTGGGATGGGCAATAAATGCTGGCCTTGCCAGTGCGGCCAGGAACGAATATAAAAAAATATACCGGCATAGACTAGTTGGGCCGAATGGCCTGTTTCTGTGCTGTAAATTCTATGTAATTCTATGTAAATAAGTAGTAGGAACGCCAATGAAGAACCAGGTAGAAATGAGATATGGATGAAGGAACTGTTGGGGCTGCTCACACTTCGAGTCGGCGAATTATATATACATATAATTTTAATTCACACAGATTGGAATACAGTTTTCTGCTGGCAAGTTGGGATTTCCCAGCCCTGGATGTGAGCTACACTTCCAAAAACACGCAGACACCCGGCCTCGCACACGAGTTAGCTTCACATAGTCACACAGCACGGCCCTGTTGCAGCAGAGACTGCGGGGAATGTCAACGTCCAGTCCCCATTTCCCATTCTTCCCGTTCACTGTTTCCAGTCCCAGGGGATGCACACGTCACCATCCTGTAACACCGAATAGAAGTGTGAAATGCACAGGCGCATGCCTTGTAACTCGCTGACGTGTCCTTCAAGCAGTCTTTGACAGCACTTCACCATTTGTTGGTTGGATACACTGGGCTCCTTGTACAGTCTTTTGAGGCCAAACCTCTCTGTGCAATCGCTGATCAGTTTTTCCTGTTCCACTTCCAATCTAATTGGGATTAAAAAAAAAATCCATTAAATTCTGGAGTAAAACATTGGGCCGGATCTTGCTGGAACAATAAATGTGTTAATGACGCATGCTGTTATTAAGGTGCAAGTCAGCCAACAAGTTCAGGGGATTAAGAGATACGCCGTGCGTTGTGAATCTCCAGAACTCGCTGGCCGATTTCCGCCGATCGCTTCGCAATAACAGTATCTCGCCCTTCACCTCTCTGTTATTTAAATCTCATTGGTTAAGGAGATAGACTATTGGTCCCATCATTCACTGAGGTCGCAGATGCCCCCTTGCCCTTGCTGCGCCATTATCAGCTCGCACTCCCAGCAGTTACGGCGCAAAAGATCTTGGAGCTGAAGGGTGCAGGAAAAGGTCTAACTACAGGAAACTTTGTGCTATCCGGCACCGACGGGACCGAGCTGTTGCCGTTCCCTCAAAACTGCCGAACACACCAGCGTTAATGTTGAAGCATACGGAGCTTTTCATCTCTGTATCTGACAACAAACACTGTTGCTTAGCAACAGCTTCTAAACAGTCGGCCAGTACCTTGGAAGCATCTCTGTAGCTTAGCAACAGCTTCAGAGAGACTTTCCAGAGCCTGACTGTTGGAAAAAAAAAAGCCACGCGAAGAAAAAAAACCTAACAAAACGGCTCCTGATTTTTGCCGGTGGCTCGAGCTTGCCGGACACTTAGCCTCCGGATAACACAAAGTTTCCTGTAATGGGGTCCCAGCAAGATTCTCAGAGCCACTTACAGCACAGGAGGAGGCCATTCGGCCCGTTGTGGCTGTGCCGGCTCTTAGAAAGAGCCGTCGTGCTCAGTCCCACCCCCCCGCTCTTTGTCCGTAACCCTGTGAGTTCCTCCTCCTCAAGTACCTGTCCAACTCCCTTTTAAAATTATTGATGGAATCAGCTTCCACCATCTTTTCAGGTCGAGCGTTCCAGATCCCGAGAACTCTGAGTGAAAAAACTTCTCCTCATCTCCAATGTTCCCTCCAAGCTGCATGGTAACGGTAGCGGGCCGCTCACTGACTTTTACATCGTAAATACCGCGCACACGCAGAAATTTAAAGGGACCGCGCATTAAAGAAATAGGTGCAGCTCACAGGGAGCATTGCTCATCCCCCCTCTAGATCTTTGGCCAATGATTTGAAATATGTGACCTCTGGTTATTGACCCACTCGCCGGAGGGATTAGTTTTTCTCTCTCTACTCTATCAAAACCTCTCATCATCTTGAAAACCTCTATTAGGTGACCTTAATCTTCCCTGTCCCAAGGAGAACAGTCCGAATTTTTCCAACCTCTCCTCATAACTGAGGTCCCTCATCCCTGGATTTGTCCCATTAATTTTTGGAATTTGGGCGATGTGATGGTTTTATTGCACAATTATTTTACTATCTTTTTGCTAGAGCCAGTAAATCCCTCGATTATGTTCACAATAACTGTTGGTGTCAATGAACTGCAAGCAATTTGGAATGCTGGCCACCCTCAAGTTGGCCCAGTCAATGGTACTTTAGTCTCGTGTTGTGTGGGATTGTGACGTACGGAGGATGCAGGTCAATGATTTAAAAAAATGAAGATCCTACCAGGTAGCTGATAACATTTTTCTTCTTTTCTGCATCCGTCAAGCCACAGAACTACACCATCCAACCCTACCCCAAAGATCTCAAATACACCCCCACTGGATGACCAGAACAGGACCCCAATGGAACACAAAAGCGTTCACAAACACATCTTAAACAACAACTTGCATTTATATAGCACCTTTAATGTTGTAAAACGTCCCAAGACACTTTGCAGGAGCGATTATCAAACAAAATTTGACAACGAGCCACATAAGGAGATATTAGGACAAGTGACCAAAAGCTTGGTCAAAGGGGTAGATTTTTAAGGAACGTCTTAAAGGAGGAGAGCTAGAGAGGTGGAGAGATTTAGGGAGGGAATTCCAGAGTTTAGGGCCCAGGCAGCTGAAGGCACGGCCGCCAATGATGGAGCAATTAAATTAGGGGATGCGCAGGAGGCCAGAATTGGAGGAGCTCAGAGATCTCGGAGGGTTGCAGGGCTGGAGGAGGTTAGAAAGATAGGGATGGGGAGAGGCCACGGAGGGATTTGGAAAACAAGGGTGAGA
Organism: Somniosus microcephalus; assembly: GCF_052327205.1. NCBI lineage: Eukaryota > Metazoa > Chordata > Chondrichthyes > Squaliformes > Somniosidae > Somniosus > Somniosus microcephalus. The sequence goes on from NC_140993.1 coordinate 264,381,423, forward strand.
ATTTTAAAACTGAGGCGTTGCCGGACCGGGACCCAGCTGGACGCATACCCCCTTCCCCGCATATCTGATATGGTCAATCAGATTGCACAGTACCGGGTATTCTCTACCATCGACCTTAAGTCGGCCTATCGCCAACTCCCTATCCGCCCTGAGGACCGCCAGTATACAGCCTTCGCGGCGAACGGCCGCCTCTACCACTTCCTTAGGGTTCCCTTCGGCGTCACCAACGGGGTTTCGGTCTTCCAAAGGGAGATGGACCGGATGGTTGACCAGAACGGGCTGCAGGCCACGTTCCCTTATCTAGATAACGTCACCATCTGCGGCCGCGACCAGCAGGACCACGGTGTTAATCTGGAGAAATTCCTCCGTACGGCCCAACGGCTGAACCTCACTTACAATAAGGAGAAATGTGTGTTTAACACCTCACGTCTTGCCATCCTCGGCTGCATAGTAGAGAACGGAGTCATCGGCCCCGATCCCGAAAGAATGCGCCCCCTCATGGAGCTTCCCCTCCCCCACTGTCCAAAGGCGCTGAAGAGAACCCTGGGGCTCTTCGCCTACTATGCCCAATGGGTGCCGAATTATGCGGACAAAGCCAGACCCCTCATGAAGTCCACCTCCTTCCCCCTGACGGCAGAAGTGTGCGCAGCCTTCTCCCTCATAAAGGGAGACATTGCTAAGGCCACAATGCACGCGGTGGATGAGTCTATCCCTTTCCAAGTGGAGAGCGATGCATCCGACTTCGCCCTAGCTGCAACCCTTAACCAGGCGGGGAGACCTGTGGCCTTCTTCTCAAGGACCCTCCAGGGCCCTGAGATCCGACACTCTTCAGTCGAGAAGGAGGCCCAGGCGATCGTGGAGGCAGTACGACGCTGGAGGCATTACCTGGCAGGCAAACGATTTACCCTCCTCACCGACCAGCGTTCGGTCGCTTTTATGTTTAATAACAAGCTGAGGGGCAAAATCAAGAACGACAAGATCTTGAGGTGGAGAATCGAGCTCTCCACCTATGATTATGATATCTTGTACCGGCCTGGTAAACTGAACGAACCCCCAGACGCTCTATCACGAAGTACATGCGCCAACGCGCAAATTGATAGACTGCAGACCCTCCACAACGACCTCTGCCACCCCGGGGTCACCAGACTTTACCACTTCATTAAGGCCCGCAACCTGCCCTACTCCATCGAGGAGGTCAGGACCATGACCAGGAACTGCCAAACTTGTGCCGAATGCAAACCGCATTTCTTTAGGCCGGACAGAGCAAGCCTGATCAAGGCCACCCGCCCCTTCGAGCGCTTGAGCATCGATTTTAAGGGGCCCCTCCCGTCCTCTGACCGTAATGTGTACTTCCTCAACATCATTGATGAGTACTCCCGTTTCCCCTTTGCCTTCCCCTGCCCAGACATGACCAGTACCACGGTCATCAAATGCCTGAACGACCTCTTCGCCTTGTTCGGGTTCCCGAACTATATACATAGCGACCGGGGCTCATCCTTCATGAGCGAGGAACTTCGCCAGTTCCTACTAGCGAGAGGTATTGCTGCAAGCAGGACCACCAGCTACAACCCCCGAGGGAACGGCCAGGTGGAAAGAGAGAACGCGACTGTCTGGAAGGCCGTTCTCTTAGCCTTAAAGTCTACGGGCCTCCCAACCTCTCGCTGGCAGGAAGTCCTCCCGGCAGCGCTGCATTCCATCCGGTCACTGCTTTGCACGGCCATTAACGCCACCCCCCATGAACGAATGTTTGTTTTCCCCAGGAAGTCGACTACGGGAACCTCGCTACCAACATGGCTGACTTCCCCGGGGCCCGTCTTGCTGCGAAAGCACGTGAGGGCCCGTAAAACGGACCCCCTGGTCAAGAGGGTGGACCTCCTGCACGCCAACCCCCAGTACGCCTATGTGGCATACCCAGACGGGCGGGAGGACACAGTCTCCTTACGAGACCTTGCACCCTCGGGCACCCCTGAGACACCACCATTACCCCCCACCACCCCCCCAAATCCAGCCCAGGTAGACGGCATGCCGGAACCCCACGAGCCTTCGCCGACCACGCAGACACCAGCATTAACATCGGATACTGCAGCACCGCCGCCGCTGCTGCGCCGATCAGAAAGACTTACGAGGCCTCCAGACAGACTGACATACCCGAACTGGTAGTACACTTCACCCCGCCGGACTCAAATTTAAACAAGGGGTGAATGTGGTAAACCACTTTTATCGTTCACTATCGTTACACTATGGTTATCACTGTTTATATCGTTACACTATGGTTATCACTGTTTACACTGTTGTATCACTACACAAGGTCACCTCTTGTCATGCTGTTATACCTGGGCTGACCACAGCTGACTCCGCCCATGGCTCCGCCTGCTTGCCCAGGTATAAAGGTGGTCGACTGGCTGGTATTCCTCCTTGTTGGACCCGATCACCCACGAGGGTGGGCTCTGTTATTTAGCCAATAAAAACCTATAGTTACTGTCTTAACTCGTCGCTTTTCATTGGATGAATTGATAGGTATATCAATAAGTACATGAGGGAGAAAGGAATAGAAGGATATGCTGATAGGGTGAGATGAAGAGGGGCGGGAGGAGGCTCGTGTGAAGCATAAACACCAGCACGGAGCAGTTGGGCTGGATGGGCAATTTCTGTGCTTTAAGTCTACGTAATTCTATGGAAATCAATAAATAGCCACGAAACACGTTTCGCACTTCTACTCTAAATGAAAATAACACATTTCGTTACGAACACAATTAAAATGGATTCACGCAGTTTCCCAATACTTCACTGAGTTAGTCTAATATGCAAAAAACAAGCAGCGTGTAAAAGCGATGTCCTGGTCACATACGCCCGTTGCGCAGGATTGGCTTCAGTTGCCGCCCTCTCGTCTGCAACGTGAACCAGGTAAGAATCTTGTTACTTACTCCTCCTCTCTTCTCAGGTAAGTCCTGGCTGTTTGTGCGTGGGCCAGAATAAACCATTGCAAGGCAGTGGGGTCGCACATGACGGGCACACACAGTTGGCCCGCTTTATGGAGGCTAGGAGCAGAAGAGTCACTGAAATGACAGAACAAAGTCCTGTTAGTGTATGCGGTCATTTGAAAGAATGGAGGAGCAAGAAGGAGAAGTAAAACCTTATATTGCCTTTCGCAAACTCAGGACGTCCCAAAGTGCTTCACAGCCAATGAAGTACATTTTTGAAGTGTAGTCACTGTTGTAATGTAGGAAACGCGGCAGCCAATTTGCTCACAGCAAGTTCCCACGGACAGCAATGAGGTGATGACCAGATCATCTGTTTTAGTGACGCTGGTTGAGAGATAAATATTGGCCAGGACACCGGGGAGAACTCCCTACTCTTCTTCGAATAGTGCCTTGGGATCTTTTACGGCCAACTCTCCCGCCTGTTAAACACCTCTCCCGACTTTTGATTCCATTGACTACATGAAAAGATCGCTGGAGGGAGATCGAGAGGAACACGGCTGATTTTTCTCTCCTTTGCCAAAAAGGCATTGGACCATGGATCAAACCTGGGACCTATAATAAGTGTCAGCTCAGTGGGCAGCACTCTCGCCTCGGAGTCAGAAGGTTGTGGGTTCAAGTCCCACTCCAGAGACTTGAGCACAAAAATCTAGGCTGACACTCCAGTGCAGTGCTGAGGGAATGCTGCACTGTCTGAGGTGCCGTCTTTCGGATGAGACGTTAAAATCTGTCTGTTCTTTCAGGTGGACGTAAAAGATCCCATGGCACTATTTCGAAGAAGAGCAGGGGATCTATCGCCAGTGTCCTGGCCAATATTTATCCCTCGATCAACATAACAAAAACAGATTATCTGGTCATTATCACATTGCTGTTTGTGGGAGCTTCCTGTGTGGAAATTGGCTGCCACGTTTCCTACATTACAACGTGACTCCACTTCAAAAGTACTTCATTGGCAGTAAAGCGCTTTGGGACATCCTGGGGTCATGCAAGACGCTACATAAATGCAAGACTTTCTTGGTAATCTGTATGGATAAATCCCACATTGAACACTGCGATTACAAATTGAGCCACCTAGGATATTTAAACATCAGTGTGTGAAACTAAACGCAGAACAAGCCATTTGCTTTTCTTGTAAGAAGTTTCCTCCCAGTGGAAGACAAGTTATCGGTTACATAAACTAAACAAGCCTGGAGCTAAATACAACATAAAGGTCAAGGGACTGATTGGCCCCAATTATAGATTGGACGACTCTCTCATAATACGGTCAGTCAAATCACCAATGGATTGTCCAGAGATCCCCCCCCCGCCCTTCCCTTCCCTTCCCCAAACACACAGGAAGCACATTCTACAGCGCAGCTGTCGAGGAGTCCAATATACTAGATGTACAGAATAAACTCGCAGCCAGCCACCTATAGATTGGGGGGGAAAAATTCCTGATTTAATGGGAAGAGGATATAGAGTTGAAAGTGCTGCTGGAGATGGGCTTTCCTCATTCCTACCTTGCGTCCTCACACCGCACATTATATACCGCTACAACCCTCGGAGATCTCTGCGCTCCTCCAATTCGGGCCTCTTGAGCATCCCCGATTTTAATCGCTCCACCATTGGCGGCCGTGCCTTTAACTGCCGAGGCCCATAGCTCTCCGCCTCTCTTTTCTCCTTTAAGACATTCCTTTGTGTTCCCATTTCTTTGACCAAGCTTTTGGTCATCTGCCCTAATATCTCCTTATGTGGCTCGGTGTTAAATTCTGCATAATAACGCTCCTGTGAAGCATCTTGGGACGTTATAGGTGCTATAAAAATACAAGTTGTTGTTGTTGTTACATGGAGGAAACTCAGAGGGTTACACCAGCTGAGAAGGGAAAGGCACAACAGGAAGAGGATCACAATAATCTGCAAGGGTCCTGAAGAAACATGTAAAGATAGTTTGAGCTCAATGCCTTGCTTTCATGTCTGCCCGAGACTGTTTTATGGACCATCAAGATGGACCTGGCCTAAGTGAGTTAGCTGGTGGAGTGGGTTTCACATTCTGGGGTACTATCAGGGCCCTGGTTACAGTATTCCCATCTCCCTGTACAAGGGAACATTTTACGAGAGCTCGAGCAGCTGCAGGTAACATCTCTCAGTGACCCGTCGACCAGAAATAACTATTTTTGCAATCACTCACTTTTCTAGAATTATTTGCAGTCCTTTTAGACTCCGTGGGTGAAACAAAGGTCGAGTGACGACCAAATTCTGATGAAAGGCCTTTAACATCCTGTAATAATCCTCTAGCATCATCGCTGGCTGTAGGTCTTCATCATAAATTAACTCTACGTCTCCCAGAAGGTAGCTGATCCTCTCTTCCAACATGGAAAGGTGGCTGTGAAGATCACAGTAGGTGGGCAACCTCTCCAACAGCTTCAAGTAATAACAGATTAAACATTTACTGCACTAATATTTGGTGCATAATTCACACCGTAAACACTTTACAGATGCCTTTGTTACCTCCAGACTCGTCTATTCCAACACTCTCCTGGCTGCCCTCCCGCCTTCCACAAACTTCAGCTCGTCCAAAACACGGCTGCCCGTGTCCTAACCCGCACTAAGTCCCGTTCATCACCCCCTGTGTTCGCTGACCTACATTGGCTCCCGGTCCGGCAACGCCTCGATTTTAAAATTCTCATCCTTGCTTTCAAATCCCTCCATGGCCTCAGCCCCCTCCCTATCTCTGTAATCTCCTCGACAGAAGGTGCTACAGAAATGCAAGCTGCTGTTTTGGTCCCACAAACAGCAATGAGATGAATGACCAGATAATCTGTTTTTTTAGCGTTGGTAGGAGGACTGTATATACTGTGAGTGCACCCCACTGACAGTGAACCCTTCCAGTGCATTGTCTGACCACGGTGTGGGCACAGCAAGACTAAAACGCTGACCAGACAGAACGATGCAATCATTTATGTCAATATAAAAATGAACGCACTATCCTAAAATGTTTTCTTTACTATTAGTTTGACTTACTTTTGTCCAGTGATGATGGACATCTACTGTTCCCAGCATAATCTGCCCTGCAGCGTTCATCCCTGAGTGATCAGCAAAGATTAGTGCACATCCTGTGAAGAGAGCAGCCAAACCCAGGGAAAGGAATAAAAGGTTTGCTTCAACATTTATAGTGTAGAAAATACATCACAGACTTCCATTTTAAATTGGTCAGATTCCATCTGGAGTACTGCGTTCAGTTCTGGGCACCGCCTTATATTGGCCTTGGAGTGGGTGCAGTATTAATTCACCAGAATGATACCAGGACTTAAAGGGTTAAACTACGAGGACGGGTTGCACAGACTAGGCTTGTATTCCCTTGAGTTTAGAAGATTATGGGGTGATGAGGTGTTTATGATGATTAAAAGAGTTGATAGGGTAGACAGAGAGATAAACTATTGCCCCTGGTGGGGCAGAGTCCAGAACAAGGGGGCATAAGCTTAAAATTAGAGCCAGGCCGTTCAGGGGTGACAAGAGCATTAGAAGCAGGAGCAGGAGTAGGCCATATGACCCTTCGAGCCATTCAATAAGATCATGGCAAATCCTTGACCTCAACTCCGCTTTCCCGCCCGATCCCCATATCCCTTGATTCCCCTAGAGTCCAAAAATCTATCTCTCTCTGTATAAGTGCAAGTCTTTCTTTCTATCTCAGCACTGAATATACTCAATGACTCAGCATCCACAGCCCTCTGGGGCAGAGAATTCCAAAGATTCACAGCCCTCTGAGTGAAGAAATTCCTCCTCATCTCAGTCCTAAATGGCCGACGCCTTATTCTGAGACTGTAACCCCTGGTTCTAGGCTCTCCAGCCAGGGGAAACAACCTCTCAGCATCTACCCTGTCAATCCCCCTCAGAATCTTACATGCTTCAATGAGATCACCTCGCATGTTTCTAAACTCCAGAGAGTATAGGCCCAATCTACTCAATCTCTCCTCATAGGACAACCCTCTCATCCCAGGTACGGTAGCATAGTGGTTATGTTACCAGACTAGTAATCCAGAGGCCCCGGACTAATGATCCGGAGACGGTGAGTTCAAATCCCATCATGTAGTTGGGGAATTTAAATTCAGTTAATAAATAAATCTGGAATTAAACAAAAGCTAATCACCATGAAACTACCGGATTGCTGTGAAAACCCAACTTGTTCACTAATGTTCTTTAGGGAAGGGAACCTGCTGTCCTTACCCCGTGGGGCCTATGCGTGACACCAGACCCACAGTAATGTGGTTGACTCTTAACTTCCATAAAAACCACTCAGTTGTATCAAAAGCACTATGAAAAACTAACCACTGTAGCGGTTCAAGGCGGCGGCGCACCACCACCTTCTCAAGGGCAATTAGGGATGGGCAATAAATGCCGGCCTGGTCAGCGATGCCCACATCCCGTGAATAAAAAAAAAAATCTAGCGAACTTTCGTTGCACTCCCTCTAAGGCAAGTATGTCCCTCCTCAGATACGGAGACCAAAACTGTGCACAATGCTCCAGGTGTGGTCTCACCAAAGCCCTGTACAATTGTAGCAAGACTTCCTTACTCTTATACTCCAACCCCCTTGCAATAAAGGCCAACATGCCATTTACCTTCCTAAATGTTTCCTGTACGAGGACACCTAAATCTCTCTGAACACCATGATGTGGAAGGCAGGAGTAGGCCATTCGGCCCCTCGAGCCTGCTCCGCCATTCAATGAGATCATGGCTGATCATCTAAACTCAGTACCCTGTCCCTGCCTTATCCCTTGATCCCTTTAGCCTTAAGAAATATATCTAACCCCTTCTTGAATATATTCAATGAATTGGCCTCCACTGCCTTCTGTGGTAGAGAATTCCACAGGTTCACCACTCTCTGGGTGAAGAAATTCCTCGTCATCTCTGTCCTAAATGGCCTACCCCTTATCCTTAGACTGTGACTCAAGAAGCACTTCTTCACACAAAGGGTAGTGGAAATCTGGGCGCTCTCCCCCAAAAAGCTATGGAGGCGGGGGGTCAATTGAAATTGTCAAGGCTGAGTTTGACAGATACTTGTTGGGTAAGGGTATCGAGGGACGTGGAGCTAAAGCGGATAAATGGAGTGGAGATACAGATCAAATGGTGGAACAGGCTCGAGGGGCTGAATGGCCTCCTCTTGATCCTCTTACAAAAAATAACTGATATAGCGTGCGGAAGAAGCTGGGAGTAAGAGTTTATGAGAAAGGTAGGAAGTACGGTGAAGTAACACTTCAAATATTGTAGATAGTGGACACCACTGAGGATGTTAGACGGGGAAGGAGAAAATAAAGCATCAGGTCAGTTTAGTGGAACAAGGGACAAAGCTGTGGAGAGGCAAAGGGAGCCAGCGACAGTCCACGTGGGAATTAATGATACTGTACTGGGAAGAGGCAATACGAGGTACTCAAAAATAGGCTTAGGCGTAACTCAGAACGCCACAATTTATCTTCCAATTTCCAGCTAAGCCTATTGCTTCCACTGGTTAGCGAGTTAGTAACGAGAGAGCACAAATTGTAGACCATCGCAAAAAAGGAGAGATTAGAAGAATCCACTTTACACACAAGGTGGTTAGAATGACCAATTCGCTGCCACAACCCATTGTTGAATTAGCATCCATCAATTCTTTTGAAAGGGAATTTAGAAAATTGCTTGAAAAAGATGGAAAGGTACGGGAGTGCGCAGGAGTGCGAGATTAGACCAGTGCAGAAATCATGGGCCAAATGGCTTCTTTCTGTGCTGTGACATTCTTTGATTCGAAGCAATTAAAAAGGAAATTAGGAAAGCAAAGAGAGAGCATGAAAACATTTTGGCAAGGAAAACCCAAAGATGTTTTATAAATACATTAAGAGCAAGAGGACAACTAAAGTAAGAGTAGGGCCTATTAGAGACCATAAAGGTAATCTGTGTGTGGAGGCAGAAGACGTGGGTATGGTTCTTAATGAATACTTTGCGTCTGTTTTCACAAAAGAGAGGGACGATGCAGACATTGCAATCAGGGAGGAGGAGCGTGAAATATTAGATGAAATAAACAGTGAAAGAGGAAGTATTAAGGGGTTTAGCAGCTTTAAAAGTGGATAAATCCCCAGGCCCGGATGAAATGTACCCCAGGCTGTTAAGAGAAGCAAAAGAGGAAATAGCAGAGGCCCTGACTATCATTTTTCAATCCTCTCTGGCTACAGGTGTGGTGCCGGAGGACTGCTAACATTGTACAGGTAGACTATCCTTTATCCGAAAACCTTGGGACCAGCTGTGTTTCGGTTTTCGGAATTTTTCGGATTTCAGAAGGTTTTCATCTCCGTATCTGACAACAAACACTGTTGCTTAGCAACAGCTTGTAAACACTTGGGCCCTGCCTTGGAAGCGTCTCTGAAGCTGTTGCTAAGCTACAGAGACTCTTTCCACAGCCTGACTGTTTAAAAAAATACTAGGGAGAAAAAAAACCTAACAAAACGGCTGCTGATTTCTGCCGTTAGATCGAGGTTTCCGGCTCCCCCTGCTCCGTATCTAAATTCCTTGACTTAGCGGGGCTCTGGGGCTCGACTGCCGCCGCCAGTTGTGGGAAAGCCGGATATCGGCTGACTCCTACACTAAGCTGGCCCGCAAATCAGGTCGGGGGGGGGGGGGAAGAAAAGACCATCGGACGGGCCGCTGCAGCTATCGGACAGGCCGCTGTATTGTTGGGTTCACTCTCCCGGTACCTCCTTCACACTGCCCGGCTCGACCTGCAATCTCCTACCCAGGAGGGAACTCTGTGACCCTCTGCCCTGCTCACAGGGAAAGGCAGAGCTCCCGGACCACTCCCGTCATGTTTGGCGCCACTCGGGTCATGTCATGCGCACGACTTACGCTCCACGAAAAAGCTTTCGGTTTTTAGAGGTTTTCGGAAGTGCGGATAAAGGATAGTCTACCTGTACCTTTGTTTAAAAAGGGAGAAAGGGATAGACCGAGTAATTACAGGCCAGTCAGCCCAGCCTCGGTGGTGGGGAAATTATTGAACAAATTCTGAGGGACAGGATAAATCTTCATTTAGAAAGACACGGATTAATCAAGGACGGTCAGCATGGATTTGTTATGGGAAGGTCGTGTCAGACTAACTTGATTGAATTTTTTGAGGAGGTAACAAGGAGGGTCGATGAGGGTAGTGCATTTGATGTAGTCTATATGGATTTTAGCAAGGCTTTTGATAAGGTCCCGCATGGCAGACTGGTCATGAAAGTAAAAGCCCATGGGATCCAAGGCAAAGTGGCAAGTTGGATCCAAAACTGGCTCAGAGGCAGGAAACAAAGGGTAATGGTCGAAGGGTGTTCTTGTGACTGGAAGGCTGTTTCCAGTGGGGTTCCGCAGGGCTCAGTACTGGGTCCCTTGCTTTTTGTGGTATATATCAATGATTTAGACTTGAATGTAGGGGTTATGAGAAAGAAGTTTGCAGATGATACTAAAATCGGCTGTGTGGCTAAACAATGAGCTGATTAAGAAGCAAAAAGAGATCTGAGAGAACTTAGTGTGAAGGTTGTTCTCAGATAAGGATAGCTTGAGATGCAAAAAATGAGGAGTGAGAGGGTGACTGAAATAACAGGTACCAGACAGTTACTGAACGTCACGTAGGCTCAGGGGAGAAAAAGGTATAAAAGAGCAGTTATTGAACACTGAAGGCAGCGCAAAACCAGAGGAAGAGAGACTTCAGTCAACAGAAGACAGCAAGTAACTAGTGGGGTGCCGCAAAGAATCAGTGCTTGGGCCTCAGCTATTCACAATCTACATCAATGATTTGGATGAGGGGACCAAATGTAATATATCCAAGTTTGCTGATGATACAAAGCTGGGTGGGAATGTAAGTTGTGAGGAGGATGTAGGAGGCTTCAAGGGGATATAGACAGGCTAAGTGAGTGGGCAAGAACATGGCAAATGGAATATCATGTGGAGAAATGTGAAGTTATCCACTTTGGTAGGAAAAATAGAAAAGCAGAGTATTTTTTAAATGGTGAGAGATTGGGAAATGTTGGTGTTCAGAGGGACCTGGGTGCCCTTGTACACAAATCACTGAAAGTTAACATGCAGGTACAGCGAGCAATTAGGAAAGCAAATGGTATGTTGGCCTTTATTACAAGAGGATTTGAGTATCAGAGTAAAGACGTCTTACTGCAATTATATAGGGCTCTGGTGAGACCACACCTGGAGTATTGTGTACAGTTTTGGTCTCCTTACCTAAGGAAGGATATACTTGCCATAGAGGGAGTGCAGCAAAGGTTCACCAGACTGGTTCCTGGGATGGGGGGATTGTCCTATGAGGAGAGATTGATTAGACTAGGCCTATATTCTCCAGAGTTTAGAAGAATGAGAGGTGATCTCATTGAAACATACACAATTCTTACAGGGCTTGACAGGGTAGATGCAGGGAGGATGTTTCCCCTGGCTGGGGAGTCTAGAACCAGGGGTCACAGTCTCAGGATAAGGGGTCGGCCATTTAGGACTGAGATGAGGAGAAATTTCTTCACTCAGAGGGTGGTGAATCTTTGGAATTCTCTACCCCAGGGGGCTGTCGTTGAGTATATTCAAGACAGAGATTGATAGATTTTTGAATATTAAGGTAGTCAAGGGATATGGGGATAGTGCAGGAAAGTGGAGATGAGGTTGAAGATCAGCCATGATCCTACTGAATGGCGGAGCAGGCTCAAAGGGCCAAATGGCCGACTCCTGCTCCTATTTCTTATGTTCTTATGTTCTCCTTCGCTCATCCCGCTTCCCCCTCGCACCACAAGCCTTTCCCACTTTCCAGCTTATTGTACTGTTTGCATTCCTTGCTCCCTTCCTGCCCAGCTGCCCACAGTTTAATGCGAGTCTTGTGCCTTTATGCTTTCAAGTAATCAGCAACCAGCTGACCAGCCTGTCCCCGAGCCTCCCAGTGAGAGTGAGGCGGGAGAAGGGGAGGAGGAAGAAAGCACCGTGTCACTGCATGTCTCACCCGCAGGCAGCACCTCAGATACTGGGACTACGCGTTCTTTAGAGGCAAGTTTAGTCGAGGGGCCTGCACTGGGTGATGCACCGGGGACGAGCGGGCTGCAGCAAGGCCAGGGGGAAAGGGTAGTTCGGGAGCCAGCTCCCCGGAGGGCGAGTTCTGCTGCACAGGACTCAGATGAGGACCTCGATGGGGAGGTGTTCACAAGAAGGGTGATGGGCATGCACACCAAGATGATGGGTGCAATGGCAAGGGTGCCCGAGAGCCTGTCGGCAATGGTAAGGAGCGTGGAGGAGTCCGCCTTCAACATTGCAGAGCACTGCGCACACCATGGAGCCTAGACCTTCAGCGGCTGCCAGATCGTGACATCAATGAGTTTGGAACGCCCCGTTAACGGCCCAGATGCAAAATTGACTGTCGCCCCCCTGCCTTAGCGCCTGGCCTGAACAACGACAGGAAGAGGAGGCGTGATGCGTTCGATGGCTGCTGCAGGAGCGGTATTTAAAGGGATCAACATCCGCTTCTATTTTAGTCACCAATCCATGCTGCCTTCGCAGTTTCAGATAGCAAAACAGCTGCTTTCAGTGAATTTACTTTCAGGAGTGTTCTGCCTGCTAAAAAATGTCACTTTCATTCTGCTAAGATTTCAAAGACCTACACTTGGTTACATTAATGGGGGCTGTACTGGCGCTCGACCTCGCCATCCAGCATCAACGTCGGAGGCAGAGACAAAGATTGGAAAATGTGGCCAGAGGGAGGAGAGGCAACAGGGCTCTCAACAGGAGGCCTTACCCTCCCAGGGTATTCCAGGAGCACTTCTCCTACGTAAATTTCACTGAGGAGCAGTGTGTTAGAAGGCTCCGTTTCAGCAAGGAGGTGGTCACAGAGCTCTGCCACCTCCTGCAGCCAGACCTCGAGCCTCAGATCAGGACCACCACGTCTCTCTCAGTGGCAGTCAAGGTCACCGTCGCCCTCAATTTCTTCGCCAGTGGATCCTTCCAGTCTGCAGCGGGAGACATATCTAACATCTCGCAGTTTGCCGTCCATCGCTGTATCCGGGAGGTCACAGAGGCTCTCTACAGTAGGAGAAGAGACTATATCTCCTTCCCCATCACCAGAGAGAAGCAGGACGAGCGTGCATGTGGCTTTGCCAGAATAGCGGGCTTCCCCATGGTGCAGGGCGCCATTGACTGCAGCCATGTTGCTTTGCGGGCACCCCGTAACAATCCTGAGGTTTTCTGTAACCGCAAAGGCTACCACTCACTTAATGTCCAGTTGGGATGCGACCAGACAGAGAATCCTCACCGTCAATGCCCGCTATCCTGGCAGCAGCCACGATGCCTTAATCCTGCACCAGACCGGTGTGCCAGCATTTTCCCAGCCACCACATCAAGCTCGTGGCTGGCTGGTCGGAGACAAGGGCTATCCGCTCTCCACCTGGCTCATGACTCCCCTCTGCAACCCCAACACTCCTGTCCAGCACTCATATAACGAGAGCCATGCCGCCACCAGGAACATCATCGAGCAGACCATCGGGGTGCTAAATCCCGGGTGAATTCTGCGTGCGGCGTTGGACTCGCTGCGCCCTGCCACAAGCCCATTAGCACCCCCACCCCCACCCCCAGGTGCTAACATGACGAATTTCTCCCCCATAGAATCTTCGGCCCAGTGTGCCTGCACCGGCTCCTTGGTAGTACTATCCAAATAGTCCCACTCCCCTGCTCTTTCCCTACAGCCCTGCAAATTTTTCCTTTTCAAGTATTTATCCAATTCCCTTTAGACTGTTATTATTGAATCTGCTTCCACCACCCTTTCGGGCAGTGCATTCCAGATCACAACAACTCGCTGCGTAAAAAAAAGTTTCCTCATGTCACCTCTGGTTCATTTGCCAATCACCATCAATCTGTGTCCTCTGGTTACCAACCCTTCAGTCACTGCAAACAGTTTCTCCTTATTTACTCTATCAAAAACTGTTTATGATTTTGAATACCTCTATCAAATCTCCCCTTAACCTATCAAATCTCCCCTTAACCGTCTCTGCTCTATCAAAGTCACAACTGACGTTCTATGTGGCCGTGGTAAACTATCCCTCCTCATCCTTCTCAACCTGTGCCTCCAACACCTCTCCTCCATCGTCCAGCTGGGTGGGACTGCCCTCGCCTGGTTCCATTCTTATCTATCCCAGTCATTGTTCGACAATCTCCTGCAATGGTTTCACTCAGGGGCAGCCATCTCCAGCTGTCTTTCAGCTTCCTCAGCACATGAGGGCAGACCTCTGGGCAGCAGTGTGTCCAGTGATGCCCTTTCGTAACGGCTCTGCCCAACTAACACCAGCAGCAAGCTCAAGATGGCCAAGAGAACACGTTGCAGATTGGAGCCCAAGTCCTCTACAACAGCATCTGAGCACTCACAAGGGATAGGAGGCCTGATAACTCTCGTCACTGCAGGTGGCTTTGGGCTTAGCACATTCTATGGTGTCCTGCGGTTCTGCTGAGCGCTACTCCATAGACATGGGCAGTGGACTCCTCCACAGTCACTGTCAGACCTTGCAGGGGCTTGGCGCTGATTTAACGACAAGATGATATTTCGGTACTTTAGATAGCATCCTTCTAAATGTAAAACTGCAAAATGTCTACGCCAGCATCTGCAGAAAGTAAAAAACACAGGCAAATGTTTTCTTTAAATGTGATCATTGTGAGGTCCAAATCCCAATCCCATGCAGCTGGGGAATGAGGTGAGCCATCAGGTCCTTGCTCCGTCTCCACCGCCAGCTCCGTCCCCACCACTACCTTCCCAGTGAATCCTGTTGGGTAAATATACCTGTTCTGCAGCTTGCTATGGAAGGAGTGAGTGATGAGGTGCTGCCTTCCTCGGTGTCATCGGAACCTATGTCTGCTTGTTGGGGGCTCACTTACAGTCACCGAATCATAAAATGATGCAGCACAGAAGGAGGCCATTCAGCCCACCATGTCTGTGCCGGCTCTTTGAAAGAGCTGTCCAATTAGTCCCACTCCCCTTGCTCATGTCTCCTTTTCAAGAAGAGGAAGATATGTTGAAATACCAGACTCACGACTCCCCTTCAAACAGAGCTTGCAAAGCATGCAACATGTGTCAGAGTGGTATGCTGGTATGTATCTGAGCGAGTGATTGAGAGAGAGAGAGAGAAGATACTACAGGAAACTTTGTGCTATCCGGCACCCATGGGACCGAGCTACTGCCGTTTTTTTAAAAGCTCCAGATAGACCAGCGTCAATGTTATCAGATAGGAGCTTTTCATCGCAGTATCTGACCACAAACACTGTTGCTCAGCAACAGCTTGTAAACACTCGGCCCGTGGCTTGGAAGCGTCTCTGAAGCTGTTGCTAAGATACAGAGACGCTTTCTAGAGCCTGCCGTGTCTAACCACAAACACTGTTGCTCAGCAACAGCTTGTAAACACTCGGCCCAGTAGCTTGGAAGCGTCTCTGAAGCTGTTGCTAAGCGACAAAGACGCTTTCCAGAGCCTGCCTGTGAAAAGCAGAAAAAAAACCTAACCAAAACGGCTGCTGATTTCTGCCGTTAGATCAAAGTTGCCGGACATTCAACTTCCGGATAGCACAAAGTTTCCTGTAATAGGAAAAGGCCATTCAGCCCCTCGGGCTGGTTCTACCAGTCAATTAGATCACGGCTGATCTGTACCTCAACTCCATCGACCCGCCTTTGCTCCATATCCCTCGATATCCTAACTGAACAAAAATCCATCTATCTGAGTCCTGAAAGCTCCGATTGACCCCCAGCAGCCACAGCCTTTTGAGGGAGAGAGTTCCAGATTTCCACTACCCTTTGTGTGAAGAAGTGCTTCCTGACCTCACCCCTGAATGGCCTGGCTCTAATTTTAAGATTATGCTCCCTTGTTCTTGACTCTCCCCCACTCCCACCAGAGGAAATAGTTTATTTTATTCTACAAGAACGGACTGGATTCGAAACCCAAAGCCTCGTAGGCAAAGTTACACTGCGCTAAGCCATTAAACCGAACAGTGGTTAAACATGGTGTGCAGCATGAGTTGTGGGTTTGGTTTCACTGGCGGCCATTTACCTTTTGAGAGCAAGCGTTTATAAAACAACAACAGCTTGCATTTATATAGAGCCTTTAACGTAGTAAAACATCCCAAGGTGCTTCACAGGAGTGACAACAAACAAAATTTGACAATGAGCCACATAAGGAGATATTAGGACAGGTGACCGGTCAAAGAGGTAGGTTTTAAGGAGCATCTTAAAGGAGGAAATAGAGGTGGAGCATAAGAAATAGGAGCAGGAGTAGGCCATTCGCCCTTCCAGCCTGCTCCGCCATTTTTCCTTTCTTGGGATGTCCGGCATGCTAGCTTCGTCCTCTAATCTAGAGAGGTTTAGGGAGGGAATTCCAGAGCTTAGGGCCGGCCTCCAGGCAGCTGAAGGCACGGCCGCCAATGGTGGAGCGACTGAAATCGGGGGATGCGCAAGAGGCCAGTATTGGAGGAGCGCGGAGATCTCGGAGGGTTGTAGGGCTGGAGGAGGTTACAGAGAGAAAGACGAACCTTTGATATTGTGCAATAGCGGAGTGTTCTGTCGGGCAAAACGCGCCAGGCTGTGTAGCTGGCTACAACGGTGAGCTACTCCCCAACTTTTCTGCCACCTAAACCAAGAACAGAATTAAAATCAACTTATCTGTGATCAAGAAATATTCCTAAAAACATGTTGGAGCCCAATGCGATAAATAAAACCTTAATTTAAACAAATATTCTGGCATGTACAATACTGTCAGTGGGCAGCACTCTCGCCTCTGAGTCAGAAGGTTGTGAGTTCAAGTCTCACTCCAGAGACTTGAGCACAAAAATCTAGGTTGACGCTCCCAATGCAGTGCTGAGGGAGTGCTGCACTGTCAGAAGTGCCGTCTTTCGGATGAGACGTTAACCCCAGGCCTCGTCTGTCCTTTCAGATGGATGTAATAGATCCCAATACACTATTTTGAAGAAGAGCAGGGGAGTTCTCCCTGGTGTCCTGGGGCCAATATTTATTCCTCACTCAACATCACAAAAAAACAGATTATCTGGTCATTATCACATTGCTGTTTGTGGGAGCTTGCTGTGCATAAATTGGCTGCCGCGTCTCCTACATTACAACAGTGACTACACTTCAAAAGTACTTCATTGGCTGTAAAGTGCTTGGGATGCCCTGCGGTCGTGAAAGGCACTATATAAATGCAAGTCTTTCTTTTTTTTTTAAATTTATTTACCCTGATTGGACCTGGATTTATTTGTTTGGATATCTACGAACTCAAATCAGTAACAATTCCGTTACTGATTTCACTGCTGCAATGAAAGAAAGGGAAGGCCTCTTAAACAGCAGCCGAAATACCAGTCACCAGGGTTAATCTGAAAAAGACATCATTTTGGGCAGCAGCAAAACCTAGAGTGATGCTCAGTAAATGTGTGGGATTTACTGCATGTGGCTACAACAGCAACTTGCATTTATACAGCACCTTTAATGGAGTAAAACATCGCAAGGTGCTCACAGGAGTGTAATCAGATGAAGATTTGACACCGAGGTATTAGAACAGGTGACCAAAAGCTTGCTCAAAGAGGTAGATTTTAAGGAGCATCGTAAAGGAGGAGAGAGAGGCGGAGAGGTTTAGGGAGGGAATTCCAGAGTTATGGGGCTTGGCAGCTAAAGGGCGACCACCAATGGTGGAGTGATGGAGATCAGGGATGCACAAGAGGGCAGAATTGGAGGAGCGCAGAGATCTCGGAGGGTTGTGGGGTTGGAGGAGGTTACAGAGATAGGGAGGGGAGGCGAGGCCATGGAGGGATTTGAAAACAAGGATGAGAGTTTTAAAATTGAGTCGTTGCCGGACCGGGAGCCAATGTAGGTCAATGAGCACAGGGGTGATGGGTGAACGGGACTTGGTGCGAGTTAGGGCATGGGCAGCAGTTTTGGATGAGCTCGAGTTTACGGAAGGCTGAAGATAGGAGGCCGCCAGGAGAGCGTTGGAATAGTCGAGTCTGGAGGTAATGAAAGCATGGATGAGGGTTTCAGCAGCAGATGGGCTGAGGCAGGGGCAGAGACGGGCGATGTTACAGAGGTGGAAGTAGGCGGTCTTGGTGATGGAGAGGATATGGGGGTCGCAAGCTCGGCTCAGGGTCAAATAGGATGCCGAGGTTGCGAACGGTCTGGTTTCAGCTTCGGGCCTTGCAGGTATTATCAATCGGAACCTGCTTAAGAGATGGCCAGGAAACAGTCATGGAGTGGATGGAAATACTTTTACAGCTCACTCTTCTGAGTCAGGTAATGTGGGCGTCGCTGGCAAGGCCAGCATTTATTGCCCTCCCTAATTGCCCTTGAGAAGGTGGTGGTGAGCCGCCTTCTTCAACCGCTGCAGTCCGTGTGGTGAAGGTACTCCCACAGTGTTGTTAGGGAAGGAGTTCCAGGATTTTGACCCAGCGACGATGAAGGAACGGCGATATACTTCTAAGTCAGGATGGTGTGTGACTCGGAGGAGAACCTGGAGGTGATGGTTTCCATTGCGCCTGCTGCCCTTGTCCATCCAGGTGGAAGAGGTTGTGCGTTTCAGAGGTGCTGCCGCAGAAGCCTTGGCGAGTTGCTGCAGTGCATCTTGCAGGTGGTACACACTGTAGCCACGGTGCGCCGGTGGTGGAGGGAGTGAATGTTTAAGGTGGTGGATGGGGTGCCAATCAAGCGGGCTGCCTTGTCTTGGATGGTGTCGAGCTTCTTGAGTGTTGTTGGTGCTGCACTCATCCAGGCAAGTGGAGAGTATTCCATCACACTCCTTACTTGTGTATTGTACATGGTGGAAAGGCTTTGGGGAGTCAGGAGGTGAGACACTCGCTGCAGAATACCTAGCCTCTGACCAGCTCTTGTAGCCACAGTATTTATGTGGCTGGTCCAGTTAAGTTTCTGGTCAATGGTGACCCCCAGGATATTGATGGTGGGGGATTCGGCGATGGTAATGCCGCTGAATGTCAAGAGGCGGTGGTTAGACTCTCGCTTGTTGGAGATAGTCATTGCCTGGCACTTGTGTGGCACAAATGTTACCTGCCACTTATCAGCCCAAGCCTGAATGTCGTCCAGGTCTTGTTGCATGCGGGCATGGACTGCTTCATTATCTGAGGAGTTGCGAGTGGCACTGAACACTGTGCAGTCATCAGCGAACATCCCCATTTCTGACCTTATGTTGAAGGGAAGGTCACTGATGAAACAGCTGAAGATGGTTGGGCCGAGGACACTGCCCTGAGGAACTCCTGCAGCGATGTCCTGGGGCTGTGATAATTGACCTCCAATCACCACAACCATCTTCATTTGTGCTAGGTATGACTCCAACCAATGGGGAGTTTCCTCCCCCCCCCCCCCCCCCGATTCTCATTGACTTCAGTTTTACTAGGGCTCCTTGATGCCACACTTGGTCAAATACTGCCTTGATGTCAAGGGCAGTCACTCTCGCCTCACCTCTGGAATTCAGCTCCTTTGTCCATGTTTGGACCAGGGCTGTAATGAGGTCGGGAGCAGAGTGGTCCTGGCGGAACCCAAAGTGGGCATCAGTGAGCAGGTTATTGGTGAGTAAGTGCCGCTTGATAGCACTGTTGATGACACCTTCCATCACTTTGCTGATGATTGAGAGTAGACTGATGGAGCAGTAACTGGCCAGATGGGATTTGTCCTGCTTTTTATGGACAGGACGTACCTGGGCAGTTTTCCACATTGTCAGATAGATGCCAGTGTTGTAGCTGTGTTGGAACAGCTTGGCTAGAGGCGCGGCTAGTTTTGGAGCACAAGTCTTCAGCACGACAGCCGGGATGTTGTCGGGGCCCACAGCCTTTGCTGTATCCAGTACGCTCAGCCGTTTCTTGATATTGAATTGGCTGAAGACTGGCTTCTGTGATGGTGGGGACCTCAGGAGGAGGCCGATATGGATCATCCACTCGGCACTTCTGGCTGAAGATGGTTGCAAATGCTTCAGCCTTGTCTTTTGCACTCACGTGCTGGACTCCACCATCATTGAAGATGGGGATATTCATGGACCATCCCCCTCCCGTTAGTTGTTTAATGGTTCACCACCATTCACGACTGGATGTGGCAGGACTGCAGAACTTTGATCTGATCCGTTGATTGTGGGATTGCTTAGCTCTGTCTATAGCATGCTGCTTCCACTTTTTAGCATGCATGTAGTCCTGTGTTGCAGCTTCCCCAGGTTGGCACCTCATTTTTAGGTACTCCTGGTGCTGCTCATGGCATGCTCTTCTACACTCCTTATTGAACCAGGGTTGGTCCCCTGGCTTGATGGTAATGGTAGAGTGAGGGATATGCCGGGCCATGAGGTTACAGATTGTGGTAGAATACAAATCTGCTGCTGCTCCTGCTGGCCCACAGCGCCTCATGGATGCCCAGTTTTGCAACAGGTAGATTGGTGAGGACGAGGTCAAGTAGGTTTTTCCCTCGTGTTGGTTCTCTCACCACCTGTCGCAGGCTCAGTCTGACAGCTATGTCCTTTAGGACTCGGCCAGCTCGGTCAGTAGTGCTGCTACCGAGCCACTCTTGGTGATGGACATTGAAGTCCCCCACCCAGAGTACATTCTGTGCCCTTGCTACTCTCAATGCTTCTTCCAAGTGGTGTTCAACATGGAGGAGTACTGATTCATCAGCTGAGGGAGGGCGGTAGGTGGTAATCAGCAGGAGGTTTCCTTGCCCATGCTTGACCTGTAGCCATGAGACTTCCTGGGGTCCGGAGTCAATGTTGAGGACTCCCAGGGCCACTCCCTCCCGACTGTATACCATTGTGCCGCCACCCCTGGTGGGTCTGTGGGAAGTTTGAGACATTGGCTCTGTCCCAAAGGTAAGATTCTGTGAGTATGACTGTGTCAGGCTGTTGCTTGAGTAGTCTGTGGGACAGCTCTCCCAATCGTTGGTGAAGAGGACGTTGCAGGGTCGACTGGGCTGGGTGTGCAGTTGCCGTGTCCGTAGCCGGTGCCATGGTTGATGCCGGATGGTCCGTCCAGTTTTATTCTTATTATTGTTTTTCGTAGCGGTTTGTTACAACTGAGTGGCTTGCTAGGCCATTTCAGAGGGCAGTTAAGAGTCAACCACATTACCAGATTACCTTCCCTAAAGGACATTAGTGAACCAGATGGGTTTTTACAACAATCCAGTAGTTTCGCGGTCACTATTACTGATACTAGCTTTTTATTCCAGATTTATTTAATTCATTGAATTTAAATTCCCCAGCTGCCGTGGTGGGATTTGAACTCACGTCTCTGGATCATTAGTCCAGGCCTCTGGGTTACTAGCCCAGTGACGTTACCACTACGCTACCGTTCCCTACTTCATTTTATGAAGACTCATTTCAAACTCTACAAACGATACACACCGATTTCTTGCATATCTTGATTCCTTTTAGCACCAGTACCTGATATCAGTTATTTCCAGTTGCTGGCATAGTTCCGTTTTTAACCGATCGAGCTCATCCCGCAGCGGAACACTGACACTTAACTTCGCCGAGGCACCGGATATATTTTTATGCAACCATAATCTGCAAAGCAAATATCAGTGTCGGTGTGTCAGTATTACTGATACAACAGCCAAATACTGCCGATGCTGGAAATCTGAAATAACAACAGAAAATGTTGGAAACACTCAGCGGGCCAGGCAGCATCCGTGGAGAGAGAAACTGATTAAAATCTGTTACAGCTCTAGCCTTCTCCAGTTCTGACGAAGGGTCCCAGACCTGAAACATTAACTCTGTTTCTCTCTCCACGGATGCTGCCTGGCCTGCTGAGTGTTTCCAGCATTTGCTGTTGTTATGTCAGTATTACTGCCCTGATAGTATCGCTAGTCTCCTCAAAACTCGTCCAGTCGTCATTACAAAATTAAAAACCGCAGGGCTGAAATAATCCATTGGTCTTCTAACCACTTTTACAACAACCACTTTTAAAGCATATATACAGTAATGCCATATTGCCACCCCACCGTCTCAAATCGTGAGACAATCAGACAAGGTTCTATACAAGTTTAACATAACTTCTCTGCTTTTGAAATGAACCCCAGTGCTTTATTTGCACTTTCATGGCTTTTTTAACCTGCATTCCTACTTGTAATGATTTGTGAATCTATAGCAAAATTTAGGATTGTCCACCTCTACTGCAACATAGAGTAGAGGAGACTAGCTGACCACTAAACCAGCACCATCAACCCTATACAAATCACACATTTCACAGTGTTACCAGGAGTAAATATATTCAGTACAACGATCGCTGATCACTTTATCTACAAAATATAGAAATCTATGAAAGTTTTTCCAATTTGCTTTTTCACTTAACAAAATGGACATCTCATTGAAACTTATAAAATTCTGACAGGACTGGACAGACTAGATGCATGAAGGATGTTCTCAATGGCGGGGGAGTCCAGAACCAGGGGTCACTGTCTAAGGATAAGGGGTAAGCCATTTAGGACTGAGATGAGGAGGAATTTCTTCACCCAGAGAGTGGTGAACCTGCGGAATTCTCTACCACAGAAGGCAGTAGAGGCCAATTCATTAAATATATTCAAGAAGGAGTTGGATATATTTCTTAAGGCTAAAGGGATCAAGGGATATGGGGAGAAAGCAGGGACCGGGTACTGAATTTGGATGATCAGCCATGATCTCGTTCAATGGCGGAGCAGGCTCGAGGGGCCGAATGGCCTACTCCTGCTCCTATCTTCTATGTTTCTATGTTTCATACCCGAACTTGGACAAGTAAGGTTATGAGAATTTCACTGCCTGACAGGGCGGTGGAAGCAGATTCAACAGTAACTTTCAAAAGGGAATTGGATAAATACTTGAAAAGGAAAACAGTGCAGGGCTACAGGGGAAAGAGCAGGGGGAGTGGGTCTAATTTGATAGCTCTTTCAAAGAGCCGGCACAGGCACGATGGGCCGAATGGTCTCCTTCTGTGCTGTATGATTTCAAAAACATACATATAGGGTTTTTTTTGCAGCCTAATCCATTAATTTTCAAGAACAGAGTAGTTAACTGGCAGCTAATAAGAAAAAAAGATTTTATATAGCACCTTTCACCACATCAGGACGTCCCAAAGTGATTTACAGCCACTTCTGAGTTGTAGTCACTGTTGTAGGAAACATGACAGCCAATTTATGCTCTTCTTCGAAATAGTGCCATGGGATCTTTTATGCCCACCTGAGAGGGCAGACGAGGCCTCGGTTTAATGTCTCATCCGAAAGATGGCACCTCCGACAGTGAAACATATAAGATACTGAGGGGGCTCGACAAGGTCGATGCAGAGAGGATGTTTCCCCTCGTGGGGAAATCTAGAACTCGGGGGCACAGTTTCAGAATAAAGGGTCGCCCTTTTAGAACTGAGATGAGGAGGAATTTCTTCTCTCAGAGGGTCGTAAATCTGTGGAATTCTCTGCCCCAGAGAGCCGTGGAGGCTGGGTCATTAAATACATTTAAGGTGGAGATAGACAGATTTTTGCAAGATAAGGGAGTGTGTGCAGCAAAGATTCACCAGACTGATACCTGGGATGGCAGGAATGACGTATGAAGAGAGATTGGGTCGATTAGGCTTATATTCACTAGAGTTTAGAAGAATGAGAGGGGATCTTATTGAAACTTATATAATTCTAACAGGACTAGACAGACTAGATGCAGGAAAGATGTTCCCGATGGCGGGGGAGTCCAGAACCAGGGGTCACAGTCTAAGGATAAGGGGTAAGCCATTTAGACAGAGATGAGGAGGAATTTCTTCACCCAGAGAGTGGTGAACCTGTGGAATTCTCTGCCACAGAAGGCAGTGGAGGCCAATTCATTAAATATATTCAAGAAGGAGTTGGATATATTTCTTGAGGCTAAAGGGATCAATGGATATGGGGAGAAAGCAGGGGCGGGGTACTGAATTTGGATG
The DNA here is from genome assembly GCF_052327205.1 of Somniosus microcephalus. NCBI lineage: Eukaryota > Metazoa > Chordata > Chondrichthyes > Squaliformes > Somniosidae > Somniosus > Somniosus microcephalus. The sequence goes on from NC_140993.1 coordinate 264,405,288, forward strand.
ATCAGCCATGATCTCATTGAATGGCGGAGCAGGCTCGAGGGACCGAATGGCCTACTCCTGCTCCTATCTTCTATGTTTCTATGTTATGGGGAGCGGGCAGGGAAGTGGCTCTGAGCCCAAGATCAGCTATGATCTCATTGAATGGCGGAGCAGGCTCGAGGGGCCAAGTGGCTTATTCCTGCTCCTATTTCTTATGTTCTTATGCAACACTTCCTCAGTACTGCACTGGAGTGTCAGCCTAGATTAGGCGTTCAAGTCTCTGGAGTGGGGATTTGAACTTATGACCTTCGGACTCAGAGGCAGGGAGTGCTATCCACTGAGCCACGGCTGACACTTGGATAATTAGTTAAATGTTAACGATGTAATTATTCAGAACTACTTCTCACCAGTGCAATAATCAAAGCTATTCACACGACTTAACTCCTGTAAGTAGGAAGGAACAGTTTCTTGTACCCGAGTATAGGTTCCATGCGGCGAGTGCAGTCTAGCTCTTCCTCTGGGTCCCTGTAGCCAGTGAAGGTGTAGTAGGTCTTATCCCAGCGGATAGGTCTACTGAACTGAGTGCTCCCATTTCGATGATGCAGGCCTGTGTCCACCTGAGAGTCCTGGACATGCTCAGTGGATAAGCTGCAGGATTTCAAGATATTTACAACCGTACTGAGAAGGTCTTTCGTCTGCAGGGTGAAACTGACTGCTCGAAATCCTGAAACAAACAGTTTTGTTTTAATTGTTTCAGCTTAGTGTACTAGAAGAGGAAAATAAATGTTCATTAAACTCGTTATCTGCATAAAGCAAGCTTACTACAGTACAAAATAACAACAGAAAACGCTGGAAAAACTCAGCAGGCCAGGCAACATCCTGGTAACATAGTAGTATTTTACTACAGTACAATGTGAAATCATAGAATCATACAGCACAGAAGGAGGCCATTCGGCCCATCATGCTGTATCGGCTCTTTGAAAGAACTATCCAATTAATTCTACTCCCGTGCTCTTTCCTCATAGGCCTGCTAAGTATTTATCCAATTCTCTTTTGAAAGTTACTATTGAATCTGCTTCCACCGCCCTTTCAGGCAGCGCATTCCAGATCACAACAACTGATATACACAGAGGGAAAAAAAAATCAACAATAAGCTGGTGTAAAATTGCTAAAGCCATGCTGCTACAATCACCCATTCACACACTTCAAAAGTTCTACAATTTGGTAGATTTCGAGGTAGTACACCCACGTACAGTAGAACAACTTATTTGGCGCCTTTAACGTAGTAAACGTCCCAAGGCGCTTCACAGGAGCGATTACCAAACAAAATTTGACACCGATCCACATAAGGAGAGATCAGGACAGATGACCAAAAGCATGGTCAAATGGGTAGGTTTTAAGGAGCCTCTGAAAGGAGGAAGAAGAGAAAGGGGGCGGAGAGGTTTAGGGAGAGAATTCCAGAGCTTAGGGCTCAGGCAGCTGAAGGCACGGCCACCAATGGTGGAACGATGAAAATTGGGAATGCGCAAGAGGCCAGAGCTGGAGGAGCGCGGAGATCCCGGAGGGTTGTAGGGCCGGAGGAGGTCACAGAGATGGGGAGGGGGGCGCGAGGCCACGGAGGGATTTGAAAACAAGGATGAGAATTTTAAAATTGAGGCGTAGGCCAGCGAGCACACTACCGCTGTAATGCACCTCTCAGCCTGCCAGTGGCCCACTGCAAGGCAGTAAAGCACTTGCGCATCACTCCACCACTGTCACTGCTCCGCCGTCTCCCAGATGATACATCGCCGATTCCTGCCCTAGAGGAAGATACACAACTGCTGTGAACCATGGAAAATAGTAAATATGCAGTAGGAGAGGCTAAACATGAGAATAGAAAACATAATAAGCTTGCACTTAATGGCTTCGGCATCTTTGCTAAGCAAATGGTGTCTTATATCAAAATGCAATTTTTTAAAAATGGCTTGAACCTTCAGCCATGCCTTTGTTACCTCCAGATTTGACTATTCCAACGCACTCCTGGCTGGCCTCCCATCTTCTACTCTCCGTAAACTTGAGCTCATCCAAAACTCTGCTGCCCGTGTCCTAACTCGCACCAAGTCCCGTTCACCTGTCACCCCCTGTGCTCGCTGACCTACACTGTCTCCCGGTCCAGCAACGACTCAATTTTAAAATTGCACATCCTTGTTTTCAAATCCCGCCATATCTTCGCCCCTCCCTACCTCTCTGTAACCTCCTCCAGCCCTACAACTCTCCGAGATCTCTGCATTCCTCCATATCTGACCTCCTGCGCATCCCCGGTTTTCATCGCTCCACCACTGGCAGCCGTGCCTTCAGCTGTGGAGTTCCCTCCTTAAACCTCTCCACCAATGTTCCCTCTAATTTTTTTTTGTACTGAGCGGGCCACAAACACCTTTGAGTGCGACCTTTTCATCCGTTGGCAAATTTTTACACCAACAGCCGTTACAACAACAACCGTTACAACAACAACAGCCGTTACACCAACAGCCGTTACACCAACTGTAACAACTGTTACAGCTACAACAACAGCTACTGCAACAGCAGCTACTGCTACAACAACAGCTACCGTTACAACAGCTACCGTTACAACAACAGCTACCGTTACAACAACAGCTACCGTTACAACAACAGCTACCGTTACAACAACAGCTACCGTTACAACAACCACTTTAAAGCATATATACAGTAATGCCATATTGCTACCCCACCATCTCAAATCATGAGACAATCAGACAAGGTTCTATACAAGTTTAACATAACTTCTCTGCTTTTGAAATGAACCCCAGTGCTTTATTTGCAATTTCATGGCTTTTTTAACCTGCGTTGCTACTTAGAATGATTTGTGAATCTAGACTAGTAAGCCAGAGGCTCAGTCAAATGCACGGTGGCATAGTGGTTAGCGCTGTTGCCTCACAGCGCCAGGGACCTGGGTTCGAATCCGGCCTCGGGTGACTGTCTGTGTGGAGTTTGCACATTCTCCCCGTGTTTGCGTGGGTTTTCTCCGGGTGCTCCGGTTTCCTCCCACAGTCCAAAGATGTGCGGGTTAGGTTGATTGGCTATGATAAATTGACCCTTAGTGTTAGGGGGATTAAATGCATGGGGTTACGGGGATAGGGTGGGATATGTGTTGGTGTAGGGGTTACGGGAATCGGGTGGGATATGTGTCGGTGCAGGCTCGATGGGCCGAAATGGCCTCTATCTGCACTGTGGTGATTCTGTGATTCTGAGGATATGGGTTCAAATCCCACCACGGCAGCTGGTGGAATTTAAATTCAATTTAATTCTGGAATTAAATGTTAGTCTTAGTAATGGCGACCATGATACCATTGTCGATTGTTGCAAAAACCCATCTGGTTCACTAATGTCCTTTAGGGAAGGAAATCTGCCGTCCTTACCTGGTCTGGCCTACATGTGACTCCAGACCCACAGCAATGTGGTTGACTCTTAATGCCCTCTGAAATGGCCTAGCAAGCCACTCAGTTGTAAACAACCACTACAAAAAACAATAAGAATACTGCAGCGGTTCAAGAAGGCGGCTCACCACCATCTTCTCAAGGGCAATTAGGGATGGACACTAAATGCAGGCCTAGCCAGCGACGCCCACATCCCATCAATGAATTTTTTAAAAATTAAAAAAAATACCCCTAGACTTTGCACCTCTACCCCATTTAGACTCTTATTTTCCAAGGAGTAGGTCTCCTCCTTATTCCTCCTACCAAAATGCACCACCTCACACTTATCTATTATTGAAATTCATTTGTCATTTACATGCCCGTTCTGCAAGTTTGTTTATGGTAGAATTAATTAAAAGCTTTTAGTTCGTCATGTACAAACTCTATTTAATAAAAAATTACTTGTCAGAAATGACTGAGATATAAAAGAACTGCATAATAATGCATTAACACTTCAGAAACATCACTCAGTTACACGGTTATGCATCGACAAACAATCCAAAAGCCCAAGGTGAGCTGAAAGAGGCCTATCTATTCATGCAATTTGTATTAATTTTAAAGTTTTCAACATATTAGCCCATCCCTCATGTCACTATAGCAGTGGCAGCAGGAGCAGCGGCTTTCCAATGGCGCTGACGTGCTTTACGTCCACATAAGTAATTAGAATATTAATCACAATGCAACCAGACAACCAACAAATATAAAGCGCTGTAGTTCTTTAGTTCACAGAATTAAAAAGAATTGAACAAAAATAGGGATCCGTATTTCCAGCTTCACTCACTTCCATTAATAAACGTTGTCTTCTTGAACCAGCACACCCCATATGTAACAAGTCAGAAATGCAGCACTTATTCACCAGTGTAGAAAAACACATACACACTTTGCGTCACCGAATTAAAAACAAAAAGCAGGAAAAGCTATGATTTAACAGAAATAAACATTCCTCTTTCTTCCTGGACAGGAGAACCAATCAGACTGACTTGGAAACTAATATGGTGACGTAAAGATGTTAATTTACAAATTTCGCCTCTAATGTTTTTCTCTCAAACATTCTCCACAATATTAATCCCTGCTCTTATCATGAAAAGTGTTGAATTAAATAGTGGGAAACAAACTTCATTGTACTCTCAATTTTTAATCTCCTATTTCAAACATTTATACCAAATCAAAATTGTACATTATCAGTTTAATCAAAATATTTTCTGCATTTTTCTCAATAAACAAATAGTAGTTTCTTCTAAAGTAGCTTCTTTCAATTTTTATACATCATTACATAACTCGTGTTTCTATTAACACTCCACTAAACGTTTAAGAGGAAATCTATATTTACATTATTCCTGGGACTTGTTTGGACTATAGAACAACAGGCAAAATAACATGGTTTGTGTTTTTCCCCTTTTTTGGTTCTCTTCCTAAACGTCTTAATGATATATTTTTTTAAAGTCAATAAAAAGTAATATGTAACTCCTACAAATCCTCCCCGCCCTCCTCCTCAACAGCATGGTTGTATGTTTATGAAACGCTCGCTTCAGTCGATCGTTCAAAATCAAATATTGAGAAAATTCAATTTTAAAATGTTTTAAGCATTTCAAAGCCTCTTTAAAAGCATTTGGACTTCAAGACCTGGTTGAAACTTGTTTCGATGAGGGGAAAATTGATTTTTGCTTGTTTCTTCCAAAATCATATTCAAAACTTAGGGGGAAAAAGTGTTTTTATCACTCATTTTTTGTGAAAAGTTCATTAAAAATCTTTAAATTCTTTCAAGCCTCGTTGCAGCTTTGACAGAAGAAGTTGCTCCAAGTTTCTCTTTCCCTCTTCAACGCTGTCATTAAACATACAACAAAAATTAATAAAATAAGCTCTAAATTCCAAATGGAGCTCAAATCAGAAAGTGAATAAAGTGGTTAAACTTCCTAAGAAGGCGGTGAGGTTATCTCTCCCCAGCCTTGGTGATGAGTTGGGATCAGTTTTGGAGAAGTTGTTTCCTCTTTTTCTGTTGCCGTTCCCTCCGTCTCTCACAGACTCTGAGGTACAAACAGGGGCACAAACTTTTCCCCCTCTCTCATAACATGATTCAAATAGCCCCGATAGACTCTTTCAAAAAGGGAACAACACCTGGCAAAATTTAACTGGAACTTACTGCGGGACATTCAACATCACGTTCCTGTATTTTTTTCCGGTTTTAAACAATTTTCCAATTTTTAAAAAAAAATTTCACCGTGGGCCTAAGAATTGTTTGCTTTAGCCTCCTTCCAGCGGCCACTATACATGTGCTGCGCCTCCATCTGTGTTGTTCCAAAGTGCGGCCGCTGCTCAGTCCTCGGGAACGGACTACAAGCGTCTGGACCCTCAACCCTCTCGCTTCCTCTTTCACCGTCTCTCTCTCCCTCTGTCCCAGTCGCTCTCCCTCTGTCTCTCTCTGTCCCAGTCTCTTTCTCTCTCCCTCTGACCCAGTCTCTCTCTCTCCCTCTGACCCAGTCTCTTTCTCCCTCCCTCTGACCCAGTCTCTCTCTCTCCCTCTGACCCAGTCTCTCTCTCTCCCTCTGACCCAGTCTCTCTCTCTCTCTGAACCAGTCTCTCTCTCCCTCTGACCGTCTCTCTCTCCCTCTGACCCAGTCTCTCTCTCTCTCTGAACCAGTCTCTCTCTCCCTCTGACCGTCTCTCTCTCCCTTTGTCCCAGTCTCTCTCTCTCTCCCTCTGACCCAGTCTCTCTCTCTCCCTCTGACCCAGTCTCTCTCTCTCCCTCTGACCCAGTCTCTCTCTCCCCCTCTGTCCCAGTCTCTCTCTCTCTCCCTCTGTCCCAGTCTCTCTCTCTCTCCCTCCCTCTGACCCAGTCTCTCTCTCTCCCTCTAACCCAGTCTCTCTCTCTGTCCCAGTCTCTCTCTCCCTCTGTCCCAGTCTCTCTCTCCCTCTGTCCCAGTCTCTCTCTCCTTCTGTCCCAGTCTCTCTCTCCTTCTGTCCCAGTCTCTCTCTCCCTCTGTCCCAGTCTCTCTCTCTCTCTCTCCCCCTCCCTCTGACCCAGTCTCTCTCTCCCTCTAATCCAGTCTCTCTCTCCCTCTGTCCCAGTCTCTCTCTCCTTCTGTCCCAGTCTCTCTCTCCCCCTCTGTCCCAGTCTCTCTCTCTCCCTCTCCCCCAAGTCTCTCTCCCTCTCTCTCCCTCCCCCGTCTCTCTCTCTCCCCCTCCCCCCCCGTCTCTCTCTCTCTCTCCCTCTCCCCCGTCTCTCTCTCTCCCTCTCCCCCAAGTCTCTTTCTCTCCCACCCAAGTCTCTTTCTCTCCCTCCCAAGTCTCTTTCTCTCCCTCCCCCCCCCCCCCAAGTCTCTCTCTCTCAGCCCAAGTCTCTCGCTTTCCCCAGTCTCTCTCTCGCTCTCCCCAGTCTCTCTGTCCACCGCCCCCCCCAAATCTCTCTCTCACCCAGCTTCTCCCCCCACAAGTCTCCCTCTCCCCCCAAGTCTCATTCTCTCTCTCCCCCCCCCCCAAGTCTCTCTCGCTCACCCAGCATCTCTCTCCCCCCAAGTCTCACTCTTTCTCTCCCCTTTCGATCCTTGCACTCCCCCCCCAACCCCAACGGATCTACTTGCAAAGCGTGGCCTGTACTGTAGGCTGCAACAGTGGGGTACTGCGCATGCACAGAAAGGGATCGGGTGCACATGCGTGGTATGCAGATGGCCGCAAAGTCGGTGTTTTTAATCGGGCCGCTCCCTGCTCCAGCTGCTGTCTGGCTCTGCACGGCAATTCAATTCAATCTTGCAGCAGCTCGAGGATTAGTGTGCTGGCGCGCAGCCGTGCACCCTAGAGGGAACAGTGCTCTCCACCTCTCTCTCCTTTAAGACGCTCCTTAAAACCTGCCTCTTTGACAAAGCTTTTGGTCACCTTTTTAAAAAATTTGTTCACAGGATGTGGGCGTCGCTGGCAAGGCCGGCATTTATTGCCCATCCCTAATTGCCCTTGAGAAGGTGGTGGTGAGCCGCCTTCATGAACCACAGAGGGCAGTTAAGACCCATTGCTGTGGGTCTGGAGTCACATATCGGCCAGACCAGGTAAGGACGGCAGATTTCCTTCCTGTAGGACATTCGTGAACCAGTTGGGTTTTTACGACAATCCAGTAGTTACATGGTCACCATTACTGATACTAGCTTTTTATTTCAAGATTTATTTAATTGAATTTAAATTCCCCAGCTGCCTGTGGTGGGATTTGAACTCACGTCCCTGGATCATTAGTCCAGGCCTCTGGATTAATCTAGTCCAGTAACATAACCAATATGCCACCGTACCCCTATTATCTCCTGTGGCTTGGTGTCAAAAATGTTTTTAATGATATCGCTCCTATGAAGTGCCTTGGGACATTTGGCTACGTTAAATGCGCTGTATAAATATATAAATTGTTGTTACTGTTATTGAACTACGGTATATTGCAGAAAGTATCTGCCCTAAAATTTTTTGAATAACCCCAGTTGAGTCACATCAAGAGGGGTAACATTAGCGTGTACAGCTCCTGTCGAAACATCACCCCCACCTGAAGCATTTACACATTGCCTGGGAGCACTTGTATCGCCCGCCGTCTCTCTGACGTAGAAGGTGAGCTGGGTAGGTTGGAGGGGTCTGTGCCCGGGCCTCTGCACGCACTCCAAGTAGCTATTTAACCTCTTGAGGGAAGTTTCATTCACTTCCTGCAAAAAAAAAAAGCAAAAAAAAAATACAAGAAATACAGAGAGACTTTCTTACAGCTGTTTGCAGGAATCAGTCGAAAGCACTTTGCGTCTGAATCATCGAATCATACAGCACAGGGAGCAGGCCGCTCGGCCCATCGAGTCTGTACCGGCTCTTCCGAAGTCTGGCTCGAAGGATTCTATTGGGGGGACAATGGAAGTTGACAGATGTACTTAAGCTGTTCCAACCGCCATTAAATATTGCCGTAGCCAGTACGCGCTGCCATCACTGCACCTTTATCTTACTAAATCTGGGCTGGAGATTTGGAATGGGCCCCCAGATTCTCACCAACTTCTACCGGTGCACCATCAAGAGTATCCTGTCCGGCTGCATCACTACCTGGTATGGCAACTGCACCGCCACAGACCGCAAGGCTCTACAGATGGTAGGGAAAGCTGCACAACACACTATAGGAATTAAACTACCTGCTGTGCAGGATATCTACCCCGAGAGATGCCGGGGGGGAAGGCCCTGAGAATCATTAAAGACGCGAGTCACCCCAGCCACAACCTCTTCGCCCTGCTCCCATCCGGTAAGAGATACCGAAGCATACAGTCTCGTACCAACAGGTTTCGAAACAGCTTCTACCCCCAGGCCATAAGACTCATGAACGATTAATTTATTATTATTTATTACTGTTGTTTTATTTATTATTACTGTCTTTCTATTAGTATTTCTATTAGTATTTTTTATCATTGTTATGCCATATTTATTCCAATGTTGGGAGGACTCGTAAAAATCAACATTTCATTGTGCAGTACACACGTCTGCTGCATATATGACAAATAAAATTGAATTGAATTGGAGTATTTGAAAAATTAGAACCGTCATCTCTGACTTGATAAAAGGCTCCACTCAGACCATCACCATCGTCCTTCACCACACATGAATACCAAGAAATGACAAGACACCATGAATTCGCATCAGCGATCTTTGTCAAGACCTGTGACTCAGCCCAGTCTGCATTTAATCAAATAAGATTCAAATCTCCCCAGTGTAGACCAGGTTGAACTTCCAGACTGAAGATTCACCAGGCTGATACCTGGGATGGCAGGCATGACATATGAGGAGAGATTGGGTCGATTGGGCTTATACTCGCTGGAGTTTAGAAGCATGAGAGGGGATCTCATTGAAACTTATAAAATTCTAACAGGACTAGACAGACTAGATGCAGGAAGGATGTTCCTGATGGCGGGGGAATCCAGAACCAGGGGTCACAGTCTAAGGATAAGGGGTAAGCCATTTAGGACAGAGATGAGGAGGGATTTCTTCACCCAGAGAGTGGTGAACCTGTGGAATTCTCTACCACAGAAGGCAGTTGAGGCCAATTCATTAAATATATTCAAGAAGGAGTTGGATATATTTCTTAAGGCTAAAGGGATCAAGGGATATGGGGAGAAGGCAGGGACAGGGTACTGAATTTGGATGATCAGCCATGATCTCATTGAATGGCGGAGCAGACTCGAGGGGCCGAATGGCCAACTCCTGCTCCTATCTTCTATGTTTCTATGTTTTTAACTTGGGCTACTTTCCATTGTTGCTCTTCCAAACAGTGTCACTGTCCATAGAGATTAACTCCAAGATAAAACAATGATTGAATTATGTCCCAATCTGAAACAGGATACACTGCAATAAAAATTAAACATTTTCGTCTATAGCTTGACTTGGGCTTCTTGAACATCACTGTGGCATTTAAAGGGTTAAAACCCGACCCCTCTCACAGAAATGGTATCCCAGCTTAACTTACAGGCACGATGGGCCGAATAGCCTCCCTTCCAGGCTGCAAGGTTCTATGATTGCTCTCAAACACAGGAGGCTGGTGCTCACCCGAGAAAGCAGTCTGAAACATGGAAGCCAAGCTACATGGAGCAATAAAATACACAACAGTGGTGGCAGCGCAGATGAGATAGATTATCATTCACAGAACAAAGGAAACTTAAAGCATGTGCAACAGTTTCAGACCAGGGGAAAGATGCCCAGAAGGGCTTAAAGAAGCACAGACAGAGACATGCATTCCATCTGAATCAGCAACCGCATTCGGCCCATCGTACCTGTGCCGGCTCTTTGAAAGAGCTCTCCAATTAGTCCCACTCCACCCTGCTCTTTCCCCATAGCCCTGCAAATTTTTTCCTTTTCAAGTATTCATCCAATTCCCTTTTGAAAGTTACAATTGAATCTGCTTCCACCGCCCTTTCAGACAGCGCATTCCAGATCACAACGCGCTGCGTAAAAAAAAATTCTCATCTCCCCCTCTGGTTCTTTTGCCAATTACCGTAAATCTGTGTCCTCTGATTACCGGCCCTTCTGGCAGTGGAAACAGTTTCTCCCTATCTACTCTATCAAAACCTTTCAGAATTTTGAACACGTCTATTAAATCTCCCCTCAAACTTCTCTACTCTAAGGGGAACAACCCGTAACTGAAGTCCCACATCCCTGGTACCATTCTGAAAAGAACGAACTTGCATTTCTATAGCACCTTTGATGACCTCAGGACGTCCCAAAGCGTTTTACAGCCAATGAAGTACTTTTTTGAGGTGCAGTCACTGTTGTGATGTAGGAAACACGGCAGCCAATTTGCGCACAGCAAGCTCCTACAAATAGTAATGTGATAATGACCACATAATCTGTTTGTGATATTGGTTGAAGAATAAATAGTGGCCAGGACACCAGGGAGAACTCCCCTGATCTACCTCGAATCGTGCCGTGGGATCCACCTGAAGGGGCAGACGGGGCCTCGGTTTTACATCTCATCTGAAAGACGGCACCTCCGACAGTGCAGCACTCCCTCAGCACTGCACTAGGAGTGTCAGCCTAGATTTTTGTGCTCCAGTCTCTGGAGTGGGACTTGAATCCACGACCTTCTGACTCAGAGGCAAGATTGCTACCCACTGAGCCACGGCCGTCACCAGATTCTGATAAACCTCTCCAAGGCGTTATTTATTTTTCAAACTCAGAAAGCTTACACAGTGCATCAGTACCTACCCTCTCTCTCGGATACTGGCCAAAGAAGTCTGGGTGTACAGCAAAGTAGAATGGTCTCAGTGCATTCACAGCGTCAGTCGCGGATAACGTCCTCATACGGCAAATCTGCTGGCTGTCTCTTCCTACACAGAACCTGTTGTATAAAATGGAACGATTTGGTCATTAACAGTGAATAGATTTCTATTACATTGCAAGATGTTTTCTCAATTGAGCCTGTTCGGTGGGTTGGACGACAACCCTAAGAGTTCCTACAAATGCCAAGGCTTCTTCGACAGCACCTCCCAAACCCGCGACCTCTACCACCTAGATGGACAACAGCAGCAGGCGCAGGGGAACACCACCAGCTCCAAGTTCCCCTCCAAGCCACACACCACCCTGACTTGGAAGTCTATTGGCCGTTCCTTCATCGTCGCTGGGTCAAAATCCTGGCACTCCCTCCCTAACAGCACTGTGGGAGTACCTTCACCACATGGACTGCAGCAGTTCAAGGCGGCGGCTCACCACCACCTTTTCAAGGGCAACTAGGGATGGGCAATAAATGCCAGCCTTGCCAGCAACACCCACATCACGTGAATTTTAAAAAAAATCTAGTGAACCTTGGTTACACTCCCTCCAAAGCAAGTACATCTCTCATAGAAACATAGAAGATAGGAGCAAGAGTAGGCCATTCGGCCCCTTGAGCCTGCGTCGCCATTCAATGAGATCATGGCTGATCATCCAAACTCAGTACCCTGTCCCTGCTTTCTCCCCATATCCCTTGATCCCTTTAGCTTTAAGAAATATATCTAACTCCTTCTTGAATATATTCAATGAATTGGCCTCAACTGCCTTCTGTGGTAGAGAATTCCACAGGTTCACCACTCTCTGGGTGAAGAAATTCCTCCACATCTCTGTCCTAAATGGCTTCCCCCTTATCTTTAGACTGTGACCCGTGGTTCTGGACTCCCCCGCCATCGGGAACATCCTTCCTGCCTCTAGTCTGCCTAGTCCTGTTAGAATTTTATAAGTTTCAATGAGATCCCCTCTCATTCTTCTAAACTCCAGCGAGTATAAGCCCAATCGACCCAATCTCTCCTCATGCGTCATTCCTGCCATCCCAGGTATCGTCTGGTGAATCTTCGCTGCACTCCCTCCATGGCAAGGACATCCTTCCTCAGATAAGGCGACCAAAACTGCACACAATACTCAAGATGTGGTCTCACCAAGGCCCTGTACAACTGCAGCAAGACATCCTTGCTCCTGTACTCGAACCCTCTCGCTACGAAGGCCAGCATACCATTTGCCTTCTTAACCGCCTGCTGCACCTGCATGCTTACCTTCAGCAACTGGTGCACAAGGACACCCAGGTCTCGTTACACTTCCCCTTCTCCCAATCTATTGCCGTTCAGGTAATAATCTGCCATCCTGTTTTTGCCACCAAAGTGGATAACCTCGCATTTATCCACGTTATATTGCATCTACCATGCTTCTGCCCAATCACCCAACCTGTCCAAATCATACTGGAACCGTGGTTACACTCCCTCCAAGGCAAGTACATCGCTGCTCATATAAGACCAAAACTGTACACCGGACTCCAGGCCTTACTCTTGTACACTAACCCCCTTTTGCAATAAAGGCCAACATGCCATTTGCCTTCCATTACTTGCTGTGCCTGCATTTTAACTCTCTGTAGGAGGACAGCTAAATCCATTAAAATACTCCAGCTCATTCTTTCAAAACTTCAAAAGTGTGGAACTCATGAACCCTGTCCCCAGGGGGGGTAACTGTGGGGGGAGGGGTCAGGGGGGAATGACCTTACCCATTGACCCCTGACCCCGCGCAGAGTCAACAGTGATGGTGACGTCAGCCAGAGCCCGTGAAGCGCGGCCCCGCGGTGCGGGAACGAGCGCCGCTCTCACCGGCTCAGCGCCCGGAGCTGCCACAGCAGCGGCTGCCCGCGGATCATCAGCGGCCCCGGTCTCCGGTCCCCGGTCCCCGGCTCCCGGCCCGCAGTCCCCGGCTCCCCACTCGAGTCCCCGGCCCGCCGTCGCCGTCCCGCCGCCTCAAGCGGCCATTGCGCATGGGCCCAGGCCAGAGCAAACCAACCCCGGACCAGTCGATCCCAGGCCAGAGCAAACCAACCCCGCACCAGTCGATCCCAGGCTAGAGCAAACCAACCCCGCACCAGTCGATCCCAGGCCAGAGCAAACCAACCCCGCACCAGTCGATCCCAGGCCAGAGCAAACCAACCCCGCACCAGTCGATCCCAGGCCAGAGCAAACCAACCCCCGCACCAGTCGATCCCAGGCCAGAGCAAACCAACCCCGCACCAGTCAATCCCAGGCCACAGCAAACCAACCCCGGACCAGTCGATCCCAGGCCACCACCTCCTCCCTCTGCCCCACAAAGTGCCCTCCTCCGGCGATTCATTTTTAGACAGCATCACCAACTCCCCGGCGAGTCTGTGCATCAGTACGTGGCTAATTTGAGGGGGTTAGCTAGCTCGTGCAAGTTCGGTGCACGACAAGACGAGATGGTGCATGATCAACTAATAGAGCACACCAACAACGTGAGAGTGCGTGAAAGACTGTTACTCGAGTCCGACAATCTGTTGTTGTCACAGGCAGTTAACATTGCCTTTCAAGTGGAGTCTGCAGCCGAATGTGCAGCGAAACTAGCAAGACATCCAGTGAGCGGCTTCTCCAGCGCCCCCTTCCACTCTGAACTCTCACACACGGCTCAGCCACACACACCCAGTGACAGCGCCCTCGGCCCCGACAGCTCTGACACGGTAATGCTCACGCGACTGCAGCAACGCGCGCTACCGCGGCAACAGTGTGGAAACTGTGGATCTCGTTCACATGCTACCAGAGCGCAGAATTGCCCCGCGCGCGGCCAAGCCTGTCACAATTGTGGAAAACAAAATCACTTTGCAAATGTCTGCCGCTCTGCCCCTGTTGCTACAAATGAACACTCTCAGTCCTCAAGCACTATAATTGACAACGTGAGCTCTGGGCCAATAGTGGCTTTCAAGTGATGCACAATTAACCTGAATGATGTGTGCATTCCTCTGTTGTTGGATACCGGTGCCACTGTCTCACTGCTGAATGTGGACACATTCAAACATTTTTTCAACAGAAAATGCTGGAAAAACTCAGCAGGTCAGGCAACATCCGTGGAGAGAAATTTGAGTTGACGTTTCGGGTTGGACCCTTCTTCAAAACATTTTTTCAGTTCCCTGCCACTCTCTGCGCCCTCCACTGCCCTCTGTGGGTATGGTAATTCGAAAATTGAACTAGTGGGCTCAGTCAACCTCACTGTACGCTATGGAACAAAAGTTTTACCAGATTTTTGTTTTCATGTGGCACGTCAAGGAGCTAACCTGATGGGACTGGATCTTTTCACTGACCTGGGGTTTTCTCTCTTGGACACCGGCGGGTCTGCGATTCTGCACGTCGCCTCACCGTGGCGCCAAACATGGCCAGCACTCTTCGAGGGTCTGGGCTGCCTGACTGCCTTCACCCACCAGCCCATGGTTGACTCCACTGTTACCCCTGTCATTCAGCCACTGCGCCGCATCCCGCTTGCCCTCCATGATGGGGTCACAGCTGAACTAAAGCAGCTACTGGAAACTGGCATCATCGAACCAGTTGATGCCTCCCCATGGGTCTCCAACCTGGTGGTCGCAAAGAAAAAGTCAGGTGGTCTACGCGTCTGTGTCGATCTTCGAGCAGTGAATAAGGCCGTAATCCCTGACAAATATCCACTGCCCACGTCAGAGGAACTCACAGCGCAGTTCTATGGCTCCATCCTGTTCTCAAAACTGGACCTTCGACAGGGCTATCTACAGGTTCCCCTCCACCCCAGCAGCAGGGACCTCACTGCTTTTGTGACACATGCTGGCGTCTTTCAGTACACCAGGATGCCATTTGGACTTAGCTCTGCACCCAGCTGCTTCCAAAAGGTGATGTCCTCTGTGCTCGCGGGCATTCCTGGGGTGGCCATCTACCTGGATGACATCGTCATGCATGGGCCCTCGACCTCCACTCACGACGAACGCCTTCACAGAGTTTTCACGGCTCTAGCAAAACACAAGCTCACGCTGAATGGCGAAAAGTGTGTCTTTGCTGTTTCAGAGATCGAGTTTGTGGGGTTTCGGTTGTCGGCTGACGGTATATCCCCACTCCAGTCAAACGTGGATGCCATTCACAGCATCCCAGAACCCAGCTCTGCAGCGCAGGTTGCCTCCTTCCTTGGCATGACTGGGTACTACCTGAAGTTTTTGCCCCAGTACTCAGCCACCACAGCCCCACTGCGCCAGCTCCTGCGAAAGGATGAGCCCTGGGTGTGGTCACAAGCCTGTACGGAAGCTGTACGTCTCCTCAAATCGTAGCTCACATCGCCTCCAGTGTTGGCTCACTTTGACGTCGCCAGCCCCACCCTCGTCACCTGCGACGCGTCCGCTGCAGCTGTGGGGGCAGTGTTATCACAGATACAGAATGGAGTGGAGAAACCAATCGCCTTTGCCTCCCGAACCCTTAGCCCCACTGAACAGAAGTACTCAGTAGGCGAGCGTGAGGCGCTGGCGTGCGTCTGGGCATGTGAGCGGTGGCACCTGTACACGTATGGCCGTGCCTTCACCCTGCGAACCGATCATCAGGCTCTCACTGCCCTGCTGTCGACATCCGGCACGGGCCACAGACCACTGCGTCTACACCGCTGGTCTGACCGCCTCCGCCAATAGAATTTCAGTCTCCAGTTCACGCCAGGACGTGACAATGTTGTTGCAGATCTGCTCTCCTGCACTGTCTCTGCCCCAGCCCCACTCGTTGGTTTTGAACATGTGGAACAGGATATCATGCAGATGCTGCACACGCCTCTCCAAACCACAGTCTCTCTCCAGGAGCTCAAAGAGGCCTCTGAACAGGATCCGGCCCTCTCCCAGCTGTGCACCTTCATCAGAGATGGCTGTCCTCGCAAGGTGCCTGAGGAACTGTCTGCCTACTCCAGAGTTAAAGAGGAGCTCTCCTGCTGGAATGACTCCTGTGTTGCACGTGGGCTCTGCACTGTGGTCCCAAGTGCCCTTCGTGCGCGCGTTTTATCCATGGCGCACGAGGGCCACTTGGGTATAGTGAAGCTCAAACAACGATGCTGAGACCTAGCGTGGTGGCCGGGTATTGACAGGGAAATCGAAGCCCTGGACAAGGACTGTGCAACCTGCCTTGTAAGTGGCAAGACTGGCCACTAAGCTCCTCCACCCCTGCAACCCCTTGCCTAGCCCTCTCAGCCCTGGGAGCACCTGCAGCTAGACGTCTGCGGGAAGATCCGTGGTGTCCCCCACCATCAACGGTTCCTAGTGGTGACCTATGACCTGCACTCAAAATGGCCAGCGGTCACTGCCGTGGGCTCCGTCACCTCTCGGGTCATCATCGATATCCTTGATTCCCTCTTCTCCCGCTGGGGGCATCCAAAGGCCATCACCACAGACAATGGCCCCCAAATGGTCTCTTTGGAACTCTCCTCCTACCTTGAGAGCAAGGGCATCCGTCACATACCACCCCGAGTCAAATGGGGGGGTGGAGCGTTTTAACCAGACACTGAAAAATGGCCTCAGAGCACACCTATCCCAGGGGTGTACGTTTGACAAGGTCCTCCTCCACACACTGCTGCACTACAGAGCCTCCCCGCATCCCTCATGCTAGGCCGTGAGCTCATGCTGCCCCTTGGCAGGTTCTGCCCCTCGCTAGCTCAGAGCCCTGCTCCACGGGCTCAAGCCAGTCGCTAGACAGCAGGAGAAGATGAAACTCCGCTTCGACCAGTCGAAGAGGGCCAAGGCGCCCAACATCTCAGTCTCCAATTGGGTCAGAGTCCGCAGGCCTCACCGCAACAATAAGATGGCCTCATTCTGGTCCTCCCCTCTCCAAATCAGCCGCCAACTTGGACCAGCCACTTTCTGCCTCACTGACGGCTCTCGGTGGCATGCCAGCCACCTTCGGAAGGTGCCAGCACCCCCGATGCAGGATTACACGGATCTAACCCCCAAGCCTTACCCCCAGAGTGGCGGGATGCGCATGTGGCTCAGCCAGCCAACCCTCAAGCAGATATTGTGCCTCAGCCACAACCTCACCAGTCCCCACCTCGCCCTGGTCACCGACAGGCCTTTGTCACTACATTTCATGTTTGAAATTCTGTGAGGGGGGAGGAAATGTTATGTCTGCACACTGGTTACAGTGCTGCATTAGAGTTACTCTAGCACATGAAGTTTGATAATGCTGTTATCGTTATATTATGTCCGACATTGGTGATAGGTACTCGATTGCCTTGGCCTGTAGGAGTTAGTTGGATCGAGCATTAAAACGACACGAGTTGATTTCTACATGCTGTCATTGAGTTATCCTTGAAAACGCAACAAAGGGAGTCGAGGGTTATGGGGAGCGGGCAGGGAAGTGGAGTTGAGGCCAAGATCAGATCAGCCATGATCTTATTGCATGGTGGAGCAGGCTCGAGGGGCCGAATGGCCGACTCCTGTGTCTTATGTTCTTATGAAACACTCAGCAGGTCAGGCAGCATTGAAGAGGAGAAACGGAGCCAACGTTTTGGGTCGAACCCTTCATCAGAACTGGAAACGGTTAGGGAGATGTTTAAGCAGGGGGCGGGGGGGGTAAGATCATCATCTAGAACCATCTTTTGTTTCTTAACTTGCCCCTTTACCTTACACATTCCCTTTTGTCATTCAATCTCTCCTGCCTTCCATCCCATACCTTCCCCTTGTTCTTTCCGCCCCTCCTCCCTGCCCCTGCTTAAACATCTCTCCTCCCTCACCGTTTCCAGTTCTGACGAAGGGTTTGACCCGAAACGTTGACTCTTGTTTCTCCTCTCTGCGATGGTGCCTGACCTGCTGAGTGTTTCCAGCACTTTCTGTTGTTATCCCAGCCACACTGATAATAGAAGCAGAGTTTTACAGCAAAGATCAAGCCCGTTTGGCCCATGGTGCCTGTGCCGACTCTTCGAAAGAGCTATTCGCCTCATCCCATACCCCTGCCCTTTCCCCATTTATATACGATTAAAAACTGAGTGTTCGCAAGTCCAATGGGAGTCCGCCTGTAAGTGGTGCTGCAAGGGTCAGATTGAGAGCCATGAATTACAGAGAAGCTGAACTAACGTTACAAATCAGCCCCACGGTTCTAATCATAGAATACCAATTTAGTGGAATGTTGCACCATCTGTGACTGCCTACCCAATAGTCCTTTTCTAATTCTTCCAGTCGCTGAAAGTTAGATTCAGAATTGGTTTCCCATCACCTCCTCCCTCCCTATAATCAGGTGTCAGCCATGGGTCAAAGCTAGCACTCGATGACTTCTAAGTTTCCTACATTACAACAGAGTCTACACTTCAAAAGTACTTCATTGGACGTAAAGCGCTTTGGGACGTCCTGAGGTGGTGAAAGGTGCTATATAAATGCAAGTTTTTCTTTCAATCAGAAGTTTGTGGGTCTCGAGCACATAATCTAGGCTGTCACTCCAGTGTGGTACTGAGGGAGTGCTGCACTGTCCGAGGGGTCGTCTTTCAGAGGTGTTAAACTGAGGCCCCGTCTGCCCTCTCAGGTGGATGTAAAAGATCCCATGGCACTATTTCAATGAAGAGCAGGGTCCCTCAATGAACAAAAGCAAAACTGATGATCTGGTCATTATCACATTGCTGTTCGTGGGATCTTGCTCTGCGCCAACTGACTGCCACATTTCCTACATTACAAAAGTGACCACACTTCAAAAGTACTTCATTGGCTGTAAAGCACTTTGGGATGTTCGGAGATTGTGAAAAGCATTATAGAAATTCAATTTCTTGCTTTTTCCCCCCTTCTCTCTCTCCTTTCTACCTCCCCCTCACTACTTCACTCTCTCCTCCCCTTGACACCCGCCTCGGCTCTTCTCTCCCTCCTTGGTCTGATTATCCTCCTGCCTTCTAACCCTGATTAACCGGAATACTGCACTAGGTGTTGATTCCTCAGTGTGCAACATCACAGGAGACCAACTAATACCTTTTATTAAAAAATAATTCACATTTTTTGTGCACTTTTTGTTTTTAAAGCTGTTCTGGATTCTGCTTCGGTTTCTGGCGGGGCAGGTGTACGTGCTAACTGTCAGCATTTCAACCCATGCATCAGTGTGTCTCTGTTTCACAAGGAATATCAGCTGTTCTCACAGGGGTTAGAGGTCATCAATATCAATCAGAATTGTAACTATTTCAATATAAAAATCTGTAACTTTCCGCAGTATTTAATCATATAAAAAAAGAGACAAAGCAGCTTTAAAATAATTGGATAGCAAGCTTCAGAAATAAAGTTGCCTATTTAAGAATTCACAACACGACACTAAATATAAAAACAGCAAGAGCATAAATCTATAATACAGCACTTTATTGGTCAAAAGTAAGAGCGTTTACTACAAGGAACCGTCTACAACTTCTGCTCCTTCATTACCAAACAAAGACATATACCAAACAAGCCCCCAGTGTTTTCATTACACTCTGTCACAGTAGTTTATTCAACATACAGACTTATCTAAAAAAGGTGAAAATGATACAAGGAAGATTTCATACACAGAAAAAAACGTGGCAGTCCAGTCCTTGCCAGTAACATACATTCGTTTTAAATATAACCCCAGATTTCATTTGCAAATCGTAGGAGTTATTTATGATCAAGTTTAATTGCATTTCCCCACCTTCTATTATTGCCTATTACATAGACAAAGCAAAATGGAATGTAACATCACTCCAGTGCAGCTTGTGTGTGAACACTTCTGTTGTATACTGATTATAAATACTTATAACAAAGGAATGTTTGCAATAATTAAGTTGTAAACCTTCATTTTTCATAACATTAATAGTTTACTTTCAAAAACCAATATCTGCCAAGTGTTCTGAACTACCGAGTGCATCTTATAACACATCTGTAAGTACAGGCTGCAGTGCGTCTTGTAACAACACATCTGTAAATACAGGCTGCAGTGCATCTTATAACACATCTGTAAATACAGACTGCAGTGCATCTTATAACAACACATCTGTAAATACAGACTGCAGCGCATCTTATAACACATCTGTAAATACAGACTGCAGCGCATCTTGTAACAACACATCTGTAAGTACAGACTGCAGTGCATCTTATAACAACACATCTGTAAATACAGACTGCAGCGCATCTTGTAACAACACATCTATAAGTACAGACTGCAGTGCATCTTATAACACATCTGTAAGTACAGACTGCAGTGCATCTTGTAACACTAATTTCAACATTAAATCCTGAAGGGAGACCCCGTGCATCTTTCATGCTGCATTCTGAAAGGACGATAACGCGATCGCCAACTTCTGCTGTTCTATTTTCTACAGATTGTGGCCGAGCAAGAAGCTTTTCCTTCAAAATTCACAACTTTTTTTTTTACAACATTGCTCTGGAATTCTACACTCCCAGATTTTATTCCATAAATAAAATATAACATCCAAGTACACGGTTCTAAAAATTAGTATTTCCTTACAGCATCGAATGTCTCCCGTCAGAGGACTTTGGATAAGAGCTAGACATTAAAAAAAAGTACATTCAACTTAGGAAAAACAAAACACCGATAAGCAAAGGCACGATGGGCTGAATGGCCTCCTTCGGGGCTGTATTATTCTATAAGGTAAAAATTCAAATCAGTTTAGCACCATTTGCAACGTAACATGTCTTCCCTTGGAACAGTCGTATTATCTTTCTTTATATACATATAAAGAGCAAAATGGTTTCTCTAATATGAATTCCAGTAACAATAACTGAGCCAGTGTCTTTCCGTGTGCAGCAATCACGGGGGGATTGCTGACTTTTAGGCAATTTGCATATGATGAGTTACCCTTTCTCCTCACTGGATTTGTGTCAACCATTGTTTTGACGGAAAAGTATAAGGCTGCCGTTAGAATTTGCGATTGCGTTTTAACCAAAGGAATAAATCCTTGGTTACTAGTGGAAAGTAAGCAAAAGTCAAGAACCAAGTTATATAAACAAGTTGAGAGCCTGTGGCATTGCACAGCAAACAGAAGTTCCCCTGTAACTGTCTCTATTTCGCCCCTTTTTGTGTTTTTATCTCCCAAGCTCTCTTTATTTGGCTCTCAGTTTCCCTCACGGTTATCGCTGTACCCGTGTCACTGACACTTCAGATTCTGTAAAACAACTGTTCGTCAATCTGTTTCCCTGTAACCGTCTCTATTATGTAGCTCACACGTCACTTGACTGATGTATCAAATTGTACGTTTTAATTTTTTTTCCAGAAGTGGAGAGAATGCAGCAAAATGGGCCTAGCCAGAGTTCCCTCTCCTGGTCAAGTGGGGAGAGGCCGAGTTAGAAATACAGAAACGTGGAAAATCTCACGGCCAGCTGTGGTCACGAGTCTGTCCCGTCCGGGTTCCCGCTGTCCTGCCAATTGTAACCGATAATGTCTCTCTCTTCAAGGTACTGGTGTCCCAGTTTGACCTTGATGAGGCTGAAGATATGTTAGTGCAAGAACATGCACAGGTGTAAGAAAAACTGGGGGTTGAGCTGTGGGCTGGGTATAGGAGTAGGGGGTTTGGGCCTGGACTGGGAGAAAGCATGGGTGTAGATTTAGGCAGAGGCTGGGAGGGAGCTATCATGGATCACGGCGTCACATCATTACCATGGACCAATCAGCCTCACTACATTATTACAAATCATACAACAGCACAGACAATAGATAAATAAATAAGACGTGAATCTAGTACTTAAGAGTACCTACAGGCTTCAGACGCAAGCAAAAACATCACAGTCTTACAATTGACAAAATTTTATGTTCAAATACAGCAATAAGCAGCATGATGCCAAACCCCAGGAGCATTCCAGCATTCTGCAGAAGGAAGTATGCCCCGTGTCTGTAGTCATGGTCACCAGCGTCACCGTGAAGCATTTCAGGAACCTACAGGAATAAATCGGAAGGCAAGCGGAATTACTCATTTTTATATTACAGTTACGCTATAGTTCAAAGCAGTGCGAGATGCTGACCTTTGTTCGGAACCAAATGAAGAGTTACTATTCCGTCCGGACATCGTGGTCGCGGTTACAAGAATAAAGGTTGGGACAGTGTCAACGTGGAACAGGCACCAGGCCCTGGTGGCTGGCACCCTAGAATGCTGAGGGAGGAAACAGCAGAGATTCTGATTCAATGTTCCCTTTAAGCTGTGCGGGATGTTAAATGGGCCGCGCGGCTCAAAATAAATGATAGGGAACATTGCTCTGATCACAATCTTTCAAATCTTTGAATATGAATGTTGGGCCAGAGGACCGGAGGGTTGTCAATGTAAGACCTCTTGTTCAAAAAGGGAGAACGGGATAAACTGTGTAACTACAGACTAGTCAGCCTAACATCAGCAGTGGGCTATAACATGGGATAAAATTAATACTCACCTGGAAAGATGCATGGTAATCAAGGATAACCAATATGGATTTGTAAATGGCAAGTTATGTCTGACAAATTTAATAGCGTTCTTTGAAAAAAATAACAGTGTATAACAGAGGAAATTCAGAGGATATTGTGTGTAGGGATTTTAAAGACGACATTTGATAAGGTGCTGCTTGTTGATAGTTAGGTAAACGGTACTAGGTGTCAGCCATGGCTCAGTGTATCGCACTCTCGCCTGAGTCAGAAGGTTGTGGGTTCGAGTCCCAGTCCAGAGACTTGAGCACAAAGGTCTCCTTCCTACTGAGGGAGTGCTGCACTGTCGGAGGTGCCGTCTTTCGGATGAGACGTTAAACCGAGGCCCCGTCTGCTCTCTCAGGCGGATGTAAAAGATCCCACGGCACTACTTCGAAGAGGAGCAGGGGAGTTCTCCCCGGTATCCTGGAGCCAATATTTATTCCTCAACCAACATCACTGCCTGACCAGGAACAGTTGGGGAATCCATAATAGCATGTAAAAGGAAATTTGGACGACAATGGGGAGGGCAGGGGGATGGCACTGAGTGAGCGGATAGCTCCTTTCAGAGTGGTGGGCCGAACGGCCTCTTCCTGTGCTGTAAAACTCTGTGATTCTTGGCATGAATGCCAACAGCCTAAGAAATAAAATGGGTGAATTAGAGGTGAAGCTCAACAGGGAGCTAATAGTGAGAATCACTGAAACCTGGCTATTGGATATGGACAAGTGGGAAACAAATCTGCAGGGTTGCATGTGCTTTACCAAGAATACAGAAGTAAAGAAAATGGGGTGGGCACTGTTCATCAGGAAAGGTTTGTACATTGCTGAGAGGAAGGGTCCAGGAATTGGCACAGTGTGTCTTTGGGTGGATGTGGAAGATGCACTGCAGTCTATATTTACAGATGTGTTGTTATAAGACGCACTGCAGTCTGTATTTACAGATGTGTTGTTGTTGTAAGAGGCACTGCAGTCTGTATTTACAGATGTGTTGTTGTAAGAGGCACTGCAGTCTGTATTTACAGATGTGTTGTTATAAGAGGCACTACAATCTGTATTTACAGATGTGTTGTTATAAGATGCACTGCAGCCTGTATTTACAGATGTGTTGTTATAAGATGCACTGCAGCCTGTATTTACAGATGTGTTGTTATAAGATGCACTGCAGTCTGTATTTACAGATGTGTTGTTATAAGATGCACTGCAGTCTGTATTTACAGATGTGTTGTTATAAGATGCACTGCAGTCTGAATTTACAGATGTGTTGTTATAAGAGGCACTGCAGCCTGTATTTACAGATGTGTTGTTATAAGATGCACTGCAGTCTGAATTTACAGATGTGTTGTTATAAGAGGCACTGCAGTCTGTATTTACAGATGTGTTGTTATAAGATGCACTGCAGTCTGTATTTACAGATGTGTTGTTATAAGAGGCACTACAATCTGTATTTACAGATGTGTTGTTATAAGATGCACTGCAGCCTGTATTTACAGATGTGTTGTTATAAGATGCACTGCAGTCTGTATTTACAGATGTGTTGTTATAAGATGCACTGCAGTCTGTATTTACAGATGTGTTGTTATAAGATGCACTGCAGTCTGTATTTACAGATGTGTTGTTATAAGAGGCACTGCAGTCTGTATTTACAGATGTGTTGTTATAAGAGGCACTGCAGTCTGTATTTACAGATGTGTTGTAAGATGAATAAGGGTAGTGGTAGGAATATGTCACAGAACATCAGAAAAGAAAACAAAGATGGGTCCTATTGCTGTGGGTGATCATAAGATTAACTGGGACTGACAGTGGGCACACTCTACTCATAGAATGATACAGCACAGGAGGCCATTCGGCCCATCGTGCCTGTGCCGGCTCTTTGAAAGAGCTCGCCAATTAGCCCCACTCCCCTGCTGTTCTATGATGGTGATACTGTCAGCGTTTCTCAAGACTGGAGAAACTTTCCCCATAGTCCTGACAGAAAAATTCTACTATTAATTCTAATTATTTCTTCAATTAAATTGAAATTGTATAAAAACACCTGATGTGCTGGTTTATTAAAACTGCTTAATTGGAACGAAGAGAGAATTTTTTACGAGCAAAAAAGCAACTTTATCTGAGCAGGAGCAGAGTGTCCTTTTTCTTAAAACAGGTGAGGGAACCCACAAGGGGGGGGGAAGGAACGATTGGATTTGCTCCAAACTAATGGGAATGGTGATAATAAGCCTTGTTGCACTAAGGGGATTTTTGGGGTCTATTGCTGAGTGAGGACAGAACAAATAATAAAAGCGATTAAGAAATTGAAGCAGCCTTCAAGAGCATGAAATGCATCAAAGGACTAAAAGGGGAAGAATTATTTAAATAAAGGAGTGGGTGGGAAAGAGATTATTTAAGGGCACATTTTATTTACATTGCAGAGGCAGCTTAATCACAGAAATAAGACCAGAACCAGACAAGAGAGTAAAAGCAACATGGATGAAAAAGGGTATCACAGAAGGCATTAGGGAGAAAAAGGTGCATAAAATTTTTTTAATGTACGGGGAAGGAACGGGATAGAGAGAATCAAACAGAGAAAGGGCAAGTAATGGATGACACAGTGGAAAATGAAAACATTCTTTAGCTACATCGGAAGCAATGAGAGGATGCAGAGGGATATTGGACAGCTTATCAGCAGGGGCAACAGTGCCAGAGGTGACAGAAACTGGTGGAATTACTGAAGAAAAGAAAGACTGGCATTTATATAGAACAGAGACTGCAGCAATGCTCTCGAAATATATCCGATAACAATGTTCCATAAACACATTGGGCTGTATATTCCGATCCCTATGGGTCTATATGTGCTGTGTACACACCCGTAAGGACATTGGAAATGCTGGGTTCAGGAATGCCAAGCACATGCGCTGAAAACCAGCATTTCCGATCTGTCAAGAATGCTCTTGACAGATTGGACACCTGCCCTGGAGAAGGGCCTCTGCGGGGGGGAGGGGGGGGGGGGGGGGGGAAAAAGAGTTCCGCTTTCTGCAGAACCTCCGCCCGCTGAAAACCCTTAAAAATCTTACGCCTGGTAAAACCTGACGTAAGGCCTGCTTTTACCAGCATAAGAGTTGAAAAGTTTTTTTTTTAAATTCCCACTCATTTCTCATTTAAAAATATTTTTTA
The DNA here is from genome assembly GCF_052327205.1 of Somniosus microcephalus. Lineage (NCBI taxonomy): Eukaryota > Metazoa > Chordata > Chondrichthyes > Squaliformes > Somniosidae > Somniosus > Somniosus microcephalus. Next base: position 264,431,014 of record NC_140993.1, read on the forward strand.
AAAAGTTAAGTTTATTTTTAGCCCCGTAAAAAACAAATTATTTTTTCAAAAAATTTAATTTTTGTTTAAAATATTTAATTTCAACTCATTTTAAAAATGTGATTTAAAAAAATGTATTTAATGTTTTAGTGTTTTGGGGGTGATCTCCATTCATATATTTGACAGGTCTATCTGTCAAGTGTATGAAGGGAGATTCCCTTTTCCTATTGGCTCCCCATGACCCACCTGATCCCAGGGACGCTTGCGAACCGCCTGCGCCTCTGGGATACCTGGGCCCTGCACATTTCGAGTTGGAGAGGCCCAGGAGCGGAAGTACACACACCTCGGGAGCCCTCAGGTAAGTGCGCAGATTTTTTCCAGAACGGAGGCCTCCGCACGCAGGAAGCCTCCGATCGGAAAATACGGGCCATTGTGTAACGATACTCTATAAATACGTGTTAACAATGCTCTACAAACCTTGTATTGGAAACCATAGAAAAAATCTTAGTGAATGGATTATTGTCAGTATGTCCTGTCATAGTTTGTACAACAGATCCGATAGCTGTCACTGTATACTTGTTTTCCTCCAATTCTGGCATCGAGCATCCCCGATTTTAATCACTCCACCATTGGGCCATAAGCTCTGGAATTCCCTCCCTAAGCCTCTCCGTCTCACTTCCTCTCTCTCCCCCTTTAAGACGCCCCTTAAAACCTACACTTGACCAAGCTTTTGGTCACCTGCCCTAATATCTTATGTGGCTCGGTGTCAAATTTTGTTTGATAACGCTCCCGTGAAGCACCTCGAGACATTTTACTACGTTAAAGGCACCATATAAATGCAAGTTGTTGTAGCAGTAAAGACATAAAAGTTGCATTAAAAAAGTAGCGTGGTATATACGTACCATATCAACCAGGGCCACGTACAGGAACAGACCAGCAGTAACAGCAAAGATCCATATGGAGACATTTTCAGCATAATGGCCAATGGCCGTGCCAGTTATCATGCCCAGGTAACCCAACAACGCAGATAGGACATTGTACAGAACAGCCTGCTTGACGGTCATTCCAGCCTTCAACAGCACAGCAAAATCACCTGCATGCAGAGATAGTGTGAAGCATTTTGGAAATCAATTTTCAAACCTCAGTGCTTTCTAAATTATTGCTGCCTTATATTATAAGCTCCGCCTCCATACTGTGTTACACATTGACCCTAGTGTGCAGCCTTATCGTCTTGCAAGCAGCCAACTTGCATCTCAGTAAGTTAGACGTGGCTCAGTCGGTAGCACTCGCGCCTCCGAGTCAGAAAGTTGTGGATTCAAGTCCCACTCCAGAGACTTCAGCACAAAAATCGAAGCCAACACTCCAATGCAATACCGAGGGAGTTCTGCACTGTCGGAGGTGCCGTCTTTCGGATGAGACGTTAAACCGAGGCCCCGTCTGCCCTCTCAGGTGGACGTAAAAGATCCTACGGCACTATTTCAAAGAAGAGCAGGGGGCGTGCTCCCCGGTGTCCTGGCCAATAATTATCCCTCAACCAACATCAATGAAAAACTGATTATCTGGCCATTTATCACACTGCGGTGTGTGGGAGCTTGCTGTGCGCAAATTGACTGCCGCTTTTCCTACAATGCAAGTGACTACAATTCAAAAAGTGCTTTGGGACATCCTGAGGTCATGAAGATTAGATAAGACATAATAAGATACAGGACTATGGGAAGAGATCAGGGCAATTAAATTATCTTGGAAGTGCTGGTAGAAACACGATGGGGTGAATGGCCTCCTTCTGTGCTGTACAGCTCTGGGGTCCTATGAATGTGCCTGCTAATGGTAGAGCAATTCTACCTTGCTACTCTTATTGCAACTACAGTCAAATGTTGCTATTGTGTAGATTTTGTTTTACACTTACCCAGTTCATGTGGCAATTCATGACAGAATACAGCAACAGACGTGCTCAATCCACTGGACAAGCCTCCAGTAAAAGCAGCTCCTAAATACAAGATTGAAATATTTATTACGCTGCGGTTAAAAAAAAACACGAAATGAAATTTAAATACACGGAGCTGAACGTAAAATATATGTAGCATAATATCAATGTACATTATGCTGAACTTAAAAATCATTTATTCTAATCACCCGAAAGGAATTTTAAAATCCTACTTTCATGCAATTGGGATCGCATCTTTTTAAAATCAAGTCAGTTTCTCGCCTCAAGATCAGATGCATTTAAAGTAGAGTCAAACTGCAATGGCTGGAAGAAGTATTTAACAGTGTAGAAGTTGCTGTTCCTGAATGTTTCCAATGGCTGAAGGGTCGATAACCAGAGGGCACAGATTTAAGGTGATTGGCAAAAGAACCAGAGGCGACAGGAGGAAAGACTTGTTTTACACAACGAATGGTCAGGATTTGGAATGCACTGCCTGATAGGGCGGTGGATACAGATTCAATAGTAGCCTTCAAAAGGGAATTGGATCAATAGTTGAAGGAGAAAAAATTGCAGGGATATGGGGAAAGAGCGGGGGAGTGGGACTAACTGGATTGCTCTTCGAAAGAACCGGCGCAGACTCGATGGGCCGAATGGCCTCCTTCTGTGCTGTACTATTCAATGATTCTATGAATTCTGCATCCAGTTCCCACTCCCTGCACAACACTGCGCTGCAGACTTGCTGCATCAGGATGGGGTAGGGGAGGGAAGAGCTTGAGGGGCACGGGACTTAGTTTGAATGGTGAAAATTATATAAAGGGGAGCAGCAATTTAGACCTGAATTTGTAGGTTTCAAATCATTTAGATTTCTATTCAGTTTTTTTTGCTTTCAACCAGAGCTGCTGCCTTTAATGTCCTGTGAACCTGCACCTCAAAATCCGTCTGATCTTCCACACACCAAGCCTATTTTCATTCAGAGTATAATTGCTGCTGTTATTTTTTTTTACCAAAATGCATCACCTCACTTTACCCAGAGAGTGGCGAGAATATGGAACTCGCTATCACATGGAGTAGTTTTGAGGCGAATGGCATAGATGCATTTAAGGGGAAGCTAGATAAACACGAGGGAGAAAGGAATAGAAGGTTATGCTGATAGGGGGAGATGAAGAGGGGTGGGAGGAGGCTCATGTGGAGCATAAACACCGGCACGGACCAGTTGGGCCGAATGGCCTGTTTCTGTGCTGTAAAATTCTACGCATGTAAATGTTTAGTGTCAATTTTCATATATTTTAACAATTCTACCCTGAACTTCAACGGAATCATACTTTTGTTATTCATAACACGGAGAAAAACATAGGAGGAAACATTTATTTTTAAACTCAGCGAGTTGTTGTGATCTGGAATGCGCTGCCTGAAAGGGCAGTGGGGAAGCAGATTCAATAGTAACATTCGAAAGAGAATTGGATAAATACTTGAAGGGAAAAAAATTTGCAGGGCTATGGGGGAAAGAGCAGGGGAAGTGGGACTAATTGGATCGCTCTTTCAAAGAGCCGGCACAGGCACGATGGGCCGAATGGCCTCCTTCTGTACTGTACCATTCTATGATTCTATTCTGTATTCGCGAAACTAGTTACGCAGACAGCAAGCTAAGCCCCGTACTGAATGAAACCTACTTCCCAACCATTTTAAACGTTCAACTTGCCAGCACCTGCTACATTTCTGTTGCGTCACACGGTGCTTGCAGTTTACTGTATTAGAAGCGATGGAATACTGTTTTTTAATTTTTATTCGTTCCTGGGATGTGGGCGTCGCTGGCAAGGCCGGCATTTATTGCCCATCCCCAATTGTCCTTGAGAAGGTGGTGGTGAGCCGCCTTCTTGAACCGCTGCAGTCCGTGTGGTGATGGTACTCCCACAGTGCCGACTTTGTCGCAGCGGTTTGGTACAACTGACTGGCTTGCTAGGCCACTGCAGAAGGCAGTTAAGAGTCAACCACATTGCTGTGGGTCTGGAGTCACATATCAGCCAGACTGGGTAAGGACGGCAGATTTCCTTCCCTAAGGGACATTCGTGAACCAGATGGGTTTTTACGACAATCCCGTAGTTTCATGGTCACCATTACTGATACTAGCTCTTTAATTCCAGGTTTTTTATTTAATTACAGGAAACTCTTTTTTATCCGGCACCGACAGGACCGGCGTGGTGCCGGTTTATCAAAAAGTCCGAATTACAGAGAGGTATAGTTAAAAAGTACGAGAGCTCCGTACACAGCAACAAATCCAGGCTTCCCTGTTGCTTAGCAACAGCTGCAGGAACCCCGGCCACAGACCAAGCGTCCCTGTTGCTTAGCAACAAGTGCAGGAACCCCAGTTACACAGCCACAGATCCAGGAACGGCCACTAATATGAAGTAAAACTTACCTGAACCTACTCCTGAATTTTGCCGGTTAACAGAGATTTCCGGTTATTTAGGTGCCGGGAAATCGAGAGTTTCCTGTAATTGAACTTAAATTCCCCAGCTGCCGTAGTGGGATTTGAACTCACGTCTCCGGATTATTACTACCAGGCCTCTGGGTTACTAGTCCAGTAACATAACCACTACGCTACCGTACCCACTACGCTACCGTACCCTCGAGTTTTTTAAATGAGTGGTAATGGTCTTACCAATGGCTAAACCATCGCTAAAGTTATGGAGTCCATCGCCCATTATCACCATCCAAGCCAGGGTTGCAATTCCAGCGTTCTTCAGCTCCTCCTGGAAGTAGTAGTGGCCGTGACTATAGGGGTGGTGGTTCTGATGGTGGTGATGGTGCAGGATGTGATGGTAGTGGTGGTGGTGGTGATGGGAATCATCGGCATTGCCGATGGTGTCGTGGAAATGAGAGTGGCACTTGTTCTCGCATCCCCTGGGCACGTACGTGTTGTAATTCCCTTCAGGGTGAGCATGGGCGATCATAACTTCTTGTTCTGGAGTTAGCGAGTTTTGACTGTGATCTAGCGAGTGAAGATTTAACTGATCCTTAGATTCAACCAGAGAGTCATCCGGATCTGTGATTTTTTTTAAAAAACAAAGCATATATCCAACATTTCAAAAAAGGCGTATTAAAAAGAAAACGAAACAGCAAAAAAGAAACATTCACGATAGATTTCATTACAACTGTGAGTACAACAGGAGGCATCCATTTAAAAATAAAAGAAAAATTTAACGTAACAGACATTTTTTTTTTTTTTATAAATAGGAGGAATTATATACAAGCCAACCTACAAAAAATAGCTGCTTTCAATGAAAATCGGGAGATGTGTAACAAGCAGCTGAATCGATATTGTCCGTTTTACACTTACACCCAAAGTCAAAATTACCCCCCTTATGTTTAAACACTTGGGTTTTATTCATTGAATGTTATTCTAGGTGCTGACTGAATTGTCCTCCGCTCACTCCAGCTTTTGTCTCCTATTTCTCCACCTGCCACCATTTGCTTTGTCCATGCCTGCCTTCATTTTATTCTCTCCCCCCCCCCCCCCAACCCACTTTTCTATTACAATACAGGAAACTTTGGTTTATCCGGAGGTTAAAAGTCCGGAAAGCTTTATCTACCGGCAAAATTCAGGAGCCATTTCCTATAAGTTTTTTTTAAACTTCTCGTTGCTTTTTTTTTCCCCCCAGTCAGGCTCTGCAAGGTCTGTAGCTAAGCAACAGCTTCAGCTAGAGACGCTTTTAAGCTGCAGCCGACTGTTTTGAAGCTGTTGCTAAGCAACAGGGTTTGTTGATTCACACGGAGCTGAAAAGCTCCGTATGTTTCAACATTAGCGCTGGTTTGTCCGGCAGTTTTGATGGGACGGCAACAACTCGGTCCCGTCGGTGCCGGATAGCACAAAGTTTCCTGTATATGTAACTCCTAACTAACGTTATATCGTATCTTCCAGTTTCAGTAGATGCACTCTTGCGTGCAAACGTTTATGCCCAGGAAAAACCAAATGCATGAAGAGTTTCGCTCCAATCCCAGCAAATGTTTTAGTTAGAAAACTATTGCCAAAACACACGCCTGCTAAAATCTATAATCCACCAAGACTCACGGTGCAGGGCAACACTGATTCCAGCTTCTGGAAAAAAAAAACACAAGATATGCTTCATGTGCCAGTGATGCAGTCGATGACTTACCAGCAAATTGTTTTAGCTCTGGGTTTTCATCCTTGGCTAACTGCTGCGATTCCTGGGGTTCCACATTTCTATCAATATCTACCTCTTGGTCGCCTTGGCTCGACTTCTTTTGCTGTTAAAACAAAATGCATTTCAAACATTGCACACGGATACTGGAATTTCCAAAGCCAGGAAATATCGCTGTGTAAACTTGAGGGGAGAAAAACCAATTAAAATAACACACGGGCAGCTAAACAGAAATTGGAAAGTCTGCGATTTCAGTTTGTTAGTTACCAAGAAGCAGTCTTAATATCAGCCAGTTGAGATTTACATCAAATATAATTCAAAGCACAGACATACATAACAAAAATCTGCAAACTCTCTGAAATGAATAGTTAAAACATTTAGATTTATAACTATTTGAAGGTCTTTCTCGTTCTTTAGAAGCAGTTTAAGCTTCATGCACAAATGAATAAGCAGTCTAAGGAAGGCTATTATTACAGACAGTGAATTAGCAGGGGAAACTGTGAATGGGCAGGTCACTCCCTATAATCTGAACCTTACATTCACCCAGTGAAGTTTTCTTAACCTGATGCGCTTGAAATCTACGGTGACCAACCTCCCAGAAAAATGCCAATGTAATATGTACAGCACCTCGAGTTTTTCCTTTAGGAGTTTAAGACCCTTCAGTACTGTACTGATTAGATACCTTCCACCATCAAGGAGGCTTTGTATTCTATTATGCCCAATCCCACAGGCTCAATTTAAAATAGGACTCGTTCGTGTTATGTTATCTGCCATCCACTGGTCCAGGCTGTGCTAGATGGGAAGATTTCTTCGACTGCTTGCCCACGATTTGCACCAGGGTGATCGCTGGACACCAGCACACGATGTCTACCGATTCACTGGATGACTTCCGGCTCCAGTTGAATTTTTGTTTCCATTTTACCGTTTTGATTTCATTTGGTTATTCTTGTTAAGTTGCTTAGTTACTTTAAAACTAGCTTGAGTGGACCATTTCTCTTCTGTACTGTTAATAGTGTCACCCTTTTAAAGGAATTCCTTTAGCATTTGGTAGGATTCCCACAATTCCCACTGGCCTCGCCACGATGGGACCCTTTCATATTTTCTGATTTGTCTGTTGGGTTACTTCTGTTGGCATGTTTTGTTTAAATGCAAGCTGTCTGGGCCATCCCGTTTTAGAATTTTAGTGGGGTCACCCCTTTAAGTGGTGGCAGTTGGGACTTTTCCCAATCTAACCAGCCTACCTTAAAATAGCACCTTTCATAAGAACATAAGAAATAGGGGCAGGAGTAGGCCATTCGGCCCTTCGAGCCTGCTCCACCATTCAATAAGATCATGGCTGATCTTCGACCTCAACTCCACCTTCCTGCACTATCCCCATATCCCTTGGTTCCCTGAGTATCCAAAAATCTATCGACCTGTCTTGAATATACTCAACGACTGAGCATCCACAGCCCTTTGGGGTAGAGAATTCCAAAGACTCACAACCCTTTGAGTGAAGAAATTTCTCTTCATCTCAGTCCTAAATGGCCGACCCCCTATCCTGAGTCTATGACCCCTAATTCTAGACTCCCCAGCCAGTGGAAACAACCTCCCAGCATCTACAATGTCAAGCCCCTTGGGTTATGTTATCAGCCATCCACAGGTCCAGTATGTGGAAGATTGCCTTCAATTCCTTGCCTATACTTCAAGGGCATGTTTTCAGCCAGGTGACCTTTGAACACCTCTGGATGTCTTGTGTGCCCACTGGGCACCGCATGGAACTTACCTCAAACTTGACCATTCTGATTTGGTCTTGTTATTTTAGTCACTTTGTTTAGTTCAAAAAAAACCTATTTGAGTGGGGCAAACCCAACTAGAAATGTTATTGGTGTTGCCCCTTTAGAGCACAGATACCTCAAACAGAATCTTATTCATCTGCCTCAGAGGGGCAGCTCCCAGGTTAGTTCTCAGTTCTAGCATTGACCACCAAGACCTTTGCTATTCTCTTCATCCCCTCTTGCCTAGAAGTTTTAGGAATTCTGCATGAATACTGTCTGCGCGTCGGAGCCAGCATTTGGCTTAAAGGTAACATCCCCTGCTTCTAGGCACAGGGTGAAGGCTTCGAGCCCTGCTCCAAGCAATCCCTCGTGAGTGGAGACTAAAATAAATCCCCAAAAATCTATAAATCCTGGGTTGATATCCAGTGTGGGACTTGCATCCATACTCCGAAGATAAAAACTGTGAGAAAAGGAAACCACCTCAGTTACTCTTCCCTGCTAAATGGCTCAAAAATCTTGAGAGAGACTTTTGAGTTAGGACCTGCCCTAACACAATGGATGGACTGTCAGCACGTGCCCCTTTTCCATTAGTCAGGCAACACAGTGTGGAGGCCACTTCCTCTCAAAGCCTCCTATCTGAGTAGCACACCCCACCAGCATCTCTGTGGAAATGATATAGAATCACAGAATGATACAGCACTGAAGGAGGCCATTCGGCCCATCGTTCCTGTGCCAGCTCTTTGAAAGAGCGATCCAATTAGTCCCACTCCCCTGCTCTTTCCACATAGCCCTGTAAATGTTTTTCCTTCAAGTATAGAAACATAGAAGATAGGAGCAGGAGTAGGCCATTCGGCCCCTCGAGCCTGCTCCGCCATTCAATGCGATCATGGCTGATCATCCAAATTCAGTACCCTGTCCCTGCTTTCTCCCCATATCCCTTGACCTCTTTAGCCTTAAGAAATATATCTAACTCCTTCTTGAATATATTTAATGAATTGGCCTCTACTGCCTTCTGTGGTAGAGAATTCCACAGGTTCACCACTCTCTGGGTGAAGAAATGCCTCCTCATCTCTGTCCTAAATGGCTTACCCCTTTATCCTTAGACTGTGACCCCTGGTTCCGGACTCCCCGACCATCGGGAACATCCTTCCTGCATCTAGTCTGTATTTATCCAATTGCCTTTTGAAAGTTACTATCGAGTCTGCTTCCACCGCCCTTTCGGGCAGTGCATTCCAGATCATAACAACTCGCTGAGTAAAAACGTTTCCTCATGTCGCCTCTGGTTCATTTGCCAATCACCATAAATCTGTGTCCTCTGGTTACCGACCCTTCCACCACTGGAAACAGTTTCTCCTTATTTACTCCATCAAAACCCTTCATGATTTTGAACACCTCTATTAAATCTCCTCTTAACAACCCCAGCTTCTCCAGATAACCAAAGTCCCCCACCATTCTAGTAAATATAAACTGCATTCTACCACAAAGCAAAGATTTCTTAATTGGTACCGGCTCTTTCAACTAACCGTCAGTGAGAAGCAAATTACAATGAAGGCCGCCACACAGAATTTCACTTTCTTGTTCAGAAGTTCAAAAGTAAGGAGTCAGGATCAGCATGCTGAACACTCAAAAGAATTACCAGTGCACTGAACTTTTATTTATCAATTAAAACTCTGAACTAACATTTATCATCGTAAAAAGCCTTCCTTATTAATGTTAGGAACACAAGGCACTACTAGTTCTTACCTTCTTTTTATCTTTGTACAGTTTAATTAATGTTATAAGATGTTCGATAAGAAACATAAAGTAAAGGCCACCAAGCGCGGTGAGACCTTTCCACACAGAATCCAAGTGATCGTGATCGTGATCTTCTGTAGCATGATCATGCTGCTCAGCATCGTGATGATGATGAACACCTTGTGACTGTAAAGTAAGAACATAAACATTTTAATTATTATTTTGGAACAGGAAACGACCATTAAGTCCAACATGCCTCCTCTTTTATTCCATTTTTGGGCATCGCTGGCAAGGCCGACATTTATTGCCCATCCCTAGTTGCCCCTTGAGAAGGTAGTGGGGAGCCGCCTTCTTGAACCGCTGCAGTCCGTGTGGTGAAGATACTCCCACACTGCCGTTAGGTAGGGAGTTCCAGGATTTTGACCCCTTTCCTGGAGCAAGGTCACACTCTGGTACCCTTCCCCAAATCATGATTATTCTAGTGCGAGTCTCAATAGTGAAAAAAACTTCCATTTATGTAGCACCTAATCATGTCTCAGGACGTCCCAAAGTGCTTTACATACAACAAATTACATTGAAGTGCATTCACTCTTGCTATGCTGGCATCGAACACTGGGAGAGCTCCCCTGCTCTTCTTCGAAAGAGTGCTGTGGGATCACTCGCGTCCACCCGAGAGGGAAAACGAAGTCTTGGTTTATTTACACCTCATCTGAAAGACGGCGCCTCCGACAGTGCAGCGCTCCCTTAGTACTGCACTGGAGTTATAGGGGATTTCATCATTAGATGGACAGATAGTCCCAAATGGTTTGTTACCTCCCAGGTACATAGTGGAGCAAGTGGAAAAATGATGGAGAGATGAGGATATAGTTCACATTGGAACCATAGATGAGGAAAGAGCAGGATGGAAGAAGTTAAGTGCTACATGACAAAGCAAGACCTCTAGGGTAGCAATCCCAACAACATCTTGCATTTATATAGCATCTTTAATGTAGTAAAACGTCCCAAGGCGCTTCACAGGAGCGTTATCAAACAAAATTTGACAGCGTACCCCATAGGAGGGTATTAGGACAGATGACCAAAAGCTTGGTCAAAGAGGTAGGTTTTAAAGAGCATCTTACAGGAGGAGGGAGAGGTAGTGAGGCGGAGCGGTTTAGGGAGGGAATTTCAGATTTTAGGGCCTAGGGACACAGATTCCTACCTGTTCAAAATAAAGGCAAACTCCGAGAGTTGTCACCGTTTGCGGAAGAGACCATGATTAGAACAGAGGTAGACCTGTCCCACCTGGGTACAGATAGGGTGGAACCCTGTAGATGGGGTGAAACATGAGGGGAGAGAAACTAACCATGGGTATCTGCTGTTGTCTCAACAGGTCAGGAGTGGGGAGGAGGAAATTGGAGCAAGAGCTTGGTAGTCAATTAGGGAACCGTGCAAAGGAACCAGTGCAGTTGTTATGGGTACACAAACTGTGGGGTCTTCATGTTACAATCCTTGGGTCATGCTATCATTTAACTAGATATTGGGCAGGAAAGGCGCACTCCAGGTTGTAGGGGACACAAAGTCCACTTGTAGGAGTGACTGGTGACTCTGAACCAGAGATCGTATCTAGCGCAGGCCTGAAATTTATAATGTATTTCTTCTTTAAAATAATTTTTAACGGACGATAGCATCTTCACTGGCTTTGCTCATGGTCCCAATATCAAGATGCACGTGCCAGGTGTCAGCGCCATATTGATCAGCACCGTGTCCCTGCAAACGAAGCCAGAGGCCACCTCACATCTTAACCTGACCCACTGTGCCCAGCATCAGCAGCTGCCCTCACTTCTGTCCTTCAAGGCCACTGGTCGATCCCACCAGCTTGCAATGTGGCCTGGATTCCAATTGGTGCTTCCTAATGCCCACCACCGCTTCATCCCCTTCACCCAGCTCCAGAAAGCTAGATTGCATCGAGGCTGTGGTAAACTACTTTGGAGGATCTGGAAGTGTCGACGGCATTTGAAGTGAACAGCTGCAGGATCCAGAACCAGAGGTCTTAGTGGGTCCTAGAAGCCATTAAGATGCCACAAGGACATTGCACGGCCCCAACTTCAGGCAAAAATCACAACAAATATTGACAAGAGAATAGGTCACATGAAACAAAACAGATCACTATAAAGCAACACATTTTCTTGGGAACGTTGCAAGCAGCTAGTTGGCAGAGTGGGTCACATGCTTCCAATGGAGCAATCAGATCAGCAAATTAAGAGACAGCCTCATCACGCAGTGCGCACGGACTAACCAGATCTCTAAAAGGCAACACACTTTTGAAAAAAGTTCCCATTTACAGATGGTACTTACATGCGGCAAGAGATGCAAAAAGGCGTCCCCACTAAGCGTTCCGACGGCTAAAGCGACCAAGAATGTCAAGAGAAACTTGAAGAATGTCTTATTCATTAAGGGCATGAAGATTATACCCAACAGGGACAGCAGACTGATGACAGTAACAGATGCAAAGCCTCCGATCCAAGCTGCTGTAAAACAAAAAAAAAGGGACAGAATAGAACACGGCATGAGATTTTCAAAAATATACCGTAACCCATTTCAATAAGGTTTAACAATAGATTCACCAGGCAGTTTCCGATCCTCCCCTTCTCTCCCCATCAAGATTGTGACTCAAGAAGCAGTGGATAAAGCGTTACTATAAGCCATGATGCTCTCTTTCACCCCACTGCTCCAAGTTCCAATATTGAGGAGCAGGTTTCAGTTTTCATTGTTGATTTTTTTAAATTAAAAATTGGTTCGATACTTACGTGCTACAACACCTCCTGACAACTGATCTGCGACATCAATGCTACCCTCAATGCAGAAAGGACAATTCTTGACACTCTAAGTTGTTAGCACTTTCATGTTAAAATGTAGGGTTTAACTTGATCAAATGTGTCTCAGCACTGAACAAGCTGCGGATCTTTTCTCTAGAAAAAGAGAGAACCCTGAGGGGGTGACCTGATCGAGGTCTTTAAGATTATGAAAGGGTTTGACAGGATAGACGTAGAGAAGATGTTTCCACTTGTGGCAGAGACCAAAACTAGGGGTCATAAATATAAGATAATCACTAATAAATCCAATAGGGAATTCAGGAGAAACTTCTTTACCCAGAGAGTGGTGAGAATGTGGAACTTGCTGCCACAGGGAGTGGTTGAGGCGAATAGTATTGATGCATTGAAGGGGAAGCTAGATAAACACATGAGGGAGAAAGGAATAGAAGGATATGCTGATAGGGTGAGATGAAGAAGGGTGGGAGGAGGCTCACATGGAGCATCATAAGAACATAAGAAATAGGAGCAGGAATAGGCCACTCGGCCCCTCGAGCCTGCTCCGCCATTCAATAAGATCATGGCTGATCTTGGGCTCAAAGCCACTTCCCCGCCCGCTCCCCATAACCCTTCACTCCCTTATCTTGCAAAAATTTGTCTATCTCCACCTTAAGTTTATTTAATGACCCAGCCTCCACAGCTCTCTCAGGCAGAGAATTCCACAGATTTACGACCCTCCGAGAGAAGAAATTCCTCCTCATCTCAGTTCTAAAAGGGCGACCCTTTATTCTGAAACTATGCCCCCGAGTTCTAGATTCCCCCACGAGGGGAAATCAACACTGACATGGACCAGTTGGGACGAAATAGGCTGTTTCTGTGCTGTAAATACTTTATAATTTTGTTAAAACAAATTGGCCTAAATTTCCTCCTCTGACCAGATGCTTGGGAAGATAATCCAGCCCGTTTTATTGGGTATTGTACATCAAAAGTTATTCAAATGAAGCTGAAAGGTAAAGGGTTAAACGTCTGCCTGGAAGACCAACACCCAAAATAAGAGGATCATTTCTGTCATTTTTTAAACAAAAATACCAAAATATCATCACTTGTCGCACCTGTAGTGAAAGTGCCCCGAGAAAAACGGGCGTCACTGAACCACACTGCTTAATTCCGGGACATCCCAGAACCCGTGGGAATGTTTGGTCAACACTCCCAGAACCAAGTCTCCCAGAATCATCTGTTAACAGCTGCAGCTACGAAAGGTCAGGGTGCCAAGGCCGGAGTGAATGGGCCGTGTTGTCTGAAGAGATAAGGAATGTCGGGGGGGGGGGGGGGGGTGGGGGGGGGTTCTTGAGGAACATAAGAAGTAGGAGCAGGAGTAGGCCATACGGCCCCTCGGGCCTGCTCCGCCATTCAATAGGATCATGGCTGATCCGAACCTAGACTCACGTCCACTTCCCTGCCCTCTCCCCGTAACCCCTAATTCCCTTATCTGCTAGGAAACTGTCTATCTCCATTTTAAATTTATTTAATGTCGCAGCTTCCACAGCTCTCTGGGGTAGCAAATTCCATAGATTTACTACCCACTGAGTGAAGAAGTTTCTCCTCACCTCAGTTTTGAAAGGGCAGCCCCTTATTCTAAGATTATGCCCCCTAGTTCCAGTCTCACCCATCAGTGGAAACATCCTCACCGCATCCACCCGATCAAGCCCCCTCACAATCTTATATGTTTCGATAAGATCGCCTCTCATTCTTCTGAACTCCAATGAGTAGAGGCCCAACCTACTCAACCTTTCCTCATACGTCAACCCCCTCATCTCCGGAATCAACCGAGTGAACCTTCTCTGAACCGCATAAATATTGGCCAGGACACCGGGGATAACTCCCCAGCTCCTCTTCGAAATAGTGCCATGGGATCTTTTACGTCTACCTGAGAGAGCAGACGGGGCCTCGGTTTAATGCCTCTTTCAGCCCTGCACTGGAGTGTCGCCTAAATTTTTGTGCTCAAGTCCCTGGAGTGGGACTTGAACCCACAACCTTCTTGACTCAGAGGCGAGGGGTGCTACCCACTGAGTCACAGCTGACAGTTGTAGCTGGCACCGCGGTCGGAGAGAGGAAAAACAGGGAGTAACTTTCCCAACAGCCGTTGCTGTTTAGTTGGAATCCGACAGCGACTGCTTCCTGGTCTGTGTTTATAAAGCTGTTATAAAGACATGGGGGGGAGGAATTCGTTAGTGGCCATTTTGGGTCGATAACATCACCTGGGCGCTAGATTTAGCGCTGGCGATCGCTAACTTCAGTTTTAGCGCCCCAAGAGGGAGGTGGAGCTAATCCAAGCGCTCCAGTTCCTTCTTAGAGCGCAATCCACGAATATCGGGGCGGTGCATTCTGCTGCGTCACGCACTGGGCCACGTAGCGCTGCCACATGGAAGGGCTCTTCCCCTCGTTAAAGGGGAGGGCCCAAGCTCACAACTCTGCGGGGCCCTACCTGGACCCTGCGTTCAAAGAGGCAACGGGCTGCGCGGCAAGTAAGTCGGACGATTTCCCCCCCCACCCCCACGCCACCTCCCCTTTAGTTAGCGCCCCGTGAGCCTCCTGCCACTCCGTTCCCGCCCCCTGAATCAGTCGCCGTCATCGCCGGGCACAGATTCAGGGGGCGCGGGCTAATAACGGGGCGCTGCGCATGGTGATGACATCGCCTGCACAGCAGAGCGAGGCGCTACCGGTTACCGCTGCCACTAAACTCCCGCTGAATTTAGCGGGAGTCGTTAGTGGTGCCGCACCTGGGCGAAAAGTCACTTGCGGCGCAAATGCACCGAATTTCTAGCCCATGGGATCCTGGGCTTCTTAAATAGAGGCAGAATACAAAAGCAAGGAAGTTATGCTAAACCTTTCTAAAGCGCTGGTTAGGCCTCAGCTGGAGCATTGTGTGCAATTCTGGGCACCGCACTTTAGGAAGGAAGCCTTGGAGAGGGTGCGGAGGGGATTTACCAGAATGGTAGCTGGGATGAGGGACTTCATTTACGCGGATAGACTGGAGAAGCTGGGGTTGTTCTCCTTACAGCAGAGAAGGTTAAGAGGAGATTTGATAGCGGTGTTCAAAATCATGAGGGGTTTTGATCGAGTAAATAAGGAGAAACTGTTTCCAGTGGCAGGAGGGTCGGTAACCAAAGGACACAGATCGAAGATAATTGGCAAAAGTTGTTGTTACGATCTGGAATGCACTGCCTGAAAGAGAGGTAGAAGCAGATTCAATAGTAACTTTCAAAAGAGAATTGGATAGATACTTGAAGGGAAAAAATGTACAGGGCTGTGGGGAAAGAGCGGGGGAGTGGGACTAATTGGATTGCTCTTTCAAAGAGCCGGCACAGGCACGATGGGCCAAATGGCCTCCTTCTGTGCTGTATCATTCTATGATAGATCGTATATATTAGACATGTTCCTGGGACTAGGGACAGGGTCACTGGCAAGGCTTAGAAGCTAAGCAGAGCCAGGCCTGGTTAGTACCTGGAGGAGTGACCATCAGGGAAGACCAGGTGCAGAAGGTCACGGAAGGAGCCCCGAGGAGGGGCGGTTGGTGAGAAGGTCACGGAAGGAGCCCCGGGAGGGGCGGCTGGTGAGCAGGCCCGGGCGTTGGGCTGAAGATTGTCGGACAGGAGGAATGGTGGAAATGGAATGGCGGCGCGCACAGACGCAGCGGCTTTGCTTCTCCCAGGACGGTGCGATTTACGTTTAATGTTAATGTTATTTGTACTGGACTCATGGGAGCTTGCAAGATCACATTTCGTTGTACAATGACAATAAAGTTGAATTATTATTATTATGTAGTGTGGGGCACTCAAACCAAATTAAATAAAATGACTCACCTGCCTCAATGGAGTACACTGGGTGTTTCTCTCCAGTTTCATGCGCGATGCAAGCCTTGCTCTCGATCTGATCCAGGAGAGCAAGGCAAAGGTAGCTGAACTGCTCGGCATTGAGAGTCGTATGTGGTTGCATCCCATGGGACGAGAGTAACTTGTCTGCATTCAGGCACTGCGGGGGGACACAATGGTCCAGAAATCAAAGGCCCATTTGACCAACGCAATCACCCGGCTATTCCTCCCACCCAAAATTCCCTTATCACCTACTCAAGGCCGTACCACCCACATTTTAAAGTTAAGACAGTTTCACACAGCGGGTGGCAACACAGGGGACTCTTGCAATGTACGTGCACCGGGGGGAGGAGGCAGCCCGTACACACTAGGTGTAGGAATATTGAGTCTCAGCTGGAGACGGTCCACACTCTGCAGCAGAGAGCACAATGAGGGGGTTTCTGGCTGGGATGCTCCAGAACATGGTCACTTAGTCACCACTTTAGTCACGATGCTCAAGCCATCGGGGTGTATGGGGCAGGCTTGATGGACCAGCTGGTCTTTTGCCCGTCAATTGCATATGTTGGTAAGAGGCAGGGGCGGGACAGTTCAGGGCACATGCATAGTGTAGAAAGGGAAAGAGAAGGGAGTAACCATCTACAGGGAGAATGGGGAGCCCTGGCTACCTTTACTGCTACTCACTCATTTTATTTTTGGTCAAGCAAGGTGCAGAAGCCCATCGCTATGTTTAACAATCTCCAAACCAAGCAACCAAGAAATCTACAGATGGCGAATCTCAGTCTGGCTGATACATCCCTTTAGGATGTAGCCTGACCAACGGTATTGTTACCTCTAAAACTTGACTATTCCAACGCACTCCTGGCTGGCCTCCCACCTTCCACCCTCCGTAAACTGGAGCTCATCCAAAACTCCGCTGCCAGTGTCCTAACTCGCACCAAGTCCCGTTCACCCATCGCCCCCCCTGTGCTCACTGACCTTCATTGGCACCCGGTTTGGCAACACCTCGATTTTAAAATTCTCATCCTTGTTTTCAAATCCCTCCATGGCCTCGCCCCTCCTCATCTCCGTAACCTCCTCCAGTCCTACAACCCTCCGAGATCTCTGCGCTCCTCCAATTCTGGCCTCTTCGCATTCCTTATTTTAATCGCTCCACCATCGGTGGCTGTGCCTTCAGTTGCCAGGGCCCTAAGCTCTGGAATTCCCTCCCTAAACCTCTCCGCCTCTCTCCCCTCCTTTAAGACGCTCCTTAAAACCTACCTCCTTGACCAAGCCTTCGGTCACCTCCCCTAATATCTCATGTGGATCGGTGTCAAATTTTGTCTGGTAACGTTCCTGTGAAGCGTCTTGGTATGTTTTACTATGTTAAAGGCGCTACATAAATACAAGTTGTTTTTGTTGTCGGTCGACTGAGCGAAGAAGCGAACACCATCGATAGATCGAGGACAGCCTCTTGCCAGGTATGCAGCAAGTGAAATGCGATCTTACCTCCTCTCCTTTCAAGTCTTTATCAGCATGGTTTTCAAGTGGATTATTTCTTCTCTGAACTTCTTTAACATCCTTGTGAGTAGAATATTCAGCCGGCGCCTGACCAACAGTGTTGGTGCTATAACCGTCTGTTGGGGCAAGTTGAGCTTTGAGCCCGTCTGTCAGATATGTATCTGCCGTAGCTGGAATTGCGCTCGGAGGACTGCGTGCTGGCCTCACGTGTCTTCTGCTTCCAGAATGACCTCCAGCAGAGATGACTGACTGTGGAGTTGGGTCTGGCGTGCGATGCACTTCCCCACCAGATAGCTCGTTGTGCTTTGGAAAATCTTCAGTCCCTTTGGGAGTGGTCTGCAAGCCAATTCGCAACCGGATATGCCGGCACTCGGGGCAGCAGTGGTGATGAATGGTTCCTTCTGCCGATATCGTATGCTTCTTAGCGACATGGTCAAAATGCTCATGTTTAGTTTTCATCGTTCGGATTCTCCCGACTCCAATATTGCACAGGAGCTTCTCTAACCCCTCCACCGTCAGGGTGCCGTTTTCCCCATACTGGTCAAACAGTTTGTGCAGATAGTACTTCTGCTCAAACGCCGCCTTGTATCTGTCCAGACTTGCGGTGGTTGCGTCTGGCAGCAGCGGGTGACCGTGCTCACCGACTGCCGTGCATTCGGTAGCGTGGTCAGCGCGGCCACAGCGCCCGTTCCGAAAGAAAATCACCAGGCAGGTCAAGAAAAATCTGAGAGGCGGACACATTTCTACTGGAGCCATTCCTGTCGACAAAAAAAATAGTCGTTTATGCACATGTACTTCAAAGAACTATTTGAAGTCTACACACAAGGGTGGTCGAAGTTTGGAACTCTCTGCCGCAAACGGCAATTGATGCTAGGTCAATTGTTAATTTTAAATCCGAGATTGATAGATTTTTGTTAACCGAAGGTATTAAGGGATAATGGGGCAAAGGCGGGTATATGGAGTTAGGTCGCAGATCAGCCTGGATCTCGGTGAATGGCAGAACAGGCTCGAGGGGCTAAATGGCCTACTCCTGTTCCTATACTTGCAAAGACTACATGAACAGAGAAGCCGTCCTACTTAAATGGACTTCACTGTTTTTCGACATGTTCAGTTCCAGTTCTTCTGGAGTTCAAGCCCTTCAGACGTTCCTACCCGTTCATTCTGCAGTGAGGTCATTGTAATGATCATATTAAAGGGCTTGTAAATGTCACGTTTCAAAAAAAAATATATTTTTTAGATTTAATAGGATTTTAATTCACTCAATTTTAGTTATTTGCATAAAAGATCTCTAAAAAGCTTTACAACATATCCAGCCTCACGCCATCATGGTTGACTTTTAACTGCCCTCTGAAATGGCCGGGCAAGTCACTCAGTTGTGTCAAAGCGATACCAGCGGTTCAGGAACACCACCTTCTCAAGAACAGCCAGGAATGGACAATAAATGCCGGCCATGCCAGCGACGCCCACACCTCAAGAATAAATCCCCACAACCACAAAAATGGCTATTGCTCTTGTATTTAAATATAAATGTGATTCCACGGCACTATTTCGAAGAAGAGCAGGGGAGTTCTCCCCGGTGTCCTGGGCCAATATTTAATCCCTCAACCGATATCACAAACAGATTATCTGGTCATTTATCACATTACTGTTTGTGGGAACTTGCTGTGCGCAAATTGGCTGCCGCGTTTCCTACATTATAACAGTGACTACACTTCAAAAAGTACTTCATTGGCTGTAAAGCGATTTGGGACGTCCCGAGGTTGTGAAAGGCGCTACAGAAATGCACGCCTTGCTTTCTTTCATTCTATTTCACCCTTGCTAAGCCCCAAGCTTCTCTCCCTAACATCACCCTCATCCCCCAGTATCACCAACACACTACTGTCCCCAACATGCACTCCTCCCCTTCCTATCCACCTGTGTCCCAAATCTCTAAACCTTTGCCCCTTAATATTCCCTTCTGACCCAACATCACCCTCTTGCCCCTCACTCACTAAAACCCTCCTTAAAACAACAACAACTTGTATTTATATAGCGCCTTCAACATAGTAAAACATCCCAAGGCACTTCACAGGAGTATTATTGTGGTAAACCACTGTATTGTATATTGCCACCTCTGGGTGGCGCTGTGTATGGAGGCATGCCTCAGCTGACTCCACCCACCACTGTGTGGGTTTCGTTCAGACTTGTTCAGTCACTCACGAAGAAGCATGGTCTCTTCTTAGCTAATAAAAGCCTTATTCATCTCTTCTTTCGACTCATCATCTCTTCTTCGACTCATCACCTTTTATGAAGTAATTGATAAGCGTATCAATTTTATTAGCTAAAAGTTAAATGGCGACACCTGAGGAGCAACAACAGCAATGGATACAGCAGACATTGCTGAGAGCCCTCAGACCACCACGCCTGGACCTCGACCCTCAAGATGTGGGTGCATCAGCCAAGTTTGAACACTGGCTGAGCTGCTTTGAATCCTTCCTCGCAATCTCACAGGTTACAGAGGAGGATCACAAACTGAAAATTTTGACCGCCCAGGTGAGCCATCAAGTATATATGCTAATCCGGGACTCTAATACGTACGTGGCGGCCCTCGAGCTACTAAAAGGGCAATATACGCGCCCAGTGAACACAATTTACGCCCGACACCTCTTGGGATCCCGCAGGCAGCAACCGGGAGAATCGGTAGGGGCATTTGCACGGGCGCTACTGGCACTCTGCAGAGACTGCGATTGTAAAGCGGTAACGGCTGTGGAGCACGCGCAGGGACTCGCCTGTGATGCCTTCGTCAGGGGCCTCCAGTCAGACCACACCCGGCAGAGACTGCTAGAAAGCAAGGAACCCGACCTGAAGACGGCCATTGCCCTTGCGCTCTCGTTAGAGGAGGCCCACCGAAACCTCGAGGCATACCCCCGTAACGGCGCCGAGACATGGCAATCGAAACCGTGGGACACGGGACCGCCGCCCCCGGCACCAACCGCTGCAGCGACCCAACCGAGACAGCAGCCTCCGGTAAGAACTGCTTCGATGCCCAGTAACCAGGCCCAAAAATGCTATTTCTGTGGCCAGTTAAAACATCCCAGAGCGCACTGCCCAGCTAAGACAGCTACCTGCTCGGGCTGCGGGAAGAAAGGCCATTACGCTAACGCCTGCAAGGGGAAGCCAGCCAGCAGCGCAGCGTGCGGGCCGTGGGAGCAGCCATCTTATCCGCCATTTTGTGTACCCCCGGCCGCATGGCATCCGCCGCCATCGTATCCAACGCACTCAACCGCCATTTCGTCACCGGAACCGACCACCGTCTCGGCGGATGACTATAGTGACTCACTAAGCCACATACTGGCCTCCGTGACGCTGGATCAAGGCCACCCTCACCATCTATCCAGCTCCATGATGGATATCGCGGTAAACGGCCACGCCACCAGTTGCCTGATCGACAGCGGGAGCACAGAGAGTTTCGTCCACCCCGACACGGTACGTAGCCACTCCCTCACGATTCTGCCAACGCACCATCGCATTTCTATGGCGTCCAAGTCCCAGTCAATGGACATCAGCGGCTACTGTGTGGTGACCCTGTCAGTAGGGGGCACTGAATATCAAAAATTTAAACTGCTAGTCCTGCCCCGTCTTTGCGCTGCCGTCCTGCTAGGGTTGGATTTTCAGTGCCACCTTAAGAGTGTCACACTAGCATACGGTGGACCCCTCCCCCCACTCACAGTCTGCAACCAACAACTTTTAAATCGCCCGCTGCAAACCACCTGCAGCCTTTCCACATTAAAAGTCCCCCCCCCTCCCCTGTTCGCTAACCTCACCCGCGACTGTAAACCCATCGCTACCAAAAGCAGGCGGTACAGTGCCGGGGACAGAGCTTTTATCAGCTCTGAGGTGGAGCGGCTCTTGAAGGAGGGCATTATCGAAGGTAGCACTAGCCCCTGGCGAGCCCAGGTTGTAGTCGTTAAAACCACTGCAAAACGCCGCATGGTAATCAACTACAGCCAAACCATAAACCGGTACACCCAGCTGGACGCGTACCCCCTCCCTCGCATATCTGATATGGTCAATCAGATTGCGCAATACAAAGTATTCTCCACCATCGACCTTAAGTCAGCGTACCACCAGCTGCCCATCCGCCATGAGGACCGCCAGTATACTGCCTTCGAGGCAAACGGCCGCCTCTACCACTTCCTTAGGGTCCCCTTCGGCGTCACCAACGGGGTTTCGGTCTTCCAAAGGGAGATGGACCGAATGGTTGACCAGAACGCGCTGCGGGCAACCTTCCCCTATTTGGATAACGTCACCATCTGCGGCCACGACCAGCAGGACCACGACGTTAATCTAGCAAATTTCCTCCGTACGGCCCAACGGCTGAACCTAACGTACAATAAGGAAAAATGTATGTTTCACACCAAGCGCCTGGCCATCCTCGGCTGCGTGGTGGAGAACGGAGTCATCGGGCCCGACCCCGACAGAATGCGCCCCCTAATGGAGCTACCCCTTCCCCACTGCCAAAAAGCACTGAAGAGATGCCTGGGGTTTTTCTCCTACTACGCCCAGTGGGTGCCCCTCTATGCAGACAAAGCCAGGCCCCTCATCAAAGCCACCTCCTTCCCCCTGACACCAGAGGCGTGTGCAGCCTTCACTCTTATCAAGAACGATATCGCGAAGGCCGCAATGCACGCGGTGGATGAGTCCATCCCCTTCCAAGTGGAGAGCGATGCCTCCGACTTCGCCCTAGCCGCGACCCTTAACCAGGCGGGCAGACCCGTGGCCTTTTTCTCAAGGACCCTCCAGGGCCCCGAGACGAGACACTCCTCCGTCGAAAAGGAGGCCCAGGCTATTGTAGAAGCGGTGCGTCACTGGAGGCATTACCTGGCCGGGAAACGATTTACCCTGCTCACTGACCAGCGTTCAGTAGCTTTTATGTTTAATAATAAGCAGAGGGGTAAAATCAAGAACGACAAGATCTTGAGGTGGAGAATCGAACTCTCCACCTACAATTATGATATCTTGTATCGGCCAGGGAAACTCAATGAGCCCCCAGATGCCCCATCACGTGGTACATGCGCCAACGCGCAGAGTGATAGGCTGCAGTCCCTCCACAATGACCTCTGCCACCCGGGGGTCACCAGGTTTTTCCATTTTATCAAATCCCGTAACCTGCCCTACTCCATCGAGGAGGTCAGGACCATGACCAAGAGCTGCCAAATCTGCGCCGAGTGCAAACCGCACTTCTATAGGCCGGACAGAGCAAGCCTGATCAAGGCCACCCGCCCCTTCGAACGCCTGAGCGTCGATTTTAAAGGGCCCCTCCCCTCCGCTGACCGCAATGTGTACTTCCTCAACATAGTTGATGAGTACTCCCGTTTCCCCTTTGCCATCCCTTGCCCAGACATGACCAGTACCACGGTCATCAAGTGTCTGAATGACATCTTCGCTCTGTTCGGGTTCCCTAGCTATATACATAGCGACAGGGGCTCATCGTTCATGAGCGACGAACTTCGGCAGTACCTGCTAACAAGAGGTATCGCCACGAGCAGGACCACCAGTTACAACCCCCGGGGGAACGGCCAGGTGGAAAGGGAGAACGCGACGGTTTGGAAGGCAGTCCTCTTAGCACTAAAATCTAAGGGCCTTCCGACCTCCCGCTGGCAGGAGGTCCTCCCTGCAGCGCTTCACTCCATTCGGTCACTGCTTTGTACTGCCACTAATGCGACCCCTCATGAGAAAATGTTCGTTTTCCCCCGGAAGTCTACATCGGGAACCTCGCTACCGGCATGGTTGACTTCTCCTGGGCCCGTCCTACTGCGGAGGCACGTGAGGACGCATAAAACGGACCCCCTGGTCGAGCGGGTGCACCTCCTACACGCCAACCCCCAGTATGCCTGGGTGACATACCCAGACGGGCGGGAGGACACGGTCTCCATACGAGATCTCGCACCCTCAGGTACCCCTGAATTACCACCGTTATCCCCCTTACCACCGTTATCAATTTTTTTTTTTTTTACAATTTAAATCGCTTTATTGGCATGATAAGTTACATCTTATGTTGCCAAAGCATCAAAATACATTTATGGTTCAGCACATAAACGCAGTTCTATTCATACAGTGTATAAACAGGTATATCCCTGAGTGTATAAATATACATTCGCATTGTTTATATATATTTTTTTCTTAGCTTACTGGTTGTCCCTCTGTTCATGGCAAGCTGCAACATAGTGCGCCGCCAGCGTTACACAGCTTCTCTCCTCTCCCAGTAGGAATGGGAGTTTTTGGTTGTCATTCAGATTTCTGAAATCAGGGCATATTTGTGAGAATTTTTGGTAGAAATTCTCCCTGATGCCCTGATATTTTCCACAAGCTGTGAGGAAGTGCATCTCTGTCTCCACCACTCCCTGACTGCAGTGAGAGCATATCCTGTCCTCTCTTGGCAGCCTGGTCTGCCTGTGTCTGCCTTTTTCGATCGCTAGGCTATGTTCGCTAAGTCTGTACCTTGTCAAGGTTCTTCTCAGTTTGTTATCCTTTACCATGGTCAGGTAATCAGCTATGTTGTATTGTCTGTTTAGGGCCAAGTAGCAATTGAGTTTGCTTTGGGTTTTTGTTGTTATCCCCCTTACCACTGTTATCCCCCACCACCCCTCCCAACCCAACCCCTGCAGACGGCATGCCAAAGCCCCAGGAATCTTCGCCAACCACCCAGACACCAGACCCGACGTCGGATGCTGCAACACCACCGCCGCCACCACGACGATCAGGACGTCAGACAAGGCCTCCTGATAGACTTAACTTGTAGTACCCTTCACCCCGCCGGACTTCACATTAAACAAGGGGTGAATGTGGTAAACCACTGTATTGTATATTGCCACCTCTGGGTGGCGCTGTGTATGGAGGCATGCCTCAGCTGACTCCACCCACCACTGTGTGGGTTTCGTTCAGACTTGTTCAGTCACTCACGAAGAAGCATGGTCTCTTCTTAGCTAATAAAAGCCTTATTCATCTCTTCTTTCGACTCGTCATCTCTTCTTCGACTCATCACCTTTTATGAAGTAATTGATAAGCGTATCAATTATAAGACCAAATTGACACCATGCAGTTCCCAGGAGGTACCCTTCTCCCCAGCCCCCACTGCAACCTCCCAATCACCCCCACTATGCAATATTCTCCTCTGCCCCCCTAAAACGCACCTTTAACCCCTTGCCCCCAAAATTCCCCTCCCTCTCATACCCTAAAAGGATCTATTGTCCCTTCAATGCTTTTCCCCAAATTACCCCTCACCCGATACCCCCTCACCCCGATACCCGCCTCACCCAATACTCCCTCACCCCCAGATACCCTCTCACCCCAATACCCTCACCCCCAGGTACCCTCTCACCCCAATACCCCCTCACCCCCAGATGCCCCCTTACCCCCTCACCCTCACCCCAGATACCCCCTCATCCCCAGATACCCCCTCACCCCGATACCCTCTCACCCCCAGATACCCTCTTAACCCCGATACCCCCTCATCCCCCAATACCCTCCCCACAATTACCCCCAATCACCCCCAGGACCCACTACCACCACCCTCCCCCAATCACCCCCAGGACCCACTACCACCACCCTCCCCCAATCACCACCCCCCTCCCCCAATCACCACCCCCCTGCCGGGGAGCCGCAGACTGAGGCCCAGGCCTGAGGCCGGTGGGCCGCGCTCCCGGTGCTGGGCCTGAGGCCGGTGGGCCGCGCTCCCGGTGCTGGGCCTGAGGCCGCTGGACCTGACCGGGCGACGAGCGAGACCGGACCGGACCCAGCACCGGGAGCACTGGCGGCGAAACATCGGGCTGCAAAAACGGCACCGATCGAAACGACTAATCGACCGACTCACCGGCGGGCGCGACACAAAGCCAGAGAGAGCGAGAGAGCCGCTGAGGTCCGGAGTTGCCGCAGGAGGAGCGGCTCAGCAGCGGTACCTGGTGGCCGCAGCCTGCAACAGCAGGGAGACCACCTCCTCTCCAAACCACAAGATGCCCCAATCGTGAACGCACGCGGACACAAATAATAGGCAGGCATACACAATGGAACTTATGTTCCACCAAATGAAGGGCCTTCGCTCTCCAGGAGGATTTGGCATCCTACTGGGTGAGCGTGAGGCCTGCCTGGACGGATGAACGAACGCACGCAGGTAGACAAATGGCACGCATGCACGCAGACATGCACAATGGAATTTACGCTTGAGCGAATGAACGAACGAATGCACGCAGGTAGACAAATGATACGCACGTACGCAGACACAATGGAACTTACGTTCGACCGAATGAAGGGCCCTCGCTCTCTAGGATGAAAGTTGGCATCCTATTGGGTGAGAGTGAGGCCTGTCTGGATGGATGAACGAACGCACGCACGCACGTACGCAGGTAGACAAATGGCACGCAGACATGCACAATGGATTTACGCTTGAGTGAACGAACGAACAAACGAACGGAGGAATAAAAAAAAAAAATGCCCCAATCGTTCTGCAATCTATACCCCATGTGGTTTAGTTTTCTAACAACATGCAACAAAAACAGCAACAATTTGTATTTATATAGCGCCTTTAACATAGTAAAAAGCCTCAAGGCGCTGCACAGGAGCGATTATCAAACAAAATTTGACCCCGAGCCACATAAGGGGATATTAGGGCAGGCGGGGGGGCAAAGAGGTCTGTTTTAAGGAGCGTCTTAAAGGAGGAGAGAGAGAGGCGGAGAGGCTTTAGGGAGGGAATTCCAGAACTCAGGGCCTTGTCAGCTGAAGGCACGGTCACCAATGGTGGAACGCTGAAAATCGGGGATGCTCAAAAGGCCAGAATTGGAGGAGCGCAGTGGTCTCGGAGGGTTGTAGGGCTGGAGGAGGTTACAGAGATAGGGAGGGGCGAGGGCCATGGAGGGATTTGAAGACAAGGGTGCGAATTTTAAAATCGAGGCGTTGTTGGACCGGGAGCCAGTGTAGGTCAGCGAGCACAGGGGTGAGGGGTGAACGGGACTTGGTGCGTGTTAGGATACGGGCAGCAGTGTTTTGGATGAGCTGCGTAACAGATCTAAGCCCTTCTGTATCCTTTGCCACCCACCCCCCTCCCCCACTGCACTCCCTGTATCAGTGCTGTCTGCAAATTTATCAAGCTTATAATTGTTCTCTGTATCCAGCATGTATATAAATTGGAAATAACACTGACCCCTGCAATGCTCCACCCAGCACCTTCCCTCAACCTTACACTACACTTGTCATGAGCATGTTGTTTCTATTTTCTGTTTATAATTTTTATCTGATCCTGTCCCACTTTCCACCCTGCATTTCCTTGATTTTGCTTTTATTAAATCTTACCAAAGGCCACATGGAAATCCAAACAAAGTATATCGTTGGGACTTTATTTGTAATATCCTCAAAGTTGTTTAAGAGACATTCCCCTTCCACTGCTAAATCTATCCATTAAACTGCTACACCAAACCGGCACACCTCCAAAATAAAACTTTGTATAGTTTCCACTACTTTGTCCAGTAGAAATGAAAGGCTAATGGGCCTGTAGTTAACTGGGTTGATTTGTTCCTCTTTTTATATGTAGGCACGACATCTGCTGCTTCCAGTTCTCTATTATAGTTGAGTTCTGTATAAAATATTATGTTCCCATAGGTTTTAGTATATTTTTATACGATATTCTCATCGTGTGCACAATATATATACAGGTATTATATTCCCATCGTGTGCACAATATAGTATATTATATTCCCATCGTGTGCACAATATATATATTATATTCTCATCGTGTGCACAATATATATATTATATTCCCATCGTGTGCACAATATATATATTATATTCTCATCGTGTGCACAATATATATATTATATTCTCATCGTGTGCACAATATAATATATTATATTCCCATCGTGTGCACAATATAATATATTATATTCTCATCGTGTGCACAATATATATATTATATTCCCATCGTGTGCACAATATATATATTATATTCCCATCGTGTGCACAATATATATATTATATTCTCATCGTGTGCACAATATATATATTATATTCTCATCGTGTGCACAATATAATATATTATATTCTCATCGTGTGCACAATATATATATTATATTCCCATCGTGTGCACAATATATATATTATATTCTCATCGTGTGCACAATATAATATATTATATTCCCATCGTGTGCACAATATAATATATTATATTCTCATCGTGTGCACAATATATATATTATATTCCCATCGTGTGCACAATATAATATATTATATTCTCATCGTGTGCACAATATATATATTATATTCTCATCGTGTGCACAATATATATATTATATTCTCATCGTGTGCACAATATAATATATTATATTCCCATCGTGTGCACAATATAATATATTATATTCTCATCGTGTGCACAATATATATATTATATTCTCATCGTGTGCACAATATAATATATTATATTCTCATCGTGTGCACAATATATATATTATATTCCCATCGTGTGCACAATATATATATTATATTCCCATCGTGTGCACAATATAATATATTATATTCTCATCGTGTGCACAATATATATATTATATTCCCATCGTGTGCACAATATAATATATTATATTCTCATCGTGTGCACAATATATATATTATATTCCCATCGTGTGCACAATATAATATATTATATTCTCATCGTGTGCACAATATATATATTATATTCCCATCGTGTGCACAATATATATATTATATTCCCATCGTGTGCACAATATAATATATTATATTCCCATCGTGTGCACAATATATATATTATATTCTCATCGTGTGCACAATATATATATTATATTCCCATCGTGTGCACAATATATATATTATATTCCCATCGTGTGCACAATATATATATTATATTCTCATCGTGTGCACAATATATATATTATATTCCCATTGTGTGCACAATATATATATTATATTCTCATCGTGTGCACAATATAATATATTATATTCCCATCGTGTGCACAATATAATATATTATATTCCCATCGTGTGCACAATATAATATATTATATTCTCATCGTGTGCACAATATAATATATTATATTCCCATCGTGTGCACAATATAGTATAATATATTCCCATCGTGTGCACAATATATATATTATATTCCCATCGTGTGCACAATATATATATTATATTCTCATCGTGTGCACAATATAATATATTATATTCCCATCGTGTGCACAATATAATATATTATATTCTCATCGTGTGCACAATATATATATTATATTCCCATCGTGTGCACAATATATTATATTATATTCTCATCGTGTGCACAATATAATATATTATATTCCCATCGTGTGCACAATATATATATTATATTCCCATCGTGTGCACAATATATATATTATATTCTCATCCTGTGCACAATATATTATATTATATTCTCATCGTGTGCACAATATATTATATCATATTCTCATCGTGTGCACAATATATTATATTATATTCTCATCGTGTGCACAATATATATATTATATTCTCATCGTGTGCACAATATATATATTATATTCTCATCGTGTGCACAATATAATATATTATATTCCCATGATGCAGTATTATTATATAGTATATTCTCATAGGGTGCAGGATATATATCATATTCCCATAGGGTGCACTGTATTGTATATCATATTCCCATAGGGTGCACTGTATTGTATATTATATTCCCATAGGGTGCACTGTATTATATATTATATTCCCATAGGGTGCGCTGTATTAAATATTATATTCCCATAGGGTGCGCTGTATTATTATATATTATGTTCCCATAGGGTGCACTGTATTGTATATTATATTCCCATAGGGTGCACTGTATTGTATATTATATTCCCATAGGGTGCACTGTATTATATATCATATTCCCATAGGGTGCACTGTATTGTATATTATATTCCCATAGGGTGCGCTGTATTATATATTGTATTCCCACAGGGTGCGCTGTATTCTATATTATATTCCCATAGGGTGCACTGTATTATATATTGTATTCCCATAGGGTGCGCTGTATTAAATATTATATTCCCATAGGGTGCACTGTATTATATATTGTATTCCCATAGGGTGCGCTGTATTATATATTGTATTCCCACAGGGTGCGCTGTATTCTATATTATATTCCCATAGGGTGCACTGTATTATATATTGTATTCCCATAGGGTGCGCTGTATTATATATTGTATTCCCACAGGGTGCGCTGTATTCTATATTGTATTCCCATAGGGTGCGCTGTATTATATATTGTATTCCCACAGGGTGCGCTGTATTCTATATTGTATTCCCACAGGGTGCGCTGTATTCTATATTGTATTCCCATAGGGTGCGCTGTATTATATATTGTATTCCCACAGGGTGCGCTGTATTCTATATTGTATTCCCATAGGGTGCACTGTATTATATATTGTATTCCCACAGGGTGCGCTGTATTATATATTATATTCCCATAGGGTGCACTGTATTATATATTGTATTCCCATAGGGTGCACTGTATTATATATTGTATTCCCATAGGGTGCGCTGTATTCTATATTATATTCCCATAGGGTGCACTGTATTAAATATTGTATTCCCATAGGGTGCGCTGTATTATATATTGTATTCCCATAGGGTGCGCTGTATTATATATTATATTCCCATAGGGTGCACTGTATTATATATTGTATTCCCATAGGGTGCGCTGTATTATATATTGTATTCCCATAGGGTGCGCTGTATTCTATATTATATTCCCATAGGGTGCACTGTATTATATATTGTATTCCCATAGGGTGCGCTGTATTATATATTGTATTCCCATAGGGTGCGCTGTATTCTATATTATATTCCCATAGGGTGCACTGTATTATATATTGTATTCCCATAGGGTGCGCTGTATTCTATATTATATTCCCATAGGGTGCACTGTATTAAATATTATATTCCCATAGGGTGCGCTGTATTCTATATTATATTCCCATAGGGTGCACTGTATTATATATTGTATTCCCATAGGGTGCGCTGTATTCTATATTATATTCCCATAGGGTGCGCTGTATTAAATATTATATTCCCATAGGGTGCACTGTATTATATATTGTATTCCCACAGGGTGCGCTGTATTAAATATTATATTCCCATAGGGTGCACTGTATTATATATTGTATTCCCATAGGGTGCGCTGTATTCTATATTATATTCCCATAGGGTGCACTGTATTATATATTGTATTCCCACAGGGTGCACTGTATTATATATTATATTCCCATAGGGTGCGCTGTATTATATATTATATTCCCATAGGGTGCACTGTATTAAATATTATATTCCCATAGGGTGCACTGTATTATATATTATATTCCCATAGGGTGCGCTGTATTAAATATTATATTCCCATAGGTTGCATGATATTATTATATTATATTCCCATAGAGTGCGCTGTATTCTATATTATATTCCCATAGGGTGCGCTGTATTATATATTAATCCCCATAGGTTGCATGATATTATTATATTATATTCCCATAGGGTGCGCTGTATTATATATTATATTCCCATAGGGTGCACTGTATTAAATATTATATTCCCATAGGGTGCGCTGTATTCTATATTATATTCCCATAGGGTGCGCTGTATTATATATATTTCCATAGGGTGCGCTGTATTATATATTATTCCCATAGGATGCAGTATATGCTGTGTCAGCCATGGCTCTGTGGGTAGCACTCTCATCTCTGAATCATAAAGGTCATGGGTTCAATCCCCTCTCCTAAGAGCCTTGAGCACATAATCCAGGCCGACACTCCAGTGCAGTGCTGAGGAAGTGCTGCACTGTCAGAGGTGCCGTCTTTTGGATGAGATGTTAAACTGAGGCCCCGTCTACCCTCTCAGGTGGATGTGAAAGATCCTTTGGCACTATTTCAAAGAAGAGCAGGGGAGTTGTCCCGACCAATATTTATCCCACAGCCAACACCTAAAACAGATTATCTGGTCATTATCACATTGCTGTTTGTGGGAGCATGCTGTGCGCAAATTGGCTGCCATGTTTCCTATATTATTGTTATCCACTTTGGCAGGAAAAATAAAAAGCAAACTATTATTTAAATGGAGAGAGATTACAAAATGCTACAGTTCAGAGGGACCTGGGGGTCCTTGTGCATGAAACACAAAAAGTTAGCATGCAGGTACAGCAAGTAATCAAAAAGGCAAATGGAATGTTGGCCTTTATTTCAAGGGGGTTGGAGTATAAAAGCAGGGAAGTCCTGCTACAACTGTACAGGGTATTGGTGAGACCACACCTTGAGTACTGCGGACAGTTTTGGTCTCCTTATTTAAGGAAGGATATACTTGCATTGGAGGCAGTTCAGAGACGATTCACTAGGTTAATTCCAGAGATGAGGGGGTTGACTTATGAGGAAAGGTTGAGC
This sequence comes from Somniosus microcephalus, assembly GCF_052327205.1. Taxonomy (NCBI): domain Eukaryota; kingdom Metazoa; phylum Chordata; class Chondrichthyes; order Squaliformes; family Somniosidae; genus Somniosus; species Somniosus microcephalus. Next base: position 264,463,164 of record NC_140993.1, read on the forward strand.
AGGCTGGGCCTATACTCATTGGAATTTAGAAGAATGAGAGGTGATTTTATTTGAAACATATAAGATACTGAGGGGGCTCGACAAGGTAGATGCTGAGAGGATGTTTCCCCTCATGGGGAAATCTAGAACTCGGGGGTATAGTTTCAGAATAAAGGGTCGCCCTTTTAGAACTGAGATGAGGAGGAATTTCCTCTCTCAGTGGGTCGTAAATCTGTGGAATTCTCTGCCCCAGAGAGCCGTGGAGGCTGGGTCATTAAATACATTTAAGGTGGAGATAGACAGATTTTTACAAGATAAGGGAGTGAAGGGTTATGGGGAGCGGGCAGGGAAGTGGCTTTGAGTCCAAGATCAGCCATGATCTTATTGAATGGCAGAGCAGGCTCGAGGGGCCAAGTGGCCTATTCCTGCTCCTATTTCTTATGTTCTTATTATAACAGTGACTACACTTCAAAAGTACTTCATTGTCTTTAAAGTGCATTGGGACTTCCTGAGGTTGTGAAAGGTGCTATATAAATACAAGTCTTTCTTTTTTATTTAATATTAGGTGCAGTGTATTATATATTATTCCTATAGGATGCAGTGTATTATATAATATTCACGCACGTGCAATGCATTGTATATTATATTCACACAGAGTGCAGTGCATTGCATATTCACATAGGGTGCAGTGCATTGTATATTATATTCACAGGGTGCAGTGCATTGTATATTATATTCACACAGAGTGCAGTGCATTGTATATTATGTTCACAGGGTGCAGTGCATTGTATATTATATTCACAGGGTGCAGTACATTGTATATTATATTCACACAGGGTGCAGTGCATTGTATATTATATTCACACAGAGTGCAGTGCATTGTATATTATGTTCACACAGAGTGCAGTGCATTGTATATTATGGTCACACAGGGTGCAGTGCATTGTATATTATGGTCACACAGGGTGCAGTGCATTGTATATTATGGTCAAACAGGGTGCAGTGCATTGTATATTATATTCACGCACGGTGCAGTGCACTATATTATATTCACACAGGGTGCAGTGCATTGTATATTATGTTCACAGAGTGCAGTGCATTGTATATTATATTCACACACGGTGCAGTGCATTGTATATTATGTTCACAGGGTGCAGTGCATTGTACATTATATTCACACAGGGTGCAGTGCATTGTATATTATATTCACACAGGGTGCAGTGCATTGTATATTCTGTTCACACGGTGCAGTGCATTGTATATTATATTCACACAGTGCAGTGCATTGTATATTATATTCACATAGGGTGCAGTGCATTGTATATTATATTCACAGAGTGCAGTGCATTGTATATTATGTTCACATAGGGTGCAGTGCATTGTATATTATATTCACACAGGATGCAGTGCATTGTATATTATATTCACAGGGTGCAGTGCATTGTATATTATATTCACACAGGGTGCAGTGCATTGTATATTCTGTTCACACGGTGCAGTGCATTGTATATTATATTCACACAGTGCAGTGCATTGTATATTATATTCACATAGGGTGCAGTGCATTGTATATTATATTCACAGAGTGCAGTGCATTGTATATTATGTTCACATAGGGTGCAGTGCATTGTATATTATATTCACACAGGATGCAGTGCATTGTATATTATATTCACACAGGGTGCAGTGCATTGTATATTATATTCACACAGAGTGCAGTGCATTGTATATTATATTCACATAGGGTGCAGTGCATTGTTTATTATATTCACAGAGTGCAGTGCATTGTATATTATATTCACACAGGGTGCAGTGCATTGTATATTATATTCACACACGGTGCAGTGCATTGTATATTATGTTCACAGGGTGCAGTGCATTGTATATTATATTCACACAGGGTGCAGTGCATTGTATATTATATTCACACAGGGTGCAGTGCATTGTATATTCTGTTCACGGTGCAGTGCATTGTATATTATATTCACACAGTGCAGTGCATTGTATATTATATTCACATAGGGTGCAGTGCATTGTATATTATATTCACAGAGTGCAGTGCATTGTATATTATGTTCACATAGGGTGCAGTGCATTGTATATTATATTCACACAGGATGCAGTGCATTGTATATTATATTCACACAGAGTGCAGTGCATTGTATATTATATTCACATAGGGTGCAGTGCATTGTTTATTATATTCACAGAGTGCAGTGCATTGTATATTATATTCACATAGGGTGCAGTGCATTGTTTATTATATTCACATAGGGTGCAGTGCATTGTTTATTATATTCACAGAGTGCAGTGTATTGTATATTATATTCACACAGGGTGCAGTGCATTGTATATTATATTCACACAGGGTGCAGTGCATTGTATATTATATTCACACAGGGTGCAGTGCATTGTATATTATATTCACATAGGGTGCAGTGCATTGTTTATTATATTCACAGAGTGCAGTGCATTGTATATTATATTCACACAGGGTGCAGTGCATTGTATATTATATTCACACACGGTGCAGTGCATTGTATATTATATTCACACAGGGAGCAGTGCATTGTATATTATATTCACGGAGTGCAGTGCATTGTATATTATGGTCACAGAGTGCAGTGCATTGTATATTATGTTCACACACGGTGCAGTGCATTGTATATTATGGTCACACAGGGTGCAGTGCAGTATACATTGTATATTATGGTCACACAGGGTGCAGTGCATTGTATATTATGGTCACACAGGGTGCAGTGCATTGTATATTATGGTCACACAGGGTGCAGTGCATTGTGTATTATGTTCACACGGTGCAGTGCATTGTATATTATGTTCACACAGGGTGCAGTGCAGTATACATTGTATATTATGTTCACACAGGGTGCAGTGCATTGTATATTATGTTCACACAGGGTGCAGTGCATTGTATATTCACAGAGGGCAGTGTTTGACCCTCTGAGGGTGACAGGAAGTGACGCTGATGAGATGCGCCTGGTCGCTGATTGGCGGAGCGGGGCCGGCCATTAGCGGCGGTTGTCCCGGAGCGGGAGCCGGTTAGCGGGCCCGGGCCTCGGCAACAGCGTAAACCGTACCCGGGGCGACATGTCGGACCCTTGTGCAGCGAGTAATGGCGGTGAGTGGAGCCGGGAGCCGGGAGCCGGGCGCCGGGAGCCGGGCAGGGGCTTGAGTCGGGGTTTGCTTCTCCTTGTCCTGCAGACACACAACACACAGAACATCACCTAAAATTGGGGCAAAGTCAGCAACTGAATTAGCAAAGTCTTGGATTTTTTGGGAGCTGGTGAATTGCCTTCTGAACCTGGCGTTTGCTATTTTGGAAAAGTTAATAAACTATCGGGGTAATGGGAAAGGAGGGGGTAAGGTGCTGTTCCACCTGCTCAGTGACAGAGCAATCAACACTGTTTATGGGTTTAAATGGTCTGTTGAAGTAGTGTGAACACTTTCAACAGAGCTGAGGTTTTCCACAAAACTAAATCCCTAAATCGGAATAATTTAATGCCTGTGTCTGTGCCAGCCATGGCTCTTCACTGGAACTTTTTATTCACTTTTCTCCTGCCTGTTCCTTGTATCCCTTCATCTTCTTTTTCAAACACTTAGCCAATTCCCTTTTAAATAAAAACAGAAAATGTTGGAAATGCTCAGCAGGTCAGGCAGCATCAGAGAGAGAGAGAGAGCGAGAGACAGAGTTGACGTTTCAGGTCGATGTCGTTTTGTCAGAACTGGAAAAAGTTATAGAAACATAGAAGATAGGAGCAGGAGTAGGCCATTCGGCCCCTCGAGCCTGCTCCGCCATTCAATGCGATCATGGCTGATCATCCAAATTCAGTACCCTGTCCCTGCTTTCTCCCCATATCCCTTGATCCCTTTAGCCTTAAGAAATATATCTAACTCCTTCTTTAATATTTAATGAATTGGCCTCAACTGCCTTCTGTGGTAGAGAATTCCACAGGTTCACCACTCTCTGAGTGAAGAAATTCCTCCTCATCTCTGTCCTAAATGGCTTACCCCTTAGACTGTGACCCCTGGTTCTGGACTCCCCCGCCATCGGGAACATCCTTCCTGCATCTAGTCTGTCCAGTCCTGTCAGAATTTCATAAGTTTCAATGAGATCCCCTCTCATTCTTCTAAACTCCAGGAAGTATAATCCCAATCTCTCCTTGTATGTCGTTCCTGCCATCCCAGGTATCAGCCTGGTGAATCTTTGCTGCACTCCCTCCATGGCAAGAACTTATAGAGATGTAACAGGTTTTAAGCAAGTACAGAGGCAGGGAAAGCGGGGGGAGGTCGTCACTGACCTGAATCGTTAACTCTGTTTCTCTCTCCACAGATGCTGCCTGACCGGCTGAGGTTTTTCAGCATTTTCCTGTTTTTATTTCAGATTTCCAGCAGCTGCAGTATTTTGCTTTCCCTTTGGAATAACATTATAAGTCTCTGTCTCGATAGCCACTTGTGGTAAAGCATTCTAAAAATACCTCTTAAATTGCCTCATAATCCCCTCGGTCCTGTCGAACAGAGGCCCAATTTTTTTTCCAAGTTTTTCTTTTGTATATGTATTTCCTCACAGTAGGCAGTGTCCTAGTGAACCTGTGCTGCACCCTCTCTCTTGCCTCAACGCCCTTCCTATAGTGTGGAGCCCAAAACTGCGCACACTACTCTTAGTAAGGTATTATATAGATTGATCGTTGCACCTTGATTTTATATTCTATATGTCTTGCCGTGACACCCAACATTCCATCAGCTTTTTTATGGCCTTATCCACTTGTGCTGCTTTTAATGTCTTACAAACCTGAACCGCCCCCCAGCCAAATCCTTCTGTTATTCCACGTCAGCCAACCATCCCCCATTCAAAGTATAATTATTACTTGTATGTTTAACCCAAATATACCACCTCACACTTAAATTCCATTTGCCACTTTTTTTTTGCCTGTTCCACCATCTTATCACTATCCTCTTGCAGCTTCCTTTGATTTTGGAGTTATTCACTATGCCTCCCATTTTAGTATCATCTGGAAATGTGGACACCATTCCCTCTGGCCTCATTGCACACAGTGAAAAGAAGTGATCCCAGAGTAGATACCTGCAGCATACTGCTACCTACTTCCAACCACTCTGTGACACTGCCCTTAACTCCGACCTGGTTTCCTCCCTTCTGACCAGCTTTTAATCCAATTTGCTGCCCTTCCCCATATTCTATACCGCTTAATCTTCTCCCGAGTCACCCGTGAGGTACCTTGTCAAAGACTTTCTGAAAGACCACATCCACTGCATTTCCCCCCATGCACCATGTCTGTGACCTCGGAGAACTCATAGGCTGGTACCTTTGAGGAAACTGCCGCTGTGTGCTTTTGTTTTGCTGAAGTTTAAGCTGTATTTAGCTGTATTTCTGTCATTGGCCCTAAAAATCTACAGAACCTTTGAACGTGAAGAAAATGCTGTCATGTGAGTGGCACTAGAATAGATATGTTGAATAATTGTCTTTGTTTTGTGTTGTAGATCAGGGTACTGATGTGAAAACCGAGTCGAATTCTCTGTCTTCAGGAGTTGTTGACCATGAAAAAGAGCTCGCAAACAATGCCTATCAAGCTTATACAGTAAGTGTTACCTTGTTGAGAGTGGCAGTGAAGTACCGAGCTACTATAGGACCATGACAACTGGAGCATTTCTTTACCTCTCTTTTTAAAAAATTCCATATGCAATTCATTCTCATTCATTGAGCTGCATGGCCAAGTAACTGCTGCTGCCTTTTGGGTTATTACAACTGGGACTGTGTCCTACACTCTCTTTATTTGCGTCTTCGCCGGAAGCCAAGCGCAAGGAGCGCACATCAACCCAAGCACCCCACCCACCCGCCCCTTCAACCACCGTCTGCCCCACCTGTGACAGAGACTGTAGGTCCCGCATTGGACTCATCAGTCACCTGAGAACTCATTTTTAACGTGGAAGCAAGTCATCCTCGGTTCCGAGGGACTGCCTCAGAAGAAGATTTGCATCAACAGCAAAAAGGGCAGTTTCCATAAACCGACTCCTATCCCCTATGATCTGAAACGTAATGAAGAGGAATAACATATCACAATTATCCTTTTTACCACAGAGGATCAAGTGGGTTACCTACCAAGCTCTCCCGTTCTGAAAGGTGGAAAACACACAGCAGACAGCAACATTCAGGCTAAAACTAACAGTCAAATTTATTGACAAGTCAAATAATGATACAGAAGGAAAAAACCCCACAGTAACCAATAGTACAGTATTTGTAATCAAGTCATGGAGTTCTTTAAAATCTTGGTTAAAAGATTCTGGTTAGCATGATGTGCGATTTCTTGCTGCATGTAGTTCCCCTCGTTGTTGCAGTGGGCAGGCAAACAGGGAACTGGAGGATAGGAAAAAGCAGCAGTACTTCTACCTTTCTAAAGTTCGGTTTTGATACTCTAGACTAGAGGTTCCTCCTCCAAAAGACAGCAATTGCGAAATGAATTCTATCATTCACGTAGATGGGGCGTGAGCAGTAACCTCTGGAATGTCTGTTGAGTTGTTTGCTGGAAACAAAGCATATCAAAATTTGGACAAAAGCAAAATGCTGCGGATGCTGGAAGTCTGAAATAAAACCAGGAAATGCTGACAATACTCAGCAGGCCAGGCAGCATCTGTGGAGAGAGAGAGAAACGGCGTTAACGTTTCAGATCGATGATCCTTTCTATATTGTATAGAAATTTGGACTGGTGCGACATTCCTTAAGGTAGCTGCAGCAATCGGAGGTAACAAGTTGCGTTGCCTCTTCCCCATTGTCGGGAATTTCTGGTGTAATTGACTATGAATACAAGCAAATGTTGCTGTGGGGAACCTGGCTGGATCATAAAAGTGTAGCTGTTTCTAGAACTTATAAAATGTATACAATTCTGACAGGGCTAGACAGACTGGATGCAGGGAGGATGCGTCCCCTGGCTGGGGGGGGTCTAGAACGAGGGGTCACAGTCTCAGGATACGGGGTAAGACATTTAGGATTGAGATGAGGAGAAATTTCTTCACTCGGAGGGTGGTGAACCTGTGGAATTCTCTACTACAGAAGGCTGTGGAGGCCAAGTCACTGAATATATTTAAGGAGATGATACAGGAAACTTTGTGCTATCCGGCACCGACGGGACTGAGCTGTTGCCGTCCCATCAAAACTGCCGGACAAACCAGCGCTAATGTTGAAACATAGAGATTTTGAGCTCCGTATCTGGCAACAAACCCTGTTGCTTACAGTCGGCTGTACCTTGCAAGCGTCTCTGTAGCTTAGCAACAGCTTCAGCGAGACCTTGCAGAGCCTGACTGGTGGAAAAAAAAGCAACGAGAAGAAAAAAAACCTAACGAAACGGCGCCTGATTTTTGCCGGTGGCTTGAGCATTCTGGACAGTTAACCTCCGGATAAACCAAAGTTTCCTGTAGATAGGTTTCTAGACACAAAAGGCATCAAGGGGTATGGGGAGAGCGGGCATATAGAGGATCAGTCATGATCATACTGAATGGCGGAGCAGGCTCGAAGGGCCTGATGGCCTACTCCTGCTATTTTTCGATGTTTCTAACTTGTGCTTGTATTGCCGCGCATGCAGACAGGCACACACTGTCGTCCATTTTAAATTCACAGTATCAGGACAGTTAGTCAAGTTGGTTTATCTGAAGTTTCAAATGAAAAAAGTGTGACGCATGACGCAATTCTGCGACTGTGGAAGAAATGCCAGGACACTGCATCATGTTCTGTTTCCTCATTCTCTTCTGTAAGACTGATCGCTGTCCTCTCACTTCCCCACCTCACCCCCCAACATTGCCAGTTTGTTTGTTGTCCCTGAGCGCGGTGAATTATTAAAACTGCATCAGTGCCTAATCGGAATAATTGGTATGAAGTTCCAGAAGATTGTTTGCCACAAATGGTAGTCGTGCTTATCTATGTTTTTTATTATATTTTTGATGTAGTCGGGACAGTTTGATACTTGTCTGCAGTATCTGAGTCGTCTGCAAGAGCTAAACAAAGATGATTACAAAATATCTCTGAATAAAGCAGTGGTGGAGTTCTACAAAAATGGGCAGACTTTGACTGATACCTTGCGACAGACTCTCAACCTTCTGAAAAATCAGGTAAGGACAAAGAACAGTGACAAATGGAATTCAATCCGGAGAAGTGTGAGGTAATGCATTTGGAGAGGGCTAACAAGGCAAGGAAATACACAATACAGGAAACTCTTTGGTGTCCGGCACCGATGGGACCGCCGTGTTGCCGGTTGATCAAAAATTCCGGATGACGGAGAGGGTTATCTACCGAGGCTATTTTTGAACAAAAAAAAAAATCAAGAAATGTGCAGTATACAGTAATTGGGTACTCACCTACAGAATGTTGTGTTAAATGGATGGTGGAAGATGCTTGATTAAGTACAGTACTGCCAGTTGAGGGTAATGCAATGCAATGACTACCAGCAGCGTGGGAGACGCACAGTACCCCTGTAAAATGGCGGATCAGAAGAGACTACCGGCAGCACGGGAGAGTCAGACTCCTGTTACAGGGGTATTGAGGTGTTCCGATTTCCGACAGCGCCAAAAAGCCGAGTAGTGGCAGTTTAGAGAACTACCCCCACTGACTAACTCGGCCACCGCGGGGGACTCGTACTCGGCAACATTGCCGGTTATTGGGGTGTTGTTTTCGGAGTGAGAATTTTGCTGGTTAATAGAGAATTCTGGATATTTAGGTGCCGTTTAAACAAGAGTTTCCTGTAAATGGTAGAATACTGAGAAGTGCAGAGGATCAGAGGGACCTTGGAGTGCAGGTCCACAGATCCCTGAAGGTAGCAGGGCAGGTAGATAAGGTGGTTAAGAAGACATACGGGATACTTGCCTTTATTAGCCGAGGCTTAGAATATAAGAGCAGGGAGGTTATGCTTGAACTGTATAAACACTAGTTAGGCCGCAGCTAGAATACTGCGTGCAGTTCTGGTCACCACATTACAGGAAGGATGTGATTACACTAGAGAGGGTACAGAGGAGATTTACGAGGATGTTGCCTGGGCTGGGGAATTTTAGCTATGAGGAAAGATTGGATAGGCTGGGGTTGTTTTCTTTGGAACAGAGGAGGCTGAGGGGAGACCTAATTGAGATGTATAAAATTGAGGGGCCTAGATAGAGTGGATAGGAAGCACCTATTTCCCTTAGCAGAGGGGTTGATAACCAGGGGGCATAGATTTAAAGTAATTGGTAGGAGGTTTAGAGGGGATTTGAGGATTTTTTTCAACCAGAGGGTGGTGGGGGTCTGAAACTCACTGCCTGAAAGAAACACTCGTCACATTTTAAAAGTACTTGGATATACACTTGAAGTGCCGTAACCTACAAGGCTACGGACCAATTGCTGGAAAGTGGGATTAGGGTGGATAGCTCTTTGTCGGCCGGCACGGACAAGATGGGCTGAATGGCCTCCTCCTGTGCTGTAAATTTCTATGATTCTACATAGTGTTTGTAACCTTTCTATATTCTCCATAAAACTTTGGGGGAAAATGCACCTTGAGGCAGATCAGTGTGACACTTTCTCCAGTCACACTCTACCCGATGATGGTGGGAAGAACCTTTTTCAGTGGGAGTTGTCCTTCCTGTAATAATAAATTGCAGTAGTTATGCAGAGAATTAAGTTTCATTGAGACATTTAAATAGCTTATATTTCTCAATGGTTACTGAGAGGACTAATTGTCTCTCTTTCTCTGATTTCCATGAATTCTTAGGGATCATAGAATTATGGAAATCACAGGCGTACCCCCTTGAGCCCAATAATCATCTCCTTGTAGTGACCAGAGCTGCACACAGTTGGTTGGATGGAGTCTGACCAATGCTTTATATAACAATAATAATACAACCTCCTTGGATTTGTGGTCTATCTCCCTAATTTACTGGCTTTTTTTTCAGGGTGAGGGTGGAGTTGAAGTGTAGGAGGGCACGGTGAGGTGGGGGGGAGATGAAGTGTAGGAGGGCAGGGCGAGGGGGGGTGAAGTGTAGGATAGCAGGGGAGGGGGGTGACGTATAGGAGGGCAGGGCGAGGGGGGGGTGAAGTATAGGAGGGCAGGGCGAGGGGGGGTGAAGTATAGGAGGGCAGGGCGAGGGGGGGGTGAAGTATAGGAGGGCAGGGCGAGGGGGGGGTGAAGTATAGGAGGGCAGGGCGAGGGGGGGGTGAAGTATAGGAGGGCAGGGCGAGGGGGGGGTGAAGTATAGGAGGGCAGGGCGAGGGGGGGGTGAAGTATAGGAGGGCAGGGCGAGGGGGGGTGAAGTATAGGAGGGCAGGGCGAGGGGGGGGTGAAGTATAGGAGGGCAGGGCGAGGGGGGGGTGAAGTATAGGAGGGCAGGGCGAGGGGGGGTGAAGTATAGGAGGGGGGGTGAAGTATAGGAGGGCAGGGCGAGGGGGGGTGAAGTGTAGGAGGGGGGGTGAAGTGTAGGAGGGGGGGTGAAGTGTAGGAGGGGGGGTGAAGTGTAGGAGGGGGGGTGAAGTGTAGGGGGGGGTGAAGTGTAGGAGGGGGGGTGAAGTGTAGGAGGGCAGGGCGAGGGGGGTGAAGTGTAGGAGGGCAGGGCGAGGGGGGGTGAAGTGTAGGAGGGCAGGGCGAGGGGGGGGTGAAGTGTAGGAGGGCAGGGCGAGGGGGGGGTGAAGTGTAGGAGGGCAGGGCGAGGGGGGGTGAAGTGTAGGAGGGCAGGGCGAGGGGGGGGTGAAGTGTAGGAGGGCAGGGCGAGGGGGGGTGAAGTATAGGAGGGCAGGGCGAGGGGGGGGTGAAGTATAGGAGGGCAGGGCGAGGGGGGGTGAAGTATAGGAGGGGGGGGGTGAAGTATAGGAGGGCAGGGCGAGGGGGGGTGAAGTGTAGGAGGGGGGGTGAAGTGTAGGAGGGGGGGTGAAGTGTAGGAGGGGGGGTGAAGTGTAGGAGGGGGGGTGAAGTGTAGGAGGGGGGGTGAAGTGTAGGGGGGGGTGAAGTGTAGGAGGGGGGGTGAAGTGTAGGAGGGCAGGGCGAGGGGGGTGAAGTGTAGGAGGGCAGGGCGAGGGGGGGTGAAGTGTAGGAGGGCAGGGCGAGGGGGGGGTGAAGTGTAGGAGGGCAGGGCGAGGGGGGGTGAAGTGTAGGAGGGCAGGGCGAGGGGGGGGTGAAGTGTAGGAGGGCAGGGCGAGGGGGGGGTGAAGTGTAGGAGGGCAGGGCGAGGGGGGGTGAAGTGTAGGAGGGCAGGGCGAGGGGGGGGTGAAGTGTAGGAGGGCAGGGCGAGGGGGGGGTGAAGTATAGGAGGGCAGGGCGAGGGGGGGTGAAGTATAGGAGGGCAGGGCGAGGGGGGGGTGAAGTATAGGAGGGCAGGGCGAGGGGGGGGTGAAGTATAGGAGGGCAGGGCGAGGGGGGGTGAAGTATAGGAGGGGGGGTGAAGTATAGGAGGGCAGGGCGAGGGGGGGGTGAAGTGTAGGGGGGGGTGAAGTGTAGGGGGGGGGTGAAGTGTAGGGGGGGGGTGAAGTGTAGGGGGGGGTGAAGTGTAGGGGGGGGTGAAGTGTAGGGGGGGGTGAAGTGTAGGGGGGGGTGAAGTGTAGGGGGGGGTGAAGTGTAGGGGGGGGGTGAAGTGTAGGGGGGGGTGAAGTGTAGGGGGGGGTGAAGTGTAGGGGGGGGTGAAGTGTAGGGGGGGGTGAAGTGTAGGGGGGGCTGAAGTGTAGGGGGGGTGAAGTGTAGGGGGGGGGTGAAGTGTAGGGGGGGGTGAAGTGTAGGGGGGGGTGAAGTGTAGGAGGGGGGTGAAGTGTAGGAGGGCAGGGCGAGGGGGGTGAAGTGTAGGAGGGCAGGGCGAGGGGGGGTGAAGTGTAGGAGGGCAGGGCGAGGGGGGGGTGAAGTGTAGGAGGGCAGGGCGAGGGGGGTGATGTGTAGGAGGGCAGGGCGAGGGTTGGGGGGGAAGTGTAGGAGGGCAGGGCGAGGGTTGGGGGGGAGGTGTAGGAGGGCAGGGCGAGGGTTGGGGGGGAGGTGTAGGAGGGTTGGGGGGGCGAAGTGTAGGAGGGCAGGGCGAGGGGGGGCGAAGTGTAGGAGGGCAGGGCGAGGGGGGGTGAAGTGTAGGAGGGCAGGGCGAGGGTTGGGGGGGGGAAGTGTAGGAGGGCAGGGCGAGGGTTGGGGGGAAGTGTAGGAGGGGAGGGGGGGAAGTATAGGAGGGCAGGGCGAGGGGGGGAAGTGTAGGAGGGCGGGGCGAGGGGGAAGTGTAGGAGGGCGGGGCGAGGGGGAAGTGTAGGAGGGCGGGGCGAGGGGGAAGTGTAGGAGGGCGGGGCGAGGGGGGGAAGTGTAGGAGGGCGGGGCGAGGGGGGGAAGTGTAGGAGGGCGGGGCGAGGGGGGGAAGTGTAGGAGGGCGGGGCGAGGGGGGAAGTGTAGGAGGGCGGGGCGAGGGGGGAAGTGTAGGAGGGCGGGGCGAGGGGGGAAGTGTAGGAGGGCGGGGCGAGGGGGGAAGTGTAGGAGGGCGGGGCGAGGGGGGGGTGAAGTGTAGGAGGGCGGGGCGAGGGGGGTGAAGTGTAGGAGGGCGGGGCGAGGGGGGTGAAGTGTAGGAGGGCGGGGCGAGGGGGGGGAAGTGTAGGAGGGCGGGGCGAGGGGGGAAGTGTAGGAGGGCGGGGCGAGGGGGGGGAAGTGTAGGAGGGCGGGGCGAGGGGGGAAGTGTAGGAGGGCGGGGCGAGGGGGGAAGTGTAGGAGGGCGGGGCGAGGGGGGAAGTGTAGGAGGGCGGGGCGAGGGGGGGAAGTGTAGGAGGGGGGGGTGAAGTGTAGGAGGGCGGGGCGAGGGGGGTGAAGTGTAGGAGGGCGGGGCGAGGGGGGTGAAGTGTAGGAGGGCGGGGCGAGGGGGGTGAAGTGTAGGAGGGCGGGGCGAGGGGGGTGAAGTGTAGGAGGGCGGGGCGAGGGGGGTGAAGTGTAGGAGGGCGGGGCGAGGGTAAGTATTGAAGGGCGGGTGGAGGGTTCGGGAGGGAGGCTAAGAGGGAAGGTAGACGAGGTTTCTCAGTATATCGGTAGTACCTTTTTCGGGAGCAACTTGAAAATGTCAGAATTGCCATTAAATGCTCATTTGGGTAACAGCAAACTATTGGATTTGATTTTAGGTCCATTCCACAGTGGAAGAAATCGATGCACTGGACGATGTTGAGAACAGCATGCTTTATTACAACCAAGCAATCATTCTTTACCATCTACGCCAGTACACTGAAGCAATATCAATTGGAGAAAAACTCTATCAATTCATAGAGCCCTTCGGTAGATAATTCTTGTTCCACTCTCTCTTCTGAAATGGTTGCATTCTAGTAAATTATTCATCTCCATTGTTGCTCCAGTCACAATATTTATGTTTAGACCTGATCTGTTAAGCTATATTGTGCGGACAAAAGTTTTTACTGTTTCATGAAAACCAGACGACTGAGGTGTTTGGGCAATAGGAATGTGGAGGACCGGAAACATCCTAAAATCCCTTTCAAAGTTTTCTCCAGATGGTATCAGCAAGTTGGAATAGTTGGATAACGTATCAGCTTCCACTGGCTCCCTTGAAAACCCATTCTATACATTCACCACCCTCTGCGTAAAGTTGCTATTTCTAAACTGGCTTTTCACCCCTACTGCCCACCCCCACCTACTAAGTTTGCGGTGATGTCCTCTCAAAAAACCAATTAACTGTTTAAAGATATTGACATTCATCTTTTCTGTACCTATCCTTTAGGATCTTGATTCGGGTTTATCGCGAGCCCGCTCTTTGCTTGTTTAAACAGTCCCAGCTTCTCGGGCGCATAATCTCAGCCATCGGATGGGTTGCCCCTCGAGGCAACCCTCTCCAATGGTTAGATATCAGTTCTCACAATAAGTGACCACAGTATACCAGGTGGGGCCAGACCAGAGACCTTTACATACCCTGCAATTTGTGCTCTATTCCTCAACCTATGGAACCCAAAATCCTATTTGCTATCTTTACTGCTTCTGCGCACTGCACTGTGCTGATGGCTTCAATGATCTGTCCATCAGTTATCCCCAAATCATTTTCTTGCAATACCATTTAGCTTACATTATCCCTTTATTATCCTTTCCCAACCATATGACTTTTCAATTTCAACAATTTCAGATCATAACCTCGGCCCCTATTAACATTTTTACATATACTTTTTATCCACACCTTTGTTTTGGCCCTTCCCCCTTTTTCTCTCTCCCACATGGCAGCTGTCTCCCATTCTGCCAGCGCACTTCACACCTAATCTAGAGCCGCCTTTTGTCTCCACTAGTCCGATCACCATCTCGTCTCGTTTTGAATACCTCTTAATGTCTCTTCTCTTTTGTTCTCTCCCAGCCCCCATATTGGCCTTTTAATCTGTTTCATTTCCTGTGCTTCTTCAGTCTTGACGAAGGGTTTCGACCCGAAACGTTAACTCTGTTTCTCTCTCCACGGATGTTGCCTGGCCTGCTGAGTTTTTCCAGCATTTTCTGTTGTTTCGGATTTCCAGCATCCGCAGTATTTTGCTATCGTATGACTTTGCATTTCTCCACGTTAAATGGCACCCACCGCTTGTCAGTCCAGCCCCCCAATCTTTATACGATCAGGCGGTCCCAGGTTGTTGGCAGTCCCTGCCAGTTTGCTATCATTTGGAGAGTTTTCTTTTTGAATGTGTATAGAGAGCAGTACAAGAGAAAGAATGAGGATGAACAGGGGATTCCATAGAATCATAGAAAGTTACAGCACGGAAAGAGGCCATTTTGGCCCATTGTGTCCGCGCCAGCCAACAAAGAGCTATCCAGCCTAATCCTACTTCCCAGCTCTTGGTCCGTAGCCCTGCAGGTTACAGCATCCCAAGTGCACATCCAAGTACTTTTTAAATGTGGTTAGGGTTCCTGCCTCTACCACCCTTTCAGGCAGTGAGTTCCAGACCCCCACAACCCTCTGGGTGAAGAAATTTCCCCTCAAATCCCCTCTAAACCTTCCACCAATTACTTGAAATCTGTGCCCCCTGGTTTTTGACCCCTCTGCTAAGGGAAATAGGTCCTTTCTATCCACTTTATCTCGGCCCCTCATAATTTTATGCACCTCAATAAGGTCTCCCCTCAGCCTCCTTTGTTCCAAGGAAACCAGACCCAGCCTATCCAGTCTTTCCTCATAGCTAAAATTCTCTATTCCCAGCAACATCCTTGTAAATCTCCTCTGTACCCTCTCTAGTGCAATCACATCTTTCCTGTAATGTGGTGACCAGAACTGCACGCAGTACTCTAGCTGAGGCCTAACCAGTGTTTTATACAGATGAAGCATAACCCCCCTGCTCTTGTATTCTATGCCACGGCTAATAAAGGCAAGCATCCCGTATGCCTTAATCACCTTATCTGCCTGGCCTGCTACCTTCAGGGATCTGTGGACATGCACTCCAAGGTCTCTTTGTTCCTCTACACTACTCAGTGTCCTACCATTTAATGTGTATTCCCTTTCCTTGTTAGCCCTCCCCAAATGCATTACCTCACACTTCTCCAGATTGAATTCCATTTGCCACTGTTCTGCCCACTTGACCAATTTATTGATATCTTCCTGCAGTCTACAGCTTCCTTCTTCAGTATCAACCACACAGCCGATTTTAGTATCATCTGCAAACCTCTTAATCATACCCCCTATATTCAAGTCTAGATCATTGTTATATACCACAAAAAGCAAGGGACCCAGTACTGAGCCCTGCGGAACCCCACTGGAAACAGCCTTCCAGTCACAAAAATGCCCATCAACCGTTACCCTCTGTTTCCTGCCTCCGAGCCAGTTATCCAACTTAACACTTTGCCCTGGATCCCATGGGCTTTTAACTTCGTGACCAGTCTGCCATGTGGAACCTTATCAAAAGCCTTGCTAAAGTCCATATACACTACATCAAACGCACCATACGGTCAGATTTTTTTTTTTTTTAAAAACCTCTCCTAGGTCATGAATATCCTGCACACCATTATTATTGAGATGGGATGGGGAACTGAGTTTCATAGTGCTGTACATTGGTGTTCCACTAATGCTGCCCGACTCTCCTTGTGGACCATACAGAAAATATTTACAGTGAGCGATGTAAGCTTAAAATAATTAATATGAGCCGATCTGACTTAACGCTACTTTTACAAGTTAACTCAGCTATGTAAACCTTACTTTCTGCAGTCGGTACTGTAAAATCTGGATACCACTAAAGCATGATGTGACTGACAAAGCTGTACCTATCAGTTTGGGCTTGAGGTGCTTGATGCTTCGATCACTAAAATCTGATTTTTGTTTTGTTTCTGTCCCCAATCTTTAAGCAGAAGAGAAATTTGCACAGGCTTTGTGTTTCTTGCTTGTTGACCTTTATCTATTGACGTACCAGCCTGAGAAAGCTTTGCTGCTGCTTGCAGTTCTGGAGAAAATGATTTTGCAAGGAAACAACAAAAATGGCAAGTCCAACGAGGTCAGTATTGACTGATTCCTGGGGGGAGAGATTGAGTAAACTAGGCCTATATTCTTTAGCATTTAGAAGAATGAGAGGTGATCTCATTGAAACATATAATAAAATTCTTAAGGGGCTTGATAGGGTAGATGCTGGGAGGCTGTTTTCCCCTGGCTGGGGAGTCTAGAACCAGGGTCACAGCCTCAGAATAAGGGGTCGGCCATTTCGGACTGAGATGAGAAATTTCTTCACTGAGGGTGGTGAATCTTTGGAATTCTCTATCCCAGAGGGCTGTGGAGGCTCAGTCGTTGAGTATATTCAAGACAGAGATCGATAGATTTTTGGATACTATGGGAATCGAGGGATAGTGGGGTAGTGCAGGAAAGTGGAGTTGAGGTAGAAGATCAGCCATGATCTTATTGAATGGCGGAGTAGGCTCGAAGGGCCAAATGGCCTACTCTTATTTCTTATGTTCTTAGTATATCTAAACTGTTTGGAATTTTGACAGTGGCTTGCTGCAGAGAGGCAAGCACCAAGATCTAACGATTGGAAGGTGCCAAAATGGTGTCGTAAAGCAGGGCGACTCCTTATCATCATAGAATGGTTACAGCACAGAAGGAGGCCATTCGGCCCAACAAGCCCATGCCGGCTCTCTGCAAGAGCACGTCAGCTAGTCCCACTCCCCCGCCCTTTCCTCGTAGCCCTGCAACTTATTTCCTTCAGGTACTTGTCCAATTCCCTTTTGAAAGCCACAATTGACTCTGCTTCCACCACCCTTTCAGGCAGTGCATTCCAGATCATAACAACTCGCTGCATAAAAAAGATTTTCCTCATGTCGCCTTTGGTTCTTCAGCCAATCACCTTAAGTCTGTGTCCTCTGGTTCTCGACCCTTCTGCCAATGGGAACAGTTCCTCTCTATCTGCTCTGTCTAGACCCCTCATGATTTTGAACACCTCTATCAAATCTCCTCTCAACCTTCTCTGCTCGAAGGAGAACAACCCCAGCTTCTCCAGTCTATCCAATTAACTGAAGTCCCTCATCCCTGGAAGCATTCTCGTAAATCTTTTCTGCACCCCCCTAAGGTCTTCACATCCTTCCTAAAGTGCGGTGCCCAGAATTGGACACAATACTCCAGTTGAGGCCGAAGCAATGTTTTATACAGGTTCATCATAACTTCCTTGCTTTTGTACTCTGTGTCTCTATTTATGAAGCCCAGGATCCCGTAAGCTTTTTTAACCGCTTTCTCAACCTGCCCTGCCACCTTTAACGATTTGTGCACATATACCCCCAGGTCTCTGTTCATGCACCCCTCATGACTCCTGATGAGTGACCTGATCTAGATTAGTGTTTGACTCCAGACCAGGAGTCGGTTGTTTTTTTGGGTCGCAAATGAAATGAAGTCGCTTGACCCGGTAAATCCCCAAACACAGACTGACGCACAGTATAACACTCGGTCTTGTTTGGCACAACTGCGTGTTGGGGAAATGGCTTTTTGGTAGGAGTGTGAAACACAGAGGTTGCCTCGAGGCTGTGAATTAATGTTATATCGCCCGTATACAAGATCAGTGCTCTGTCATGAAGGAATGTGCGGTTCACCCCACCAAATCCTGCTAACTATTAGGGGTTTATCCTGGAAACCCCCTCTATTGTTTTCACCCATCATTGGTAACCATTTTGTTGGCACAATAGGAGACATTTCTTTACTGTTAAACTGTGTGTGAGATTCTTTGTACTTGTGTAATAGTTTTAAATCTTTTTGAAGTTTGTATGATCTCTTTTGATACTGACTGACTTCCAGTCTCTGAGCATGCTTTACTGCTTTCAGGGCTGTCGGTTTAGGCTTTCTTCCAGTGGGTGGCACCCTCGTCTCTGAGTCGGGAGGTTGTGGGGTCAAGTCCCGCTTCAGAGATTGAGCACAAAAATCTAGGCTGACGCTCCAGTGCAGTACTGAGGGAGTGCTGCACTGTCAGAGGTGTCGTCTTTCGGATGAGACGTTAGACCGAGGCCCCGTCTGCCCACTCAGGTGGACGTAAAACATCCCATGGCACTATTTCGAAGAAGAGCGGGGGAGTTCTCCCCGGTGTCCTGGCCAATATTTATCCTTCAATCAACATCACTAAATACATTTATCTGGTCATTATCACATTGCTGTTTGTGGGAGCTTTTTGTGCGCAAATTGGCTGCCACGTTTCCTACATTACAACAGTGGCTACACTTCAGGAATACTTCATTGGCTGTAAAGCGCTTTGAGACGTCCGGTGGTCGTGAAAAGTGCTATATAAATGCAAATCAATCTTTCTTTGATTTGTTTGATTTTCTATTCTGCTGAGTTCATCCTCGATTTCACATGTGAAAAGGCTGTTTGCCCCAATAACACACTTCCTGCCACAGACTATATACACAGTGCACCCAATTATGGACTCTATCCCAACCATTTAATCTCCTGTAGAAATATTCTGCAAACTTTCTCCATTGTTCCCTAAAAGAAGGAATGAACTTCACAGCCAATGAAGTGCAGTCACTGTTGAAAAGTAGGCAAATGCAGCAGCCAATTTGCGCACACCAAGCTCCCACAAACAGTGAGATAAACAGCCAGACACTCTTCTGGTGCTGTTGGTTGAGGGATTAATATTGGCCAGGACACCGGGGAGAGCTCCCCTGCTCTTCTTTGAAATAGTGCCGTGGGATCTTTTACATCCACCTGAGAGGGCAGAGGAGCTTCGGTTTAACGTCACTTCCGACATTGCCGCACTCCCTCAGCACTGGGAGCGTCGGCCTAGATTTTGTGCTCAAGTCCCTGGACTTGAACCCACGATGAACTGACTCGGGTGAGTGTGCTACCCACTGAGCCACGGCTGACCCCTCGAGGTGAGACCAAAAGCAATAGTTTCTCCTTTGCTCCTGAAGAGAAAATGAAACGAAACTCGAGATTTCTTAATTTAATCTTGTATCTTAAAGGATTGACCCCTGATTGGTTGTGCTCCTTTGCCAGATGTTCCCATGGTTTCAGCAGCTCAGGATGCCCCTGCAGTTATCCTTGTAACTAAGGCTGTATTTCTTTCATGGTGTCAAAGGAGTCACAGATCCCATGATCGTTTTAGAGAGGCTTATTTAACTTTCAGATGACTTGATTGACTTCTGTCCCAGCTCTTGCCTGAGTGTTGTTTTCTGTATGTATTGGTCAGTATGTAGGATTGTGCCTGATCTTGGCAATCAATATTTTAAGATTATCACCCCCCCCCCCCCGGGCCCCGTTACTAATGAAAAGGGCTCCAATCTGCACAATACCTGTACTGACCAAAGTGATCACCGTCATTGTATCATTCATTTTGGATAGAAGCAGGCCCACAGGAAGCTGAAGCTTGAGGCTACGATCTCACCCCACGTTATTACTCTTCCACATGCCTGCTGTAAGCCAAGTGCTTCCTGCAGAAGAGGCTAGAACAACTAGGAGATTTGCCCTGGGCCACTACAGCACACCAGAAAGTGGTCTGTGTGGGTATTGCTATCGGCATCTCTCTGTCTGTCTGCATTCATAACATAAGAAATAGTAGCAGGAATAGGCCACTTGGCCCCTCGAGCCTGCTCCGCCATTCAATAAGATCATGGCTGATCTTGGGCTCAAAGCCACTTCCCCGTCCGCTCCCCATAACCCTTCACTCTCTTATCTTGTAAAAATCTGCCTATCTCCACCTTAAATGTATTTAATGACCCAGCCTCCATGGCTCTCTGGGGCAGAGAATTCCACAGATTTACGACCCTCAGAAGAAATTCCTCCTCATCTCAGTTTTAAAAGCGCGACCCTTTATTCTGAAACTATGCCCCCTCTCTCTCTCACGCACACTCTCACATATCTAATGATGATTTGTATCTCTCACTGCATTGTAAAAAAAATAAAATAAACGCAGCCAGCATGATTATTCCCACAAACATCGACATAACATCATCACTGACTCCAACCCCACCAACAACTTGCATTTATATAGCGCCTTTAATGTAGTAAAACGTCCCAAGGCGCTTCACAGGAGCGATTATCAAACAAAATCTGACAGTGTCACATAAGGTGATATTAGGGCAGACGACCAAAAGCTTGATTGACGCGGTAGATTTTAAGGAGTGTCTTAAAGGAGGAGAGAGGGGTGGAGAGGTTTAGGGAGGGAATTCCAGAGCTTAGGGCCTCGGCTGCTGAAGGCGCGGTTGACAATGGTGGAGCGATGAAAATTGGCGCTGCTCGAGGCCAGAATTGAAGGAGCGCAGAGGTCTCGGAGGGTTGTAGAACTGGAGGAGGTTACAGAGATGGGGAGGGGCTGAGGCCACGGAGGGATTTGTAAATGAGGATGAGAATTTTAAAATCAAGGCATTGCTAGACTGGGAGCCAATGTAGGTCAGTGAGCCCAGGGGCGATGGGTGAACGGGACTTGGGACCAGATGCTGACAGGTGGCCAAGGACAATCTGAGAGTGCATGGCATGATCTCAAAGTTCTATGCCTACTTAAGCTACGCAACTTGATTTAAGAAATCTGATGTACAGGAAACTTTGTGCTATCCGGCACCGACGGGACCGAGCTGTTGCCGTCCCATCAAAACTGCCGGACAAACCAGCGCTAATGTTGAAACATACGGAGCTCTCCGTATCTGGCAACAAACCCTGTTGCTTAGCAACAGCTTCTAAACAGTCGGCCGTACCTTGCAAGTGTCTCTGTAGCTTAGCAACAGCTTCAGCGAGACCTTGCAGAGCCTGACTGGTGGAAAAAAAAAAGCAACGAGAAGAAAAAAAACCTAACAATGGCTCCTGATTTTTGCCGGTGGATCGAGCATTCCGAACAGTTAACCTCCGGATAAACCAAAGTTTCCTGTACAAGGAATTCTTCGGCTTACCTAAACCCGCCATTCAATTTATGAGGAGATCCATTTATGAAGGCATGCACCACAGAAGCCTGGACTTGCCTGCTGAGTGTAAGACCACAGCCTGCACACGACATTCAGATTTTAAATCTGCTGCCTGAGGGTCAAGGTTTATGTAGTTGACTTTTCCTTGTACCTTTTCTCCGCAAGCAACACCTCAGCTTGTCAACTTTAATCATCCAAAACTCTGCTGCCCACATCCTAACTCGCACCAAGTCCCGTTCACCCATCACCCTCTGTGCTTGCTGACCTACATTGGCTCCCGGTCCGGCAACGCCTCGATTTTAAAATTCTCATCCTTGTTTTCAGATCCCTCACTGGCTTCGCATCCTGGTTTTCAAATCCCTCCCTGAATATATTCCAAGAAGATTTGATTGTGGTGTGGGGGAGAAGCTAAGTCTTATCCATAAACGTGTGTTCATTAAGCTTACGGTATACAGCTATGTAAAATTGTTATACTAAAGTCACTTCTCTCTGTCATTTGGACAAAGGCTTACAAAGATGCCACTAATCAGAAGGTCGATGCTGGAGTTATGGTGGAAGCAACAAAGTCCAAAATTCATCAGGTATGTGGGTAATTTATCTCCACTGGGTCTTGGCTCTCCTTGGAGCAGAGAAGGTTATGGGGAGATTTAATACAGGTGTTAAATTATAAGGGTTATGATAGAGTAAATTAGGAGAAATTGTTTCCACTGGCAGGAGGGTCGATAACCAGAGGACACAGATTTAAGATAATTAGCAAAAGAACCAGAGGGGAGATGAGAATTTTTTTTTGTTTTTGTTTGACACAGCGAGTTGTTGTGATCTGGAACGCGCTGCCTGAAAGGGCGGTGGAAGCAGATTCAATAGTAAC
This sequence comes from Somniosus microcephalus, assembly GCF_052327205.1. NCBI lineage: Eukaryota > Metazoa > Chordata > Chondrichthyes > Squaliformes > Somniosidae > Somniosus > Somniosus microcephalus. Next base: position 264,485,319 of record NC_140993.1, read on the forward strand.
ATTCAAAAGAGAATTGGATAAATACTAGAAAAGGGAAAAAAAATTAGTGGGACAGGCATGATGGGCCAAATGGCCCCCTCCTGTGCTGTAAGATTCTATGATTGGAGCCCTTTTATTTTTCATGAGGCAATAATTGTTAAGTTCAACCAGTACAAATAGACCAAGAGCTGGTTAGCAACTTTGACTGTGCAAATGGAATTTCTCTCAAATATTTATATCAACAACTGATGAAAAGTTGTCGTGCAAATGCCACGTGCATGCTTCGCTGACACGGGTAGAAGTATCTAGTTTTGTTTTTCAAACGTATAATTTTTTCCAAAGACCATAATAGTAAATTGATAGAGGAGACTGTGTGGGGAGGGGAGTATATAACAATATATGTGCATGCAAACAGCCTAGAAATGGTCAGGGAAAGCACCAAATATTAAAACTTTAGGTGCAGCAGGCGGTTAAGAAGGCAAATGGTATGTTGGCCTTCGTAGCAAGAGGGTTCGAGTACAGGAACAAGGATGTCTTGCTACAGTTGTACAGGGCCTTGGTGAGACCACACCTTGAGTATTGTGTGCAGTTTTGGTCACCCTATCTGAGGAAGGACGTTCTTGCCATGGAAGGAGTGCAGCGAAGATTCACCAGGCTGATACCTGGGATGGCAGGAATGACGTATGAGGAGAGATTGTGTCGATTGGGCTTATACTCACTGGAGTTTAGAAGATTGAGAGGGGATCTCATCGAAACCTATAAAATTCTGTCAGGCCTGGACAGACTAGATGCAGGAAGGATGTTTCTGATGGCCGGGGAGTCCAGAACCAGGGGTCATAGTCTAAGGATAAGGGGTAAGCCATTTAGGACTGAAATGAGGAGGAATTTCTTCACCCAGAGAGTGGTGAACCTGTGGAATTCTCTGCCGCAGAGGGCGGTGGAGGCCAGTTCATTAAATATATTCAAGAAGGAGTTAGATATATTTCTTGAGGCTAAAGGGATCAAGGGATATGGGGAGAAAGCAGGGACAGGGTACTGAATTTGGATGATCAGCCATGATCTCATTGAATGGCGGAGCAGGCTTGAGGGGTCGAATGGCCTACTCCTGCTCCTATCTTCTATGTTTCTCTATAAATGGATTGCACGGTATTTGCAATGGCCAATTTTTTTGATCTTTCTGATGGTATAAATGTTCTTGTTCTCCCTACATGACTGGCCCATGTTTTGTTTGCAGTGTAAAGTGCGAGCTTACGTCCAGATGAAATCTTTGAAAGCCTGTAAGCGGGAAATCAAATCTGTTATGAATACCGCTGGAAATGTAAGTAAACTACATAAAACTTATGCTCCTATATAAATCAGAACTAAATGTTAAGAATCTTTCGCTCGCGCACTCTCCCTCTCCTCCACCCTCCCCATCACCACCTTCTGATATTAATCTTGTGTATCGTGGTTCTGGGCTTTGTGGCAATCTTGAAGCACAGAATCTTACTGCACAGAAGGAGGCCATTTGGCCCATCGTGCCTGTGCTGGCTCTTTGAAAGAACTATCCAATTAATCCCACTCCCCCACTCGCTCCCCATAGCTCTGTAAAAGTTTCCTTTTCAGGTCTATCCAATTCCCTTTAGAAAGTTATTAATGAATCTGCTTCCACCACCCTTTCAAGCAGTGCATTCCAGATCATAACCACTTGCTGCGCTAAATAAAAATCTCCTCATCTCCCCCTCTGGTTCTTCAAATCTGTGTCCTCTGGTTAGCAACCTACCTTCCAGTAGAAGCCTTTCTCTGCTCAATACAGCTTACTCCTATGGTACCTGGAAGATATTAATATCTTCCAACATATTAAACATATATGGAGTTCAACGCATCTATTCCCTGAAGAAACTTTAATACTTGGAAGACTATCTCCTGAGTCGTCCTCCTCCAGAATAATCAGTCCCTCTTACCTCAGATGACTTAAGTTAACTGTCATAGAAACATAGAAGATAGGAGTAGGCCATTCGGCCCTTCGAGCTTGCTCCGCCATTCAATGAGATCATGGCTGATCATCCAAATTCAGTACCCTGTCCCTGCCTTCTCTCCATATCCCTTGATCCCTTTAGCCTCAAGAAATATATCCAACTCTTTCTTGAATATATTTAATGAACTGGCCTCCACCGCCCTCTGTGGCAGAGAATTCCACAGGTTCACCACTCTCTGGGTGAAGAAATTCCTCCTCATCTCAGTCCTAAATGGCTTACCCCTTATCCTTAGACTATGACCCCTGGTTCTGGACTCCCCAGCCATCAGAAACATCCTTCCTGCATCTAGTCTGTCCCGGCCTGACAGAATTTTATAGGTTTCGATGAGATCCCCTCTCAATCTTCTAAACTCCAGTGAGTATAAGCCCAATCGACACAATCTCTCCTCATACGTCATTCCTGCCTGTCAGTTTGTTGGCTCTTATATCTGCACTTTCCCAACACCTGGATATCCTTGCTGTAGTACACAGTGCTCCAGATGTGGTCGTAAAAGTGCCTTGTACAGGCTCAATATCACCTCCTGGGATTTGTGCTCTATCAGTCTGGCTATATACATATCAATTTAAAACCTGCTACTGGGTCAGGAGCACTGTAACAGCACCTGTTTGGGAGTGGGTGGGGAGAGGGTTGTCATTGTCAAATATTAATTTCTCCTCCCTTGGCTCAGAGTGTTTTCCTCGCATGTCTGTGAAGTGCCGTGGTAAATTTTTCTGTCAAAAAGAAAGACATGCATTTATATGACCTCAAGGCATCCAAAGTGTTTTACAGCCAATGGAAGTACTTTTGAAGTGTAGTCACTGTTGTAATGTAGGGAAATGCGGCAGCCAATTTGCCGACAGCAAGGTCTCACAAACGGCAGTGAGATAATGATGATAAATGTTGCCTGGGACACCAGGGAGAACTTCCCCCGCTCTTCTTCAAAATAGTACCATGGAATCTTTTACATCCACCTGAGGGGGCAGACTGATCCTCAGTTTAATGTCTCATCCGAAAGACGACCCTTGTGACAGTACTGCACTGGGAGTGTTGGCCTGGATTTTGTGCTCAAGTGTCTGGAGTGGGACTTGTACCCATGACCTTCTGACTCAGACGAGACTGCGACCATTGAGCCACAGCTGACACTAAATGAATGGTACTATAAAAACACGATTTGTTTGTACATGTATGCAGATTTGTGGGATATAATCATTCATCCTTTTACGTGCATGATAATTGAAGGACAATGTCTAGTTTTCATTATAAAGCGAGTAGTTTGTGTAATAGGATTATCATTTCATTCAGGTGATTTTTGTTTTTCTTCTATAAATGGGCTTTGATTTCTCAGTTTTGTATATAAGCGTTACCTGTGAATGTGTGTGCATATCTATAAACTATTTACTATGCCTTTTTATGCAGTCTGCTCCCTCCCTGTTTCTCAAGAGCAATTTTGAGTATTTAAGGGGGAATTATCGAAAAGCAGTGAAACTATTGAACAGCGCAAACATCACAGATCATCCTGGATTCCTCAGCACAGGTAGGAATCCAAAGAACTGCTATGTTTTACTATTTACTGTAGATGACTATTGGGATGATTCATCGAGGCAAGTGTAGGTAGATATTTTGCCTTGGTCAATTTATCAGTAAATTGAAGTCCCAGTAATCATGTGCTTGGCTCGGGTGGGAAAAATCCTCTTGTCCCTCATCTGTATTTAAATCTTTGTGTCTAGCCAATTTTCTTCAAATCGTTTTTTCCTGTTCACTTTCTTTCATAAGATTTTCTGTCTAGTGTGTTAATTTTGTATTTTTATTATTATAGAAAGGTTAGTGCTGTAATCCTAGCTGTCATCGTCTTCTGAAAGAAGGGGATTTCGGTCTGATCTGCCAAGTACCAGCTGTTTGAGTGGGGTTTACCCTCCCACTTCCAATTCAGTACAATTGAATTTATTCAGGTCTAGCAGAACTCATTTTTGCTTTCCAATTTATCTGTAATGCAAAAAGAACAGGAGAATGACTTTGTTCATTCTTTCCGCATAATACACTTAATCATTCAACGTCGCTAAACACTATAGGAGTTTTTTTTTAAGGATCCCAGGCTCGGTACATAGTGCTATTGTGATTCCATTGCATGACCCTCGTCTGATGGCCATTTGGGTCCTGGCCAACATTTGTTACTCATCCACGTAGGAACAATCCTCTCATTGGTTCCTTACCGGTATTTGTGATTTTTTTTTTTTGGTCTGGACACATTTGAAACATTGAAAGAATTATCCCATTTACGTCCAGTCCTGTCTCTCAAATTTGCATGAGCTGTACATCCTCACTTGGTTTGAGGATGACACCCTCCAGTGGCCATCAGTTAACACATTCATCTCACTGCACACATTTCACAGGTCTCGCCTATGGTACACACCCCTTTTTTAATTCCTAGAATCGTACAGCACAGAAGGAGGCCATTTGGCCCTTCGTGCCTATGCCAGCTCTTTTGAAAGAGCTCTCCCATTAGGAAATTCCAATACCTTGGTGTCGACATATTTATAATCGTGACATCGCCTGGCCTTGTGAATAAATACAAATGAAATTAGCGATGCGTTTGCTGAAAGTGGCTCTCGTGGGTCAGCCTGAGGACCCAGATTCCTGACTGCCACTGATATTCACCTGAAATTGACGTGGAAATCGCGAGCGAGGGAGGATGAGACAGCGTTACGACCTGCGTACGTGTTAGTCAATAGCTCCCAAGTGCCAGTGAACTTGCTTCCTACAGACTGGGTCACAGTGTGTGAGGGAATAATAAATCAGATAACCAGCAAGGAGGACAGTGAACCATAAAATCTTACAGCACAGGAGGAGGCCATTCGAAAGAGTTATCCAATCGGTCCCACTCCCCCTGCTCTTTCCCCCATAGTCCTGCAAATGTGTCTGTAATGAAACTTGTTTGCCGTGCCTGTATTCGTTTTGCACTCATGTATATTACCCTCCCCCACACGGTGTATAGTTTCACTTCCTCTTTCCTGACTAACCTGGAAGGTTCCAGGTCTTGGCTCTTGGCTCCGCCCCTGACTTCTCTTACACAAAGATCCCAGGATCTGTATGACTCATTCCTGCGAGCCAGTCAGTGTGTTGAGATGTTAGCTCTGATCTTCGTGATTAAAAGCCAACTTGTTAAAGTCTATAACTTCTAGTTTTGTGGTTATTGAAGGCACATCAGTGTCCTTTTGAAAGTTATTATTAAATCTGCCTCCTCCGCCCTTTCAGGCAGTGCATTCCAGATCACAACAACTTGCTGTGTAAAAGAAATTCTCCTCATCTCCCCTCTGGTTCTTTTGTCAGTTACCTTAAATCTGTGCCCTCTGGTTACCGACCCTCCTGCCAGTGGAAACAGTTTCTCCTTATCTACTCTTACCGAATTGATGACCTTTATCTTGAAATTAAAACCCCTCCTACCTGAAAACTAGCATCTGTCATTCTGCCTTGTTGTATAATAATGAAATAGTTAAAATTACTGTCTTGACCCTTGACTTTTCTCCTTGAAACATTTGCAAACAGGTGAATGTATTAGATGTATGTTCTGGAATAATCTTGGATGCATCCATTTTGCTATGGGGAAACACAATCTTGGAATTTTCTACTTTAAAAAGGCCTTGCAAGAGAATGATGTCGCTTGTGTGCAGTTAACTGGAACAAGCACAGACCAAGGTGCGTTACTTTAGGTCAAAGACTCTAAAGCCATTAACAAACCTATTTTAGTGTGAATGATTTGAAGTTAAATGGTACATAAATGCACGTTGTCAGTTATTGATTCCTTGCTTATGAAACCCAGCTGTTCGCGCTCGCGTTCCTTTTTTGTACGTTCTGGCGATCAGCATAGTGATGTGTTGGCCTTAGCGGGAGCACTCGCCACTGATTCAGAAGGTTGCGGGTTCAAGTCCCCCCCCCCCCCCTCCCCACCAGAGACGTGAGCACATAATCTGGGCTGACACTCCCAGTGCAGTACCAAGGGAATGCTGCACTGTCGGAGGTGCCGTCTTTCAGATGGGATGTTGAACCACTGCCCCCTCAGGTGGATGTAAAAGATCCCATGGTACTATTCGTAGAAGAGCAGGGGGATTCTCCCCAGTGTCCATGGCCAATATTCATCCCTCAACCAACATCACTAATACAGATTATTTGGTCATTATCACATTTCTGTTTGTGGGAGCTTGCTGTGTGCAAATTGGCTGCTGCGTTTCCTACATTACAACAGTGACTACGCTTCAAAAGTACTTCATTGGCTGTAAAGCGCTTTGGGTCGTCCTGAGGTCGTGAAAGGCGTAACTTAAATAATCCAGTTCTTAAAAAAAATAATTCCAAATACACTGCTCTGGAACTAAAGCTGACTGGCATTGTTTCACTCATTTGCGTTGAGCATAATTTTGTACAAAAAATATTTTAGTTGGTGCAAAGCAAACTTTTTTTGTTAATTTAAACAAAAAGGAACTGCTTAGATGAAAATGTTTACAAGAGGTTTCAAGAAATCAATTTCTAATTAACTGGTCTTAATTGGATGCAGTAGCTTACAAGTTAGGTAGTCTATTTTGTTGTAATCTTTTCAAATGGTTTTATTGAACAATTTTTAAAATTTCTGCTTTTTGTGGCTACTTAATATTTGGAGTTTATTTTTTCCCCTCTTTTTAAAAAAAATGATTTTAGGGAAGAAGTTTTCAGGCAGACCAATGAGCACTCTGCTCACAAACAAACGGTATGAACTGTTACACAACTGTGGAATCCAGCTATTGCACATAGGCAGACCGCTGGCAGCCTTTGAGTGTCTGATGGAGGCCGTTCAGGTGTACCACTCCAACCCACGTCTTTGGTTAAGGCTGGCAGAGTGTTGCATTGCTGCCAACAAGGGGGTGAGTGGACGAATTCATATGTCAACTACTTTCTTATTTGTTCCAAAGCTGTTGTTTTTTCCCCCTGCATTTTCTCCTGTTATGTTAAATTTCAGCATTGTTTTTCTTCAGACATCAGAACAAGAGACCAGAGGGCTGCCAAGCAAAAAAGGGATTGTACAATCAATTCTGGGTCAAGGCTATCATCAAAAGATCGTCTTGGCATCACAGTCCATGCAGAACACCGTGTATAAGTGAGTGAGCACCATGTATGAGTGAGTGAGGGGGGGGGGGCGAGCGCAGTGTGTACACAGGTAATGGGGGCGAGTGCAGTGTGTACACGGGTAATGGGGGCGAGCGCAGTGTGTACACGGGTAATGGGGGCGAGTGCAGTGTGTACACAGGTAATGGGGGCGAGTGCAGTGTGTACACGGGTGAGGGGGCGAGCGCAGTGTGTACACGGGTGAGGGGGCGAGCGCAGCGTGTACACGGGCGAGAGGGGCGAGCGCAGCGTGTACGCGGGCGAGGGGGGCGAGCGCAGCGTGTACGCTGGCGAGGGGGGCGAGCGCAGCGTTTACACGGGTGAGGGGCGAGCGCAGCGTTTACACGGGTGAGGGGCGAGCGCAGCGTTTACACGGGTGGGGGGGCGAGCGCAGTGTACACGGGTGAGGGGGGCGAGCGCAGTGTACACGGGTGAGGGGGCGAGCGCAGTGTACACTGGTGAGGGGGGCGAGCGCAGTGTACACTGGTGAGGGGGGCGAGCGCAGTGTACACGGGTGAGGGGGGCGAGCGCAGTGTACACGGGTGAGGGGGCGAGCGCAGTGTACACGGGTGGGGGGGGCGAGCGCAGCACGTGCACGGGTGAGGGGGCGAGCGCAGCACGTGCACGGGTGAGGGGGGCGAGCGCAGCACGTGCACGGGTGAGGGGGGCGAGCGCAGCGCGTGCACGGGTGAGGGGGCGAGCGCAGCGCGTGCACGGGTGAGGGGGCGAGCGCAGCGCGTACACGGGTGAGGGGGGGCGAGCGCAGCGCGTACACGGGTGGGGGGGGGCGAGCGCGCACAGCGCGTACACGGGTGATGCTACGTCCGAGCGAGTGACCACCAGGTGTAAATGATTCAACCAGTGACTGCGTAGCACAGTGTGTAAATGAGTGAACTTTAAAATGTTTAAATGTTAGATTTTAAGTGTGCATATTATCTGTACAGAAACGGTTTAGAATTGAAAACTTTTAGGGGGAAAAATTGGGTTGCTCTGCGCCTCCCGTTAGCGCCCCCGGGTGGCGCCGCTAACACCTCCCATGAAATTCAGCCGTGTGTCGCACTCCGGCCGCGCCCCATGACCTACCGCCGGACGATATGTCCGACAGGGTCGAGGTGGTGTTTTTGTGGCCACTGCGGCGCAAATTAAAGGGCTGGTGCCGGGCGGCCATTTTGTTTTGGCCACCTGTCAGCACCTGCCCCCTTTCGCTTTTTTTATACAGGGTGCCGGCCGCGATCGGTGGTCCAGCAGGGCCCCGGTGCGCGCAGCGCCAGGACTCCCCTTTAATCAGGGGCGAGAGGCTTGCAGTACCACAGCGCTACGTGCCGACGCGCTATTCAATGGTAACGCCTCCGGAAGGAGGGTGGTGCGCTTCCAGTAGAGCCCCCGCCTCTTGCTTGGGGAGCTACCACTCAATTTATGGCACAGGGGCGCTAACTTTTTTGTAACTTAAAAGTAGCACCCCGGCGAAGTTAGCGCCCCAAAGGGGGCGCCACCGAATTTTTCCCCCTTAGACTTGTTACTTTCAAGATTTACCCAATGCAAAGTTAGTTCAGTGAAGTTTTGCGTACAAATATGTTCAGATCTTGGCTGTTAAGGATCCTAAATTAAATACATTTGGGCAATGAAATACTCAGCTGACATGTTCACAGGAAATATGAAATTTAATGTGACTATAGACCACAAACTATGAGGGAGGTATTGGGCAAAGGCCTCTTCCCTCAACAGTTGCTGCAAGCATTGTATTCAAATTAATTCCTCCCTTAAAATACGTATTATTCCTCTTTCCTGAAAGCACCGACTCTTGCTGGGGTGCAGTTACTGGATTCTGGCAACCTGCTAGTACCTCATCCAAGTGGCCAGTCTTCACGTTTGAGCTTGGATATAGTGTGTGTCAGGTGGCTATTCAACTACAGGGAGCATCACAGCTAAGCCTGTTGTCTTTACCTGACAACAATTTCCCTCAGTGGAGGGAAGGGTTACTAGATAGAAATTAAAACTTTCTACTCTTTAAGATAATTGGCAAAAAATCCAGGGGGGAAATTAGATTTTTTTTTAAAACTCGGTGAGTTGTTATGATCTGGAATGCGCTGCCTGAAAGGGCGGTGGAAGCAGATTCAATAATAACTTTCAAAAAGGAATTGGATAAATACTTGAAAGGGAGAAATTTACAGGGCTATGGGGAAAGGGCAGGGGGAGGAGTGGGACTAGTTGGATAGCGCCTTCAAAGAGCCGGCACAGGCACGATGGGCTGAATGGCCTCCTTCTGTGCATTTCAGCCAAGAAAGCCATAACCAGCATCAATTCCATTGAGAATAATGAAAGGCACATTTCAGATTAACCTGTGTAAAAGTTTCACGTTGGATGTTGAAAGCATGTACCCTTTAATTAAGCGGGCTTGTTTCATTTTGTTCCACAGCGATGGGCAGTCTTCAGCCATTCCTGTAGCTAGCATGGAGTTCGCAGCCATCTGCTTAAGAAATGCCTTGCTTCTGCTTCCTGAAGATCATCAGGAGATAAAAAAAGATAACGGTTTAAGAAATTTCAATCAATCTGGCAGTGGTGAAACCAGCAATGAAAACAGTGAGACATGCAGGTAGAGCACAATGAAAGATACTTCAGTGTTCATACAAGTGTAAGGGACAAAGTACAAATATAGTGGAAATCCTATTGTATTCAATGATTTGCTTAGCAGAACAAATGATCAGTAGAACCAACTGATCAATATATCGGAAGCTAGCAATCTCTGACAATGGCAACCCTGCACTGTCACTTCCGCAATCCCCCAAGGATCCGTCCATGATCTTCTCCGCCACCTCTTCCTCCGCTACATTCTGCCCCTTGGTGATATCATCTGAAGCCATGGGCTCGGTTTCTGTGTGTGTGTGGCGATTGACGGCCAGTTCTAATTCCCCACCACCTCTCTTGACTTCCCCTCCACTGCTTCTGCTGTCAGACTGCTTTACCGACACCCAGTGTTGGCTGACCCGTATCTCCCTCCAGCTAAACCTCGATGCGACCCAAGCCATTGTCTTCAGTCCCTGACATAAACTCTGTCCCCTTGCCACCAAGTCCGTCCCCCTCCACGGGAACAAGCTACAAAAGCACATTAATGCCTTTTTGCATAGTTTGAAGTTAGCAGCATTTCCCTGTTGAATCCCATAAATAATCCATCGAAATGCTCCATTTTTGTTGCAGTAATATATGCTGAAATTATTTTTCCCCCATTCTACAGTGGTAAGCCTCATGAAGGAGATAAGTTCTTAGTTCCAGGCCCACCATCTTCTCCGTTAAGGAAGCAGGAATTAGACAACCTGAGGTAAGGATATTCTTTATCCATTTACTTATTGCTACTTCCTACAATGTCGTTTCAACTAAGTGCAAAAATCTGATGGGAGCTTTCTGATGCACATTAGAACCCCAATTCTGTTGCCGTTAAGTCCAGGCTATTTCAAACATTAAAAAAAAAATCTCGATTAGTGCTGGAATTTAACGTAAGCAAAGGTAATAGTTTTAATGCAGTGCAGTCAGTCCCTGCTCGGGACAGATCTAGCTGGTACTAAAAAGGAAGAAATTATTTGCCCAGTAGTTCCTTTTTCTTCCCCACCCCCCCCCCGCAGCAATCTCGCGCTGCTTTATTCTAAGAAGAATGGTTAGTTTGTGCAAGTTTGATTGAGCTCATTCTTTCAATACCCTCCCATGTCTGAGATTCTCTCTGCCACCCCACCCAGCTCATCCAAAAAGATACGAGTGAGCTCAGAAAAAGAATGAGAAGAGTATAGTTTATGTCCTAAATGATTAGTTACTCCCAAGTGTTTACTGGGGCAGAAGTGAGCATCGAACACTTCCTAAATAGCGACAAACCGAATAGAATTAACCGCTATAGATGAGTTGAAGTTCTAGACGGGCTTCAACTCCGATTTGAAATCCTGTGAAGAATGGAGGAGTGGAATCACATTGCAAGTTTTGTTTCCTGTTCACTCAGATGTTCCATACTGGCTGGCAGTGCATATGTTGCCCTTGCACTTGGCGACAACCTTATGGCCTTAAATCATGCAGAGAATCTTCTACAGCAGGCCAAACTGTCTGGATCTCTAAAGTAAGTAACAAAATTTTATGTAACGGGGTGTTATCATTAAATGTGATTAAATTGAACTTATTCTGCACGTGAAGCAAGTGCTTATTTAAGCTTCAACTATTGGACATGCACTTGAAAAGGAAAAATACAGCAGAGAAGAAGGCCATTCAGCCCATTGTCTGCTGGCTGAAAGAGCTATCCAATTAGTCCCACTCCTTCGCTCTTTCCCCACAGCACTGCAAATGTTTCCTTTTGTATCTAATTCCCTCTGACAAAGGCACATGTAAGAGTCTCAGTAACCAAGGGACTGAGATGGGGGCAGAAGTGGGCATTGATGCTGAGATGGATGTAAATAGTACTGGTGATGAATGTGGGGCTTAATGTACAGCTGGGTCACGGGTCGCTACCGCTTTAGTTGATCCCGAGAGAGTGGTTGGGCAATGGGGGGAGGGCGCAATTCCCTTAATCTTTGCAACCAGTTTTGTGTGTCACCTCATCAGATTCATTGATAATTCATGTGTACAATCAATTTCCTTTTACCTAATACAGGAAACTTTCTGATATCTGGCACTGACGGGACCAAGCTGGTGCCGTAACATCAAAAGTGCCGGACATACCAGAGTTAATGTTTAAACATAGGAAACTGAGAAGCTCCGTGTGAATCAACAAACCCTGTTGCTTAGCAACAGCTTCAAAACAGTCAGCTGCAGCTGCAAGCGTCTGTAGCTGAAGCTGTTGCTATAGCTACAGACCTTGCAGTGCTTGACTGGGGGGGAAAAAAAGCAACAAGAACTAAAAAAAACATATAGAAAACGGCTCCTGATTTTTGCCGTTAGATCGAGTATTCCGGACATATAACCTCCCGGATAAACCAAAGTTTCCTGTACATGGATTTACTCAAAGCACAGTTAAATTAGTAAAGCATGACCTGCTCTTCTCAAATCTCTGTTTATTGGCCTGATCAGCCCACACCTTTCCAAGTGGTCACTAACTTCATCCTGTATTATGCACCGATAATTTCCTCACTTAACCTTTACCCTTTTCTTGAACACGATTGAGCAATTTCCACTCTCCATTCCTTTGGCACATTTTCCATTTCCAAAGGTTTTTGGACACAAGTTAGTGCATCTGCATTCTTTTGAACCTCTTCCACTATTCGTTCCCTAGATACTTCAATTTTTGCAGGATGCCTACCATTTAGGTAACTTTACTACCTTTAGTCCTATTGACCTTTTTAATACAGTTCCCTTTTGAATAATTATCATCAGTTGTGGCTGTTCCACGCCCTCAGGTAGTCCCATCAGTCCTATTTTTACCTTTAAGAACTGTGCAATACTTATTAAGCATCTCCACCACTCCCTCACACTCGAGTTCAAGATGACCTCCTTCATCCACGAGTGGTGTCAACCCCCTTTGATTATCCTGTTTTAGTCATGTGCTTACAGACACCCTTGCTGTTTCCCCTTATGGTGATTGCTAGTCTTCTTTCAAAGTCCCTCCTCTTCCTAATCTCTCTCTCCTTCCTTTCTACACCTTTTTATAATTATACTTCAATCAGATTTCTACTTCACTGTAATCATGGGGGAAAGCACCTTTTTGTCTGATAACGTACTTGTGAAGTGCCTTGGAAGGTTTTTTTAAGCTAGGTTAAAGGTGCTATATAGATGCAAGTTGTTGAATGTTGTGTGGGAGGAGGAAGTTTGCAGATGAATATATGGCATCAAAAATAAGCCAGCTACAGGAAAAATGTACAAGTCCACCTTGGTGATCAAATTAGGAATTTATTTTGGTATCTAATAGAAAGAAAGAAGAAAGAAAGACTTGCATTTATATAGCACCTTTCACGACCACCAGACGTCTCAAAGCGCTTTACAGCCAATGCAGTACTTTTTTGAAGTGTGGTCACTGTTGTAACGTGGGAAACATGGCAGCCAATTTGCGCACAGCAAGCTCCCACAAACAGCAATGTGATAATGACCAGATAATCTGTTTTTGTTATGTTGGTTGAGGGATAAATATTGGCCCCAGGACACGGGGAGAACTACCCTGCTCCTCTTCAAAATAGCGGCCATGGGATCTTTTACGTCCACCTGAGAGAGCAGACGGGGCCTCGGTTTAACGTCTCATCCGAAAGACGGCACCTCCGACAGTGCAGCACTCCCTCAGCACTGCACTGGGAGTGTCAGCCTAGCTTTATGTGCTCAAGTCCCTGGAGTGGGACTTGAACCCACAGCCTTCTGACTCGGGCGAGTGTGCTACCAAAAAAAATAGTATACCTAATATCTCATTATGTGGCTCGGTGTCAAATTTTGTTTGATAATACTCCTGTGAAGCGCTTGGGACGTTTTACTACGTTGAAGGCGCTATATAAATGCAAGTTGTGTGGTTTTGAAAGGCTACTTCAAAATATTGGTTCTTAATTGGTGCTTTAATGACACTTAATTTTGCAAAGCTTGAAATAATTTATTGAACTTGTAGTTTTAGTTTGGGATTCCTGACTTTGTGATTTTGTTTAGGTTTCTAGGTCACTTGTATGCAGCAGAGTCCCTCATCTCTCTGGACAGAATCTCTGATGCCATCACTCACTTGAACCCTGAGAATGTCACTGATGTGTTCCTGGGAGTTTCTTCAAATGAACAGGATCAAGGTGAGTAATTTCACGTTTGTTTGAATGATCAATCCTGTGAGCTGGAACAGTTTTAACTTTCGTCCATTTGGAGACATGTTTCGTCTGAAAGAAAGATTTCTCGGGAATATTCCATCATCAGGGCGTTTTTTTCCATAGACTCGTGGAATGATGCAGCACAGAAGGACGCCATTCAGCCCAACATGCCTGTGCCGGCCCTTTGAAAGAACTATCCAATTATTCCCACTCCCCTGCTCTTTCCCCGCAGCCCTGCAATTGTTTCCTTTTAAGTATTTATCCAATTCTCTTTTGAAAGTTATTATTGAATATGCTTCCAAGGCAGTGCATTCCAGATCATCATAACTCGCTGCGTAAAAAAAGAAATTCTCCTCCTCGCCCCTCTGGTACTTTTGCCAATTATCTTAAATCTGTGTCCTCTGGTTACTGACCCACCTGCCAATGCAAACAGTTTCTCCCTATCTACTCTATCAAAACCCCCTCATCATTTTTAATACCGGTATTAAATCTCCCCTCTAAAGAGAATAACCTTAGCTTCTCTAGTCCCTCCACGTAATAGAAGGTCAATCCTCACAGCCGAAGGACATCGCAGCAGGAGTTCCTCAGGGCAATGTCCTAGGCCCAATCATCTTCAGCTGCTTCATCAATGACCTTCCCTCCAACATAAGGTCAGAAATGGGGATGTTCACTGATGACTGCACAGTGTTCAGCGCCATTCATAACTCCTCGGATAATGAAGCAGTCCATGCCCACATGCAACAAAACCTGGACGACGTTCAGTTTTGGGCTGATAAGTGACAGATAACATTCGTGCCACAGAAGTGCCAGGCAATGACTATCTCCAACAAGTGAGAGTCTAACCACCACCCCTTGACATTCAACGCTATTACCATCTCCGAATCCCCCACCATCAACATCTTGGTTGTCACCATTGGCCAGAAACGTAACTGGACCAGCCACATAAATACCGTGGCAACAAGAGCAGGTCAGAGGCTGGGTATTCTGTGGCGAGTGTCTCACCTCCTGACTCCCCAAAGCCTTTCCACCATCTACAAGGCACAAGTGAGGGAGTGTGATGAAATACTCTCCACTTGCCTGGATGAGTGCAGCTCCAACAACACTCAAGAAGCTCGACACCATACAGGACAAAGCAGCCCGCTTGATTGGCACCCCATCCACCACCTTAAACATTCACTCCCTCCACCACCGGTGTGCCGCGGCTGCAGTGTGTACCATCTACAAGATGCACTGCAGCAACTCGCCAAGGCTGCTTCGGCAGCACCTCCCAAACCCGCGACCTCTTCCACCTAGAAGGACAAGGGCAGCAGGTGCATGGGAACACCACCACCTCCAAGTTCCCCTCCCAAGTCACAAACCATCTTGACTTAGAAGTATATCGCCGATCCTTCATTGTCGCTGGGTCAAAATCCTGGAACTCCCTCCCTAACAGCACTGTGGGAGTACCTTCACCACACGGACTGCAGCGGTTCAAGAAGGCAGCTCACCACCACCTTCTCAAGGGCAATTAGGGATGGGCAATAAATGCTGGCCTTGCCAGCGACGCCCACATCACATAAACAAATAAAAAAAACTGAAGTCCCTTATCCCTGGTACCATTCTAGTAAATCTCCTCTCCAAGGCCTTGACATCCTTCCTAAAATATGGTGGCCAGAATTGGATTAATTATGATTATGATTTCTTGGGAGAAGCTGAAGCAAGCTTTCACCATTGCGCAAAGCACTTTCTGGAAAAAAAAATTGTTACTTCTCTTCGCCTCTGCTTAGGTTTGCAATTCACCCTGATGGTTCCTGGGTGTACTCGCACTCGCTCCCTGGCACAACCCTCCCCAATGTTCGCAAACCCTAGGACCACTCTTCTTCCTTCACCCCCCCCCCCCCCCCCATCACTAGCACATGTATACCTTGGACTTCTTCCTCACTTCTGATACCCCCTCTCTTTTCCCCTGCCCCACCTTTCTCACACAGCAAGACCTCCACACTCTCACCGCCTCCTCTCTAGTGCTATCGTAAACCAGGGCCCTCCGAGTCCAGTACTGAGAGACCCTAAATCTCCTACGACTGCTCCTAAATTCTGGAATTGCTTCCAACGGTGCTGCCACACCCCAGATACCCCTGCTGCAGCCACAGCCCCCCAGTGATTCCAGTACTCCTCTCCCCTGGTGGGGAACCCGGGCAAGTCTTCCCTCACCTGCCGCTGGTGCTCCCAGACCCTGCTCTGCGGTGCTTTCACTTCTCTATCGCCCTCTGCCAGACTCGAGACTTCCATTTCTCCCCCCACTCCCCTCCTGACTAGCCAGACCTCCAATCCCTTCCCAATTTTTTTTTTTTTTAATCCATTCTCAGGACGTGGGTGTCTCTGGCAAGGCCACCATTTATTCCTAGTTGCCCCTTGCGAAGGTGGTGGTGAGCCGCTTTCTTGAACCGCTGCAGTACATGTGGTGAAGGCATTCCCACAGTGCTGTTGGGGAGGGAGTTCTGGGATTTTGACCCAGCGACGATGAAGGAACGGCGATATATTTCTAAGTCAGGATGGTCTGTGACTTGGAGGGGAGTTTGGGAGGTGCAGTGGAAGTTGTATAATGCACCATCACTGATGTTCTGAGGACTGAGATGAGGAGGAATTTCTTCACCCAGAGAGTGGTGAACCTGTGGAATTCTCTACCACAGAAGGCAATTGAGGCCAACTTATTAAATATATTCAAGAAGGAGTTAGATATATTTCTTAAGACTAAATGGATCAAGGGCTATGGGGAGAAAGCAGGGACAGGGTACTGAATTTGGATGATCAGCCATGATCTCATTGAATGGCGGAGCAGGCTCGAGGGGCCGAATGGCCTACTCCTGCTCCTATCTTCTATGTTTCTGCAAACTGCAATACATAAAAGAAAGAAAGAGTGCATTTTACTTCAGTTCAGAGAATGGGGTAAAAGATAGCAGCGATCAAATTAACATGCTTATATATTGGTTGCCTGGAAAGTAAACGTGAATTGAGACATTTTGGCCTTTCTTTTCAGGATCTGACCGAGGAGAAAATGAACAGATGGAAAACTGTAAGTATACGTTTAAAAAACATCATATTTAGGAACAAAAGCCAAATACTGTGGATGCTGGAAATCTGAAATAAAAAAGGAATGCTGGAAACACTCAGCCGGTCAGGCAGCATCTGTGGGGAGAGAGACCGATCTAACATTTCAGGTCGATGACCTTTCGTCAGAACTGGAAGAAGTTAGAGATTCACCAGTTTTTAAGCAAGTATAGAGGCGGGGAAAAAGTGGGGGGTGGAGTAGAAGGAAAGAACGAAGGGTGGAGGGCAGGAGTGATTAAATGGCAAAAGGGAGTTTGATGGATCATATATGGAACGTGTCAGCTTTAACACTTGTTTAATGCACTTTTTATGCCTCAGAAAACTAAAGTTTGTCTTATATCTAACCAGTAATACCTTGAATGACTTACTCCAATGATGCATATAATTCATCGGGGAGGGTTGAGGAGAGAAAACTGGAAGAGTTTGCTGTGATACCATCTATGATGGATATTTTGTGTTGGTTCTCTTGCCTTGTGGGCCAAGACCCATATAATTAAAGTGTTAAAAAATGTCATGTCCCGCTCACCCATCACCCCTGTGCTTGCGACCTACGTTGGCTCCCGGTCCGGCAACACCTCGATTTTAAAAAGAAAACAATTCTCCTCCTTGTATTCAAATCCCTCCATGGCTTCGCACCTCCCTATCTTTTTAACCTCCTCCAGCCCTGCAACCCTCCGAGATCTCAGTGTTTCTCCAATTCTGGCCTCTTGCGCATCCCCGATTTCCTTCAACCCACCATTGGTGGCCGTGCTTTCAGCTGTCTGGTCTCTAAGCCCTGGAATTCCCTCACTAAACCTCTCCACTCCTTTAAGACTCTCATTAAAACCTACCTCTTAGACCAAGCTTGGTCACCTGTCCTAGTTTCTCCTTATGTGACTCGGTGTCCAATTGTTTGTTGAGAACGCTCCTGTTAAACGCCTTGGGACGTTTACTATGTTAAAGGCGCTATATAAATGCAAGCATTTGAGTGGAGTCTTCCTGTTCAGGACCTGTCTCTACGCTATGCTCACCTGGCCTTCGGCCCCGGTTTATCGGTTCGATACAGAGAAGTGATGGAGCCCCAGCTCAGCCAGACTCTTTTGTACGTTAAAATAACAAAAAAGAATTCAAAGCTCACTGAAGAAAATGTACAAAAGCAAAATACTGCGGATGCTGGAAATCTGCAATAAAAACCGAGAATGCTGGAAATATTCAGGTCAGGCAGCATCTGTGGAGAGAGAAACAGAGTTAATGTTTCAGGTCGATGACCCTTCGTCAGAACTGGAAAAAATTAGAGATGTAACAGGTTTGAAGCAAGTACAGAGGCTGGGCAAGGGGAAGAAAACAAAAGGGAAGGTCTGTGATAGGGTGGAAGGCAGGAGAGATTAAATGACAAAAGGGATGGTGGTGGAAGGCAATAGGAGATGGTAATGGGACAAGTAAAGAAACAGAAGATGGGTCAAGGGTTGTAAATGGGAATAACTGTCCGAAAAAATGTGAGCAGTGGTTATGATCTGAAACTGTTGAACTCGATGTTGAGTCCGGAAAGCTGAAAAGTGGAACAGCATATCATCTTTCGATTAGTTAGGATTTGGAATGCACTGTCTGGTGGTATGTAAATGCAAAGACGCTATGTAAATGCAAGCTCTATTTTAGCATCTCCATCATTACAACCTGTTTTCAGTGAGGTTGTCTGCATTTTGAAACAAAATGGTCGACTTTGTGTTCTAAGCAGAGTTGAGACTCCTGCAGACACATCTACATAATCTTGGTTGACACTTCACTGCGTTACTGGAAGAGTTTTCATTGTCCGAGGGCCTTTGGATGAGATGTCCGAGGGTCCTATCTGCCTGAAGAGGATGTAGAAGATCCCACACTCTTCAAAAGAAAGCAGGGTCAACATTCTAGTATTCACTAGAGTTTAGAAGAATGAGAGGGGATCTCATTGAAATGTATAAAATTCTGACAAGGCTAGACAGACTGGATGCAGGGAGGATGTTTCCCCTGGCTGGGAGGGGTTGAGAACGAGGGGTCACAGTCTCAGGATACGGGGTAGGGCATTTAGGACTGATGAGAAATTTCTTCACTCAGAGGGTGGTGAACCTGTGGCATTCTCTACCACAGAGGGCTGTGGAGGCCAAGTCACTGAATATATTTAAGAAGGAGATCGATAGATTTCAAGACACAAAAGGCATCAAGGGGTATGGGGAGAGAGCGGGAATATGGTAATAAGATAGATGATCAGCGATGATATTAAATGGCGGAGCAGGCTCGAAGGGCCGAATGGCCTACTCCTGCTCCTATTTTTCTATGT
Source organism: Somniosus microcephalus (assembly GCF_052327205.1). Lineage (NCBI taxonomy): Eukaryota > Metazoa > Chordata > Chondrichthyes > Squaliformes > Somniosidae > Somniosus > Somniosus microcephalus. The sequence continues at coordinate 264,504,542 of NC_140993.1, forward strand.
TTCTATGTTCTATTCAATAGTAACCTTCAAAAGGGAATTGGATAACTACTTGAAGGAGAAGAAAATTGCAGGGGTATGGGGAAAGAGCGAGGGATTGGGACTAACCAGATTGCTCTTCAAAAGAGCCGGCGCAGACTTGATGGGCCGAACGGCCTCCTTCTGTGCTGTACTATTCTATGATTCTAAGTTTAAAATGTCGGTCTTCTAACTCTCTTTATTTTGTGCATTGAACAGCTGGAAAACAGATACTGCAGTGTTACCCCAATTCCGTTACATCTGCTTGTGCAATGATGCTCTTCAATCTTGGCAGTGCATATTGTCTACGCAGTGAATATGACAAGGCACGCAAATGTCTTCACCAGGTGAGAAACACAAGGCCGTGTAATTAAGCCCAGACCATCCAGATCGATCGATTGCATCTAATTCCGTTCGTAACGTCGTGTCTTTTAAGTCAGAGCACATCCATGGGGTTCAAATAACCCCTGTCTGTTCAGTTACCAGTCACATATCTAATTGACGAAACGTAAACCAACTAAAAGGAGGGGAAAGCTCAGACATTTTAGTGCGGGAAGAGGCCATCCTTGCTTGTCTGAATTCAGGCACCACCTTGGGGGCTGATTTTACTCCCCATACCCTTTTGTATCCAGTATCTGCCTGAATGCTGTAGGTGATTTAACATCAATCGCCACTTGTGGCAAACACTGCAGAATAGAGTTTGTCTAATTTTCCCCTCTGTGCTGACCTTGAGATCCTGGTAAATCTGCATCATGCTTTCTTTCTGCTTGCTATAATCCCATTTGAACATAAGAACATAAGAACATAAGAAATAGGAGCAGGAGTAGGCCAATCGGCCCCTTGGGCCTGCTCCACCATTCAATAAGATCATGGCTGATCTGATCCTAACCTCAAATCTTCTATCACTCTGCATCCACCCGAACCCATGTGATCTCCCGGGAGAGGCGAAAAACCATCTGGATGTTTCATTTCCCGCACTTCTGCTCTCGCCCCGCCCCTTCCCCTCCCTCCCAGAACCATGACAGGGTTCCCCTTGTCCTCACCTTTAACCCCACCAGCCTCCACATTCAATGGATCATCTTGCGCCATTTCCGCCACCTCCAGCGTGATCACACCACCAAACACATCTTCTCTCCCCCCCCCCCCCCCCCCCCTTCAGCATTCCGAAGGGACCGCTCCCTCTGTGACACCCTGGTCCTCCACTCTATCACCCCCGACAGCCCTTCCCCTTCGCTCGGCACCTTCATGTGCAAGCGCAGGAGATGCAACACCTGCCCTTTTACCTCCTCCCTTCCCGCTGTCCAGGGCCCCAAACACCCCTTCCAGGTGAAACAGCGATTTACTTGTACTTGTTGCAATCTAGTATACTGTATTTGCTGCTCACGATGCGGTCTCCTCTACACTGGGGAGACCAAACGCAGATTGGTGACCGCTTTGCGTAACACCTCCGTTCAGTCTGTAAGCGTGACCCCGAGCTTCCGGTCGCCTGTCACTCTAATTCTCCGCTCCACTCCCCCTCTGACCTCGCCGTCCTCGGCCCCTTGCATTGTTCCATGGAAGCTCAGCGTAAGCTCGAGGAACAGCACCTCATCTTTCGATTAGGCACTTTACAGCCTTCTGGACTCAACATCGAGTTCAACAATTTCAGACTATAACCTCGGCCCTATATTTTTTTCCCTTTTTCTCTCACATGGTAGCTGTTGATGATTCTGCCATCGCCATTTACGCCTCATCTAGAGCCATCTTTTGTTTCTTAACTTATCCCATTACCATCTCCTTTTCCCTTGCACCATCATCCCTTTTGTCTTTTAATCTCTCCTGCCTTACATCCTATCACAGACCTTTCCTTTGTTCTTTCCTCCCCTCCTCCCTGTCCCTGCCCCACACTTGCTTAAGTTATTTCTCTAACTTTTTCCAGTTCTGACAAAGGGTCCTCGACCTGAAACGTTAACTCTGTTTCTCTCTCCTCAATGCTGCCTGACCTGAGTGTTTGCAGCATTTTCTGTTGTTTCAGATTTCCAGCATCTGCAGTATTTTGCTATTGCCATGTGAGATGTACTTGTGTGTGCGTGTGTATAAAACAAAAGTGATGCGCGCTGATCCCTGGGGCACCCCACTAGCTGCCACCTGCCAGTTGGGAAAAACGTCCATTATCATAACCCTTGCTGTCTGGCTGTCAGCCATTTACATCGGATATACGGCACAGAAACAGGCCATTCGGCCCAACCAGTCCCATGCCGGCATTTATGCTCCACTTGAGCTTCTCCCGTCTTTCCTCATCTAACTCTATCAGCATAACCCTCTATTCCCTTCTCCCTCATATGCTTATCTATCCTCCCCTTAAATGCATCTATACTATTTGCTTCAACCACTCCCTGTGGTAGCGAGTTCCACATTCTGACCATTCTCTGGGTAAAGAAGTTTCTTTTGAATTCCCTATTTGATTTTTTGGTGACTATCTTATATTGATGGCCTCTAGTTTTACTCTTCCGCACAAGTGGAAACACTGTGTCTACTCTATCATAATTTTTCATGATTTTAAAGACTATTAGGTCACCCCTCAGCCTTCTCTTTTCAAGAGAAAAGAGACCCAGCCTGTTCATCCTTTCCTGATAGGTATACCCTCGCATTTCTGGTATCATCCTTATAAATCTTCTCTGCACCCTCTCCAGTGCCTCTATATCCTTTTTATAATATGGCGACCAGAATTGTACACAATGCTCCAAATGTGGTTTAACCAAGGTTCGATACAAATTTAGCATAACTTCTCTACTTTTTAATTTTATCCCTCTGGAAATAAACCTTAGTGCTTGGTTGCTTTTTTTATGGCTTCTTAACCTGTGTCGCTACTTTTAATGACTTGTGTATTTGTACTCCGAGATCCCTTTGCTCTTCTACCCCATTTAGATTAGTATTTTCCAAGTAATATGTGACCTCCCTATTTTTCTTACCAAAATGTGATACCTCATTTATCTGTGTTGAAATTCATTTGTCAATTATATGCTCATTATGCAAGTTTATTAATGTCATCTTGTAATTTGTTGCAGTCCTCCTCAGTATTGACTATCCCCCCCCCCCCCTCAAAAAAAATGTTTTTGTCATCTGCCAATTTAGAAATTGTGTTCTTGATTCCAAAGTCTAAATTGTGAACAACATTGGTCCCAGCACTGATCCTTGTGGAACACCACTTACCACCTTCTGCCACTCTGAATAGCTACCCTTTACCCCTACACACTCTGCCTTCTGTCTTGAAGCCAGCTAGCTATCCATTCTGCTACTTGTCCCCTGACTCCGCATTCTCTGACCTTATTCGTCGGTCTATTATGTGGTACCTTATCGAAGGCCATTTGAAAATCTAGATAGATTACATCTACTGCATTACCCTTGCCTACTCTCTCTGTTACTTCTTCAAAAAATTCAGTGAAATTGGTTGAGCAAGACTTTCCCTTTTGAAATCCATGCTGACTATTTATTATATTTTTTGGTTTCTAGATGTTCTATTTTCTCCTTTTTAGTAGGGATTCCATTATTTTTCCTACCACCAGTGTTAAATTGACTGGTCTGTAGTTCCCTGGACATGTTCTATCTCCTTTCTTCAATATAGGTATTGTATTAGCTATCCGCCAGACCTCTGGCACTACACCTTTTTCTAATTAATTATTAAATATGTGTAGTAGAGCCTATGCTATCTCTTCCCTAGATTCTTTTAAAATGTGCGGATGTAATCCATCCAGACCGGAATTTTATCCTCTTTGAGTTTGATTAGTTTATTTAATATTTCTCCTCTTTATTTTAAATGGGGTTATCTCATTTCTAATCTCATCATCTGATGTTATGTTCACCTGGTCTGTCTCCTTGGTAAATACTGAATCAAAGTAATTATTTAATATTTCTGCCATTTCTCTATCGCTGTCTGTGATTTTTATCCTGTCCATCCCATAGTGGCCCTATTCCCATCCCAACTTTACTTTTTTTTATTTATGTGCCTGTAGAATATTTTACTATTTTGTTTTATGTTCCTTGATAATTTAATTTCATAGTTCCTCTTTGCCTTCCTAATTGTTTTTTTTGACTTCTCTCCTAATCTCTTCGTATTCTCCCTCTCCGCTGCTGTCCATGTACTTAGTGTATGGCTCTTTCCTTACCCTCAATTTTTCCCATATGTCTTTTATTCATCGCATTAGTGTTTGTCTTGTTCTTGTGTTTTAGTGAAATATATTTTTCCTGGCCATTAGCCTTGGAATCGCTTTCCTGTTTATCCTGCGGGCTATCATTTACCCAGTCAATTTCTTATGCGGCACTTTATCAAATGTCCATATAAACCACATTCACTGAATGACCCCATCTGTACTTCCATTATTCCCTCAAAAAAGCTCTAATAGGTTAGTCAGACTTGACCTAGCCATGCAAATCCATGTTGACTATCTCTGATCAGCCCATGCCTTTCTTCGTATTCGTTTTATTTTATCTTTAATTGTGGTCTCCAGTAATTTTCCTACTATTGACGCAAGGATGACTGGTTGATATCCCTGTTTTTAAGCCCAGGTGTAATACTTGCCACCCTCTAGTCCTTTGGCACAGCTTCTGTCTCTATTGAATTTTAAAAAATTATGGTTTGTCCCCACTTCACTAACCTCCCTCAGTATTCTTGGTTGCATACCAGCTGGACCTGGATACTTTTTGCACCCTCATCCCCTCAAGAATTCCCTTATGTATATAATCCATTGCTTTCCCCTTGCTTCAGTACTTGGAGGAGAGTGAAAGACGTCTTAAAAGACTTCTGGATTAATAAGTAAAGTATTTAAGTGACTGCCATTTCCTTATATACCTTAATAATCTCACTTTGTTCATTTTAGAGTAGCCCACCTCTCATGAATCTTTTTCCTGAAGTGTTAATAAAAACTTTTGTCATCTCCCTTTCCGTTAGCTGCAAGTGTTTCTTTATAATCCCTCTTGTCTGTCCTTCCCCCGCTCTCTGTTTCTATCTGTAGATTATCATAGAAAAATAGGAGCTGGAGTCGGCCATTCGGCCCTTCGAGCCTGCTCCGCTATTCAATATGATCATGGCTGATTCTCTATCTCAATACCATATTCCTGCTCTCTCCCCATACCCCTTGATGCCTTTTGTGTCTAGAAATCTATCTATCTCCTTCTTAAATATATTAAGTGACTTGGCCGCTACAGCCTTCTGTGGTAGAGAATTCCACAGGTTCACCACCCTCTGACTGTTTCATGTGACTAATAGACAGGGGATGCAGTAGATGAAGTTTATATGGGCTTCCAGAAGCATTTCATAAAGTGCTGCAGCTTTGTCATATCCTTACTAAAGAAAAGTCTAACTGCATTGTAACTACAATCGCCCATTCTTCTGTTTTCCTTTTTGTGTTTAAATTGGAGGCTGCTTCGATGGTTAATCCTAAAGAGATTCCCCCTGAAGGCATCCTACTGGCTGTTTATCTTGAATTGCAGAATGGTAAGTTCCCATCTAATTGCGATCACTAAGGCTACTACTTGAAATGTATTTTAAAATATCACCTTGTAACCAAAACATGTAGAGGCAAAGGAAAATGATTCCTTCCTGGCCTTGTTTGAATAAGATTCAGATTCAGATTAGATTTATTTGCCATATGTAACAAGTACAATGGAATGCTTGTTCCCCGTCGGGACGCGTCAGCTATACATACAGCGCCGCGTTCAGAGTCAATACAATGGCTTCCCGTGGCAGTGGGAGCACGATGTCCCTCAGCCGCTCCGTCCTCCTCTTCACCGCGGCCTCCTCCTCACTGTTGCCGGCTCCACGTGTGGTGGCCTGCTTCTCCCGCTCTGACCACCATGCCCGGCTCCCCTCCTCCCATCCGGACTGCGAGTTACCCGAAATGGAGCTGCCGGCCGACGTGCTGCAGCGTGTCGTGAGTCTGCTGCTGCTGCTCGTTGCGCTGCGCTCCTCTGCCCGACTCGCCGAACACATCGCCGGGATGTGAATGCTCCAATGCGGCCTCCTCTTCACCGTCTCCACGGCCCGGGGCCTACTTCTCTCTCTTCACGGGTCGGCCTCTGGCCGCCATGCTCGGCTCCCCTCCTCCCAGTCGGAATTCCTTCCCGCCGAGGAGCTGCTGGCCGATGTGCTCTAGCGAGTCGACTTGGCTGCTGCTCATCGTGCTGCGCTGCCCCTGCCCGACTCGCCGAGCACCTCGCTCCGGTTGCGGGAGCGAGCGGCGAGAGCTGGCTGCCCGAAACAGGGAGAGCGATCTCAGCACCGGTCCATTAATTGTTTTTATTATGTGGGCTGCCGGTGCGTACAGAAAGTTTACTTGTGGGTGTGAGGTGGCGGGGAAGCGGTTTGATGGCACAGACGTTCCTTGTCTGTGGGACTAGTTTTCAAGGAAGTTCCCTGCTATAAAAATCCCAATTCTTCCTAAATGGATGTGGAAGTTAAACCAGAAGGAAGTTCTTCTAACCAATGGGGAGATAACGTGGGGACCCCGGCCCTTTGACAGAAATCCTAGCTGGTGTGTCGGGCGATGCTCCTGACCCTCGGGCTCACTTTGAGGCTGCTCCCGCTGTTCATTCATCAGTAGATACCTACTTTTGGGGTACGTTCACCAGTCTTGTGCTTGAAGGGAGCATGGGTCGGAGTATTGGCACAACAACAGCAACTTGTAGTTATGTCACACCTTTAATGTAGTAAAACATCCCAAGGCGCTTCACAGGAGCGTTACCAAACAAAATTTGACACCGAGTCACATAAGGTGATATTAGGACAGATGGGCAAAGAGGTAAGTTTTAAGGAGCGTTTTAAAGGAGGAACGAGAGAGGTGCAGAGGCGGTGAGGTTTACGGAGGGAATTCTAGAGCCCAGACAGCTGAATGCATGGCCACTAATGGTGGAGCAATGAAAATCGAGCATGCTCAAGAGGCCAGAGTTGAGGAGCACAGAGATTTTGGAGGGTTGTAGGGCTGGAGGAGATTAGAGAGATAGGGAGGGGCGGGGCCACGGAGGGATTTGAAAGCACAGATGAGAATTTTAAAATCGAGGCGTTGCTTAACCGGGGCCTGATGTTGGTCAGCGAGGATACAACAGCCCTTTAACCGACCTCTGCTCCTGTTGAGTGTGGCTCCCTGCTAGGAGTGTGGGTTTGGTGAATCTGCTGTCTCTTGCAACCAAGAGGTTCTGGTATTTTATATTTTTGTTTTGTTTCAGAAAGTTGCCTTTATCTCAAGGGGGGCTGGAATACAAAGGGCTGGAAGTTATGTTACAGTTACATAAAGCTCTGGTTAGACCCCATTTAGAGCACTGTGTTCAGTTCTGGGCCCCGCACCTCAGGAAGGATTATACTGGCCTTGGAGGGGGAGCGGCGCAGATTCACCAGAATGTTACCGGGGATAAAAGGGTTAAATTAGGAGGACAGGTTGCGTAGACTGGGCTTGTATTCCCTCCAGTATAGAAGATTAAGCAGTGATCTAATTGAGATGTTTAAGATGATATGATAGGGTAGATAGAGGGAAACTATTTCCTCTGGTGGGGGGAGTCCAGAACAAGGAGGGCGTAACCTTGTAATTAGAGCCAGGCCGTTCAGGGGTGATGTCAGGAAGCACTTCCTCACACACAGGGTAGTGGAAATCTGGAACTCGCTCTCCTCACAAAAAGTTGTTGAGGCCGGGGCTCAATTGAAAACTTCGAAATCGAGATTGATAAATTTTTGTTGGGTAGGAGTATTAAGGGTTACAAAACCAAGGTGGGTAGATGGAGTTAAAATACAGATCAGCCATGATCTAATTAAATGGCGGAACAGGCTCGAGGGGTGAATGGCCTCCTGTTCCTATGTTTCTTTCCTTTATCCTGTCGTCTAAAATTTGTTGTATGCACAGTATTACTTGTTGCCAGATTTTAAAGTTGCTGGAGTTTAAAATTTTTGACTTTGCGCTACTTCCCTTCCCTTCCCCTGATAGCTAACAATCAATGTCCAGTTATGTTTCTGAAACAATAGCCTCTTCATTGGTTGGCGTGTCTGTGCGTTTTTGTTTTTTGGGGCAGGCAACACGCAGTTGGCGCTACAGATCATCAAAAGGAATCAGCTGCTGCCCTCGGTGAAAACGCTGCCTTCTGATGTAAAAAAGAAACCCGTGTTTCAGTCCATCCAGACTGTTCAACCGCCGCCATTCAACACCGTCCAACGGAAGTGAGACTTCGACACCAGTGTCCGCTTGTTTTCATCGAGTCGGTTTCCCAACTGGAAAAGAGGATCGGGATGGGGCGGTGGAGGGGGAACGGCAGAACCTCACCGTGAACTGTAATGGCTTTCGGCCAGCTGACGGGAAAATGCAAATTCTGCAACTGGTCCATTGATAAAGCTGCGGACAGCATTTTGTTTTTTGGTTTGAATCTAATTTAGATCTCAGATGTATACCGGAGGTAGGACGAGGATAGATTCGTAGTGTTTCCGGGATTTGAAGGTTGGTCGAGGTTTTTAAAAAAAAAAAAAAAAAAAGTTTTATTCGGTATTGGTTTGTAATTGCAATATTTCTAGCTGTTCCGATTTGTTTCCTGTTATATTTTCAGCTATTAAAGTGATGGAATGAATGCACTGTATGTTAAAGAACAGTTTTATATTGCCCTTTAGTTACCTCCATAAATACTGTGTGTATGTTCTAGAACACTTTTATATATTATCCTTTAGTCAAACGGCCGAGGAGATTGCCAGTTGAATTTTGGGAGTACAAAGTGAAAGATTGGCAAATTAAACTGTAAATTACATTGTAAATATTTTTCCCGTTAAGTGGGATTTACAAATCCCTGTGGTTCAGCTTCTAGGTGCTGGTGGCGTAACCTGGCCAAGCTGAGAATGGGGAGGAGATGGAGAGTCTGAACCAAATAAAAGCCTCCAGGAACGCATTTTCTTTTAAGTAACTATCACAGATAATTTATGGGCGTTTCACTAACTGGTTTGAGTGCCGTCCTAATCGGACTGCTAACTTTGTGTAAATAGTATTTTACCAAGCTTGCGTTCACCGCTGCTTTTCAGTGGTGACTTTTTTTTGAAGATATTCGTTCCGTGTAAAGAAAGGCCTTGAGGAAGATATTAAACAAAAAGTTGAATTATACCAAATAAAGGACGATGAGCGTTTTATAGTGGAATTTTAATCGGGGAAATGCGGTAAATGGAATGTGCAGTCTCTACCGTAGGACCTCACTCTACCAAACTCCAGCCAACCAAAACTTGGATTTGCCAAAGGGCTTCCCGACCACGATGATTCACTCTCCTGTGGGTAGTTCTCGGGCTGCCGATGTTGCTGCTGGGTTTGGCTGTTTGAATTCACCAACGAGGAAGCAGTGCCCACGACCTTCTACCGGGACCATTCAACGCCGGGCGAAGCCAGCAGCAGCATCCCGCCCTTGTGTAACGCCCCCCCGATTAATACCAGAGAGCGAGCTGCAACCAAGTACTGTACTGCCACAACTACTGTGCCACAGACTCTCCGCCTCAGTAAACGGGCCACTGGCTTGGATCAGTGCAGGAGGGTGAGGTTCTAATGTATTGCAAAATGTGACTAGTCATACAGAGGTACTCGTAAATAAATATAGCAAATAAAATGATATTTTGGAACAATAGTTGATTCTGCGATTGTGAATAAAGTACAAGCATAGTGAAATGTCCACTGTGCTGATCTTTTTCTATCTTCTCTACTTCTGGTTGCTTTGCTTTAGTTGTGAGCTGCTGTTGAACCTCTGTCTACACTACTCTTGATAAGGGCATTGGATATTCACTGCCTTGTGTTTTTCATTCTGTCCCTTGGATGAGGTGTTAAGATGAGGTCTCATCTGTTGTGGAAACATGATCAGGAGTAGACCATTCGGCCCCTCGAGCTAGTACCGCCATTCAGTTAGATCATGGCTGATCTGTATCTTGGCTCCATCTAGCCATCTTGGTTCCAAAACCCTTAATAACCTTAATAATCTATCGGTCTCAGTTTTGAAGTTTTCGATTGACCCCCAGCCTCAACAGCTTTTTTGGGGGGAAAGAGTTCCAGATTTCCACTACCCTTTGTGTGAAGAAGTGCTTCCTGACATCACCCCTGAACGGCCTGGCTCTAATTTTAAGGTTTTGGCTCCTTGTTCCGGACTCCTCTTCCTCCTCCACACCCACCACCTCCCCCCCCCCCCCCCCCCCCCCCGCCCCCAACCAGAAGAAATAGTTTCTTTATATTTATCTACTCTTATTGATGATCAATTGTTGTACTCTCGATTTTAAAAATATACATGCAGTTTAGTCCTTTTGGAAAAACAACTCTAGATGGAGTCAAAGTTCCACAGTTAAATACTCTCCGGAATTAAAAAAAAAACCAAGGATTTTGGAGTGGCTTCACTTGGCTACCTAAAAATGGGAGCTCAACCTCATTATATTAAATAAATCTAAAAAACAGATTTTTTAATTTTAAAAGGGGAAATTCCTCAAATATATTTTAGAAAAATTCCAAAGAACTGACCCCGACCACCCCCCGCCCCCCCCCCACCTCCACATTTTTACCGTCTCATTTTCTCTTGACTCCTTCGCAATAAGTTTCCCCACATGGTGTCCTGTTCTCCGTCAGTCTCCATGGAGGCTACGGACCAGCCCTTTGGCTAACCCTGAGGGTGAGGTACCTCCGTCTAACCACCAAGGGGGGATGCTGGGTCTGTGCAGGAAGAAGCCCTGGTCAATCTGACCCGTGGCCAACTCGAGACTGGTGAAAGGGTGCTCTCTACAACAACGAAACTTGCATTTATATAGCACCTTTTAACATAGTAAAACATCCCAAGGCGCTTCACTGAAGCATTAAATAGATTTGACACTGAGCCATGTAAGGGGATATTAGGGCAGGTGACCAAAAACTTGGTCAGAGGTAGATAGGTTTTTAGGAGCGTCTTAAAGGAGGCTAGAGAGGCGGAGAGGTTTAGGGAGGGAATTCCAGAGATTAGGGCCTTGGCAACTGAAGGCACGGCCACCAATGGAGCGATGGAAGTGGGGGATGCTCGAGGCCAGAATTGGAGGAGCGCAGAGATCTCGAAGTGTTGCAGGGCTGGAGATTACAGAGATAGGGAGGGGGCGAGGCCATGGATGGATTTGAAAACCAGGATGAGAATTTTAAAATCGAGGCGTTGCTTAACTGGGAGCCAATGTAGGTCAGTGAGCACAGGGTTAATGGGTGAATTGAATTTGGTGCGAGTTAGGACATGGACAGCAGAGTTTTGGATGACCTGAAGTTTACGGAGTGTAGAATGTGGGAGGCCGGCCAGGAGTGCGTTGGAATAGTCAAGACTAGAGGAAAGTGAGTGCAGAACTAATGGCGACGGCAGTATTCTCATTGGATTCGTGTTTCAACATTGTAGCTCCTGAGGTGTCCTTGAACTCTCCGTAGATGAACAACTCATGGGAGAGTCACTTCACTGTGACCTTTTTAGATGTCACCCAGCACTTGCCACTACCAGCCTCTTTATCTTTTAAGCGGTTGTTTTAAAAAAAAAAAATAATAATAATAATTTTGGGGACGTGGGTATTGCTGGCAAGGCCAGCATTTATTGCCCATCCCTAGTTGCCCCTTGAGAAGGTGGTGGTGAGCCGCCTTGAACCGCTGCAGTCTTATTCTTTGTAGCGGTTTTGATATAACTGAGTGTCTTGCTAAGCCACTCCAGAGGCCAGTTAAGAGTCAGGGATAGGCCCAGACTGGGTAAGGATGGCAGGTTTCCTTCCCTAAAGGACATTCGTGAACCAGTTGGGTCTTTACGACAACCTGACAGCTTCACAGTCACTTACTGAAACCAGCTTTTTTCATTCCAGATTATTTATTTTAAAAACTGAATTAAAGTTCTCAAACTGCCCATGGTGGGATTTGAATCTGGATTACTAGTCCAGTGACCTAACCACTACACTACTGTACCCAAGCATTAGCTGCTCCTATAGCTTGTCTGACTTGTCATTTGCCTGTTATGCTTAACCTCCCCTCATTGTTTTGGCCAGTTCTATGAAGAGGCCGCTCTTGCTTTCCATTTTGTTTGTGCTAAAGGGTCTCTGCCCAGAGCTTCAGGCTGCCTTTACACTTTCCAGATGGCGCTGAACCTGCTGTGTATTTCTCGCAGTTTTTGGTTTTATTTCAGATTTCCAGTTTTTTTTTTAAAACAAAACACTTTTTATCCCTATTGATGGAGGCTTAATAATTTAAGAAAAAATGGAAGAGAAAGACCATTTGGCCCATCCAGTCTGTTCCTGCCACACGTGTACAATCTGCTCTATGATGCTCTGCACCCAAATTGTTCAAATGTCTTGAGAGATTGTGCAAAGTTCCACCCTTCCAAAAGGTAAGTCAAGTAAAGCTCTGGAATATCCTACATTATATAGAGTGGCTCAGTGAGTAGCATGCTCACCTCAGAGTCTGGTTATGGGTTCAAGTCCCACTCCAGAGCACAAAAGCCAGGTTGACACTCCCAGCGCAGAACTGAGGGAGTGCTGCACTGTCGGAGATGTCGTCTTTCGGATGAGAAGTTAAACTGAGGCCCTGTCTGCCCTCGGGTGGGCATAAAAGATCCTGTGGTAGAGAGAGTGGGATTTGATTAGGCGGGATGTTAAAGGGTATGGGACATGAACAGGAGAGTGGGATTAGACTGGGTGGGATCTTGAAGGGTATCGGGAGAGTGGGATTAGACTGGGTGGGATATTAAAGGGTATCAGGAGAGTGGGATTAGACTGGGTGGGATCTTGAAGGGTATCGGGAGAGTAGAATTAGACTGGGTGGGATCTTGAAGGGTATGAGTGAGTGGGATTAGACCTGGGGGCTCATGGAGAAGAGCACCAACTTCTGATTACTGTATATGTAATTGCTTTGCAGATAGAATTATGAGGCTATATATCCTGGCCAAAAAGATGGCCAGCACAAGTGGAATGTGTCTTAACTTTCCCGAGGTAGTTGGGCCAAATGGCCTGTTTCTGTGCCGGAACATTATGATCCTACATTATGATCCGGCGAGAACTCCCATGCTCCTCTTCAAATAGTGGCAGCGGGATCTTTTATGTCCACCAGAGAGGGCACGAAAGACGACACCTCCGACAGTGCGGCACTCCCTCAGTAACTGCACTGGGAGCGTCAGCCTGGATTGTGTGCTCGAGTCTGTGGAGCACATAAGTGCAGCACATATCACAGAATCACAGAAATCACACAGTGCAGATAGAGGCCATTTCAGCCCATCGAGCCTGCACCGACACATATCCCACCCGATCCCCGTAACCCCTACATCAACACATATCCCACCCTATCCCCGTAACCCCACGTATTTAATCCCCCTAACACTAAGGGTCAATTTATCATAACCAATCAACCTAACCCGCACATCTTTGGACTGTGGGAGGAAACCGGAGCACCCGGAGAAAACCCACGCAAACACGGGGAGAATGTGCAAACTCCACACAGACAGTCACCCGAGGCCGGATTTGAACCCGGGTCCCTGGCGCTGTGAGGCAACAGTGCTAACCACTATGCCACCGTGCTGCCCTATGACTTCTGACGGGAAGAACATTCATCAGTTGATTTTTGTCATGCAAATGAAGCAAAGATGTTCTGGCAGTTTAAGTAAGCTGGGGACAAATATATATAGTTCAAAATGAGAAGTGTGATGTGAGAGATTGGCTTTCTTCCCTTAACCTCATTAGGGAGCTGAACGATTGCCCAGCTAGAATATATACGAGGAATATTCTCTCAAAGACCAGCTGTGCATGGGAAGGAACAGTCCTTATCACTCGGCTGTTGTCCTCATTTATTATCTCACCTGCTGCATGAGAAGACTGAAGGGAAGTAAGACACCTATTTTTTTTATTACAGCAGAAAATGCTGTTGGAAAATAGTCTAAATCTGTACCTCATTTAAGTCTTTACTTAGTAATTGCTTTGCTTCGCAAAGTAATTGGTGTCATCAAATTGAGAATATAATTTGGCAAAAAATCAGGGACCGTTCGAAGCAGTGTTGTTGTACGGGTTTGACCTGTTCAGGCAGCGCCTCAGTAAATTGATATGTAACCTTTTTTCTGCAATGGAAAAAGTTTATTTTTCTTTTGCTCTCCCGCCTAGTCCTAACCATTGAGAATCATAGCTACCTGGCCTTGGAGATCCCTCCGTGAGCTCGACCTGTGAGTCGGACCCGAAAAAATTACCTTCAGCACATGGACTGCAGCAGTTCAGGAAGGCAGCTCACTACCGCCTTCTCGAGGGCAATTAGGGATGGGCAATACATGCTGGCCTTGCCAGCGATGCCCACATCCCATGAACGAATTTAAAATTTTTTTTAAAAAAGGGGCCCATTCTGTCGATCAAAGTTAGGCTCAAATTTCCTGCCGGTCTCGTTAGAATCTGCAGGAACGGAAAACGGCCATGAATCCGCATAAATAATCGTCGGGCCGAGGAAGGAGCTAAACTCACCGCACATTGTGTCTCGGTATGAAATTTTAAGTTTCAACTCATTGAACCATCATTCAGACACAATGGCCTAGAAATTGGGTATAGCCCCGCTTGAGGCATTAGAACTGGCGCTGCGCAAAGTTTATAGCCAGACGAAACTTATCGCTGCCTGGCGAGATATTGGGTTGCATCGCCCCCAAAGGGGATTGAGGCGCGAACTCCGACGTTGCACGGGGCTCCCAAGGCGCAAAAGTTCAGGCGCTACCCAATATCGGCGCAGACGGGCGCAGCGCAGGTGATCTCAATTACCGGAAACCACGAGACTTCCAGGCGCCGGCCGGCTCTTTAAGGGGTGGGTCAGTCAGCCTGAGCTGCCACACTCAACGCCCTGTAGGCCTCAGAATCGGCGCTCGCCCTTCTCTGGCGCAAGAAACTTGGTCAGGATGGAGAAGGTGAGACAGAGAGCAGAGCGCTTTAGCACTGAGGCTCTGGACCACTTGGTGTCTGCAGTTGAGCGCCGTCGAGATGTTCTGTATCCTGACAATGGCAAGAGGCCGAATCAAAAGGCTTACCGGCGACCTTGGAGGGAGGTTTCTCAGAGGGTCAACTCCAACAGCATGGCGACCAGGACCCCTGTTCAGTGCAGGAAGAAATTCAACGACCTCACTCGGGTCGTTGGGGTGAGTGCTGGTTATGCAAACTTCTGATTCCCTCCACCTGCACCTGACTTCGATCACCCTGTTGCCATGACGCCCCAATGGCAATCTGTCAGCAAGCACCCGTGGCCCTTTCTGGGCACACACATGGACATTTCACTCAAGGCCTCATGTAAGGGCTCTTGCACCATGGGGGGCATGCGATGATCTCTCAAGGCCACATGTAAGGGCTCTTGCACCATGGGGGGCATGAGATGATCTCTCAAGGCATCATGTTACAGAACTTCCCCTTCTTTCCCCTGCAGTCCAAGCTGGCAGCGAGGCGAAAGGAGCAGACTCGAACCGGTGGCGGACCTCCCCAAGTCGTCACTCTGACGGATCTCGAGGAGAGAGTGCACCAGATTCTTGGAGGACGTCTGTCTGGTCCTGTTACCACTGCAGCTGCTGACCCCATTTCCGACAGCGAGGGTAAGGCTCTCTCCTTTTTCAGCTGTTTCCTTCCACTTGGTCCCCCCGCCAGCATGCTTCCTGAGTGTG
Source organism: Somniosus microcephalus (assembly GCF_052327205.1). NCBI lineage: Eukaryota > Metazoa > Chordata > Chondrichthyes > Squaliformes > Somniosidae > Somniosus > Somniosus microcephalus. Next base: position 264,520,169 of record NC_140993.1, read on the forward strand.
CAGCCATGTCAGAGCCTTGCCGCAATCTGGCATGCCTTTCCGCCAACCTGTCCTTTTGCTAAAGCCACTCTTCCACCTCCCTGCTTTCAGATGATGCATCACCAACTCGGGCTCAACGCCCTGAAGGTGCCAGTGCCTCCAGAGGTGAGGATCAGGAGGAAGCCGGACCATCCGTTCCAATCTCAGGGGAGCATACACATCTACAGACTGGGGATAGTAGTTCCCTGGAGGGGAGGGGGGGGTGCTCTGAGGATCAGCCAGTTGCCGGAACAAGCGGCATGCAGCAACGCAAGGGGGGTAGGCAAGTTCGACCACCGTCTCCCCGGAGGGCAAGGCAGGTAGTGATGACTGCTGCACAGAGTGCAGAGGAGGTGCGTCGCCTGGTTGAAATGAGCACCCAGGCCCGGCTCAGGCACACTGAGCTGATGGCTGCAGTGGGGAGGATGCCTCATTCAATAGATACACTGGCAAAGAGTGTGTTGGACTTCGGGGCAACAATGGACAGGACTCTCCAGGGCTTCGGGGCAACAATGGAGAGGACTATCCAGGGCTTCGGGCCATCAATGGAGAGGACTCTCGAGGGCTTCAGGGCAACAATGGAGAGGACTGTGCAGGGCTTCGAGGCCGCTATGGAAAGGATTGTTCAGGGCTTCGGACAATCCCTGGAAAGGTCTGTCCAGGGCTTGTCCGAGGCAGTGGAGCGGTCGGCACCGGCCTTGTCTGAAGCAATGGAAAGAACTGTCCAGGGCTTCTCTGAAGCACTGGCACCTGGCTCACAGGTCCTCACTGCTGCCATGCAGTCACTTGCCAGCCTCGTCCACACCCAGATTGAGGCAACGTGAACTCTCACTGCAGCCACCCTATCTGCATCAGCTAGGATCACCCCGGGCCCTTCCAGTCCCATACAAGGCCAGGAATCAGTGGAGAATGCGATCGTGGCGGATGAGCCGAGCCGGTCCCCTCAGAGAGCCAGTGTGCCGTCCGACCATGGTGCAGGTGTCCTCTCTCGGCAGGTGACCATTGCACATGCCAGCGCTGGCACGTCTGCAGTGCAGCTGCCACCACCTGCAGGGCACACTGCTTCCAGCCATGCTCAGATCAAGCATCCTGCGTCTGCACCCTCCAAGCCCAGAGGTCGGCCAGGCCGTCCCTCGGGCTTCTGCGCTTCCACACAGTCAGCAGGCGTCCCCCAGCCTTCACCCCGCCACTGGGGTTCAATTACGTAGGAGCAGCAGGGAGGGAAGGGGCCAACCGCGAAAGATAAGTCGTTCTCCATCAAGGGGCCAGCAGTAGAGGGAGGTGCTGAGACGTTTCATTGGCCAAATTCAAGGACACCCTCACCTGTTGTAATTGTTCGAAATGGTTTGTTTAGTTTTGCGGCTTTGCCGAAGAGTTAACTGTTATTTTGTTAGTTATGGTTTCTGTTGACATGACGTTGTTTTGCTGTAATGAAAGACTTTTGTGACAATAAAGAAAAGTTTTAATGTGCTATGGTACACGTGACTATTTACAGTGATGCTGGCCTTCAGAGGCTTTCAAACATCCAAAGTGCGCAGGAGTAAAGACACTCATCATTCCGCCAGAGGGGCCTCGATACGAGTCCTGATGAGCCTCTGACGGATGGCCCTTCCACTTTCAGGAGCCCTTCCATCTTCCTCCTCCTCGTCCGCATGCTCCTCCTCCTCCTCCGCCTGCTTCTCCAGGGTCAGAGGGAAGGTGATGAATTGACGCCTTCGCCTATAAAGGGCAGCTGTAACTTGCCGGATGCAACAGTGCACTGCAACCTGAGAGATATTCGCAATGTCCCCAATGGCTGACTGAAAGGATCCGTTGCCATAAACATTGAGGGCAACAGTCAGTTTAACGGCCACCGACAGAGAGGTCCTGCACCGTAGACGCGGCTGCAGATCCTCAGCAAGCAGGTGGCACAGCTCCGTAACAACGTCCCTCCCGATTCGGAGCCTTCGCACACACTGCTCCTCCGACATGTCAAGGTATGACACCTGCTGCCTAAAGACCCTCGCAGCATACCCTCGGATTGGCCGACCTCCATTGCCCCTCCTTCTGGCCAATCCCGGCCCCCTCTCCCGCCGTCTCTCTCTGTCCCTTCATAGTGTTCGGCCATGAGGCCGTCGCCCTCCAAAGCATCTCACATTCCGATGCCAGTTGGTCAAAAGGCTGTTAGGTCTAGTGCTCCAACTGCTCCGGACAGGTTTGAAGGTCCCAAGTACTCTAATGCTAAATTCCAAAAACTCTGCTCCATAGTAGCTCACCAACTCTCTACACCAACGATCGCAATGAACAGGCCAAGTGGCTGAAGCGTCTATACTAGAGCTGTCCCCTTTAAATAGCGCCCCCCGACTCTGAGAAGGGCCTGCTAACGCTCCTTCGAACTGTCACTAATAGCGCTAGGCGTAAAGGCTCAGGGCACCACCCAATATCCGCTCAGGTGCCCCTAAAAGGTGTTGCACAATGAAATGACGTCATGAACTGCTTGCGCTCGCGGGCGCGCACAAACACTTAGCGCAGGCATTAAATGTATAGTCAATATGGGAGTTGTCGCTATCTTCATTGCGCCCGCCCCAACATTAGGTAACGCCCCAATTCTCGGTCTCTTTAGGTGCTAACCGCTGGCGCAAACAACCGAATTTCTAGGCCAATGTGTTTAAGGACCAGCGAGCAGGGAGGCTACTCAATTTTTTTGTGTGACTTATACATTCAAAGAAACTGAAAATGGGGAGCAGGTCTCACTGAGGGTAAATTAAAAAAAAAAATAGAAATGCTCACAAAATCGCAATGAAACACTGGGTTAAAAAAATACACTACCCTGTTTCCTGCTGCACCTTAAAAACCTGGCCGTAATTGGAGGAGAGCCTATGAGCAAACCGTGACTACGGGATACTCGCCAGTAAGGCTCCCATACTGGGGGGGTAGGGCCAGTATTGTAGGTGAAGCTTGGTTTGGGCGGAGGGATTGGCCAATGGCAGTAAAAGATGGAGGCGGTACATAAGAACATAAGAACATAAGAAATAGGAGCAGGAGTAGGCCAATCGGCCCCTCGAGCCTGCTCTGCCATTCAATAAGATCATGGCTGATCTGATCCTAACTGCCAATCCACTATCACAGAACCATCTCCTGCATCTAACAGAATTAGACACACGAAATAGGAGCAGGATCAGGCTACACGGCCCCTGGGCCCGCTCCGCTACCCACAGGGCCATGACCGATCCGAACCGAGACTCATGTCCAAATTCCTGCCTGCTCCCCGTAACCCATAATTCCCTTTACTTCTAGGAAACTGTCTATTTCTGTTTTAAATTTATGTAATGATGTAGCTTCTACAGTTTTTTGGGGCAGCATATTCCATGGACCTACCACCCTCTGAGTGAAGTAGTTCCTCCTCATTTCAGTTTTGAAAGAGCAGCCCCTTATTCTAAGACTATGCCCCCTAGTTCTAGTTTCACCCATCATCGGGAACATCTTCCCTGCATCCACCCGATCCAACCCCTTCACAATCTTATATGTTTCAATAAGATCGCCTCTCATTCTTCTGAACTCCAATGAGTAGAGTCCCAATCTACTCAACCTCTCCTCATATGTCCATCCCCTCATCCCCGGGATTAACCGAGTGAACCTTCTTTGTACTGACTCGAGAGCAAGTATGTCCTTTCTTAAGTATGGACACCAAAACTGTACGCAGTATTCCAGGTGCGGTCTCACCAATACCTTGTACAACTGAAGCAATACCTCCCTATTTTTATATTCTATCCCCCTAGCAATGAAAGCCAACATTCCATTGGCCTTCTTAATCACTTGCTGCACCTGCATACTAACCTTTTGAGTTTCGTGCACCAGGACCCCCAGATCCCTTTGTACTTCAGTACTTTCCAGTTTCTTGCCATTAAGATAATAACTTGCTCTACGATTTTTCCTGCCAAAGTGCATAACCTCACACTTTCCAGTATTGTATTCCATCTGCCAAATCTCTGCCCACTTACTTAGCCTGTCTATGTCCCCTTGAAGGTTTTTTATGTCCTCCTCACTCACTACTTTCCCCCCCATCTTAGTATCATCTGCAAACTTTGATATGTTACACTCAGTCCCCTCCTCCAAATCGTTAATATAGATTGTAAAGAGTTGGGGACCCAGCACTGACCCCTGCGGAACACCACTAGTTACTGATTGCCAGTCTGAGAATGAACCATTTATCCCAACTCTCTGCCTTCTGTTAGATAGCCAAACCTCTATCCATGCCAGAATATTACCCCCAATCCCGTGATTTTTTATCTTAAGCAATAATCTTTTGTGTGGCACCTTGTCAAATGCCTTTTGGAAGTCTAAATACACTACGTCCACTGGTTCCCCTTTATCCACCCTATATGTTACTTCCTCAAAGAACTCCAGCAAATTTGTCAAACATGTCTTCCCCTTCATAAAACCATGCTGACTTTGTCCTATTAAATTATGATTATCCAAATGTCCTGTTACTGTCTCCTTAATAATGGACTCCAAAATTTTACCTACCACAGATGTTAGGCTAACCGGTCTATAGTTTCCAGCCTTCTGTCTACTGCCCTTTTTAAATAAGGGTGTTACATTAGCAGTTTTCCAGTCTGCCGGGACCATTGCCGAGTCCAGGGAGTTTTGGAAAATTATTACCAATGCATCCACAATCCCTACCGCCACTTCCCTCAAGACCCTAGGATGTAAGCCATCAGGTCCAGGTGATTTATCCGCCTTGAGTCCCATTATTTTACCGAGTACCACTTCCTTAGTGATTTTGATCGTGTTTAGCTCCTCCCCCCCTTTAGCCCCCTGTTTGTCCAGTGTTGGGATATTCTTAGTGTCTTCTACTGTAAAGACTGATGTAAAATATTCATTCAGTGTTTTTGCCATCTCCATATTTCCCACCATTAATTTCCCGGTCTCATCCTCTAAGGGACCAACATTTACTTTAGCCACCCTTTTTCTTTTTATATTACTATAAAAACTCTTACTATCTGTTTATATATTTTTTGCTAATTTACTTTCATAATCTATCTTCCCTTTCTTAATCAATCTTTTTGTTATTTTTTGCTGTCTTTTAAAGTTTTCCCAATCCTCTATCCTCCCACTAGATTTGGCTACCTTATATGCCCTTGTTTTTAGTCGAATACTATCCTTAATTTCTTTACTTAGCCATGGATGGTTGTCTTTTCTTTTACACGCTTTTCTTCTCAGTGGAATATATATTTTTTGGAAGTTGTAAAATAACTCCTTAAATGTACACCACTGATCATGTATCGTCTTACCCTTTAATCTATTTTCCCAATCCACTCTACTCAATTCCGCTCTCATACCTTCATAGTCTCCTTTATTCAAGCTTAGCACGCTTGTTTGAGATCCAACCTTCTCACCCTCTAATTGAATATGGAATTCAACCATGTTATGGTCACTCATTCCAAGGGGATCCTTTACTAGGACATTTTTAATTAATCCTGTCTCGTTACACAGGACCAGATCTAAGGTTGCCTGCCCCCTGGTCGGTTCAGTTACATACTGCTCAAGAAACCCATCCCTAATACACTCAATGAACTCATCCTCAAGGCAGCCCTGCCCAATTTGATTTGTCCAATTAATGTGATAGTTAAAATCCCCCATAATTATAGATATTCCCTTATTACAAGCCTCAACTATTTCCTGATTGATACTCCGTCCAACAGAGTTGCCACAGTTCGGAGGCCTATAGACTACGCCCACTAGTGTTTTTTTCCCCTTATTATTCCTTACCTCCACCCAAACTGTTTCATTGTCCTGATCTTTTGACCCAATATCATTTCTCTGTATTACAGTGATTCCTAGGTGTATTGTACTCACGCCTGTAATTTGCTAACTCCCCCGAAAGTCCGCGATCTTGCAGGCCGCGTGTTTGATTCGTGTCTCCCGCCCCGCCACAGATTGTGGGCGTCTGTGGGATTGAATTCGCGGGAAACTCCAATACCTTGTTGTCGACATATTTATAATCGTGACATCGCCTGGCTTTGTGAATAAATACAAATGAAATTAGCGCTGCGATGCGTTTGCTGAAAGTGGCTCTCATGGGTCAGCCTGAGGACCCAGATTCCTGACTGCCACTGATATTCACCTGAAATTGACGTGGAAATCACGAGAGAGAGAGAGAGAGAGAGAGAGAGAGGATGTGACAGCGTTATGACCTGCGTACATGTTAGTTAGTAGCTCCCAAGTGCCAGTGAACTTGCCTCCTACAGACTGGGTCACAGTGTGTGGGAATAATAAATCAGGTAACTAGCAAGGAGGACAGAGAACCATAAAATCTTACAGCACAGAAGGAGGCCATGCAAAAGAGTTATCCAATCAGTCCCACTCCCCCTGCTCTTTCCTCCATAGTCCTGCAAATTTTTCCCTTTGAAAGTTATTATTGAATCTGCTTCCACCGCCCTTTCAGGCAGTGCATTCCAGATCACAACAGCTCGCTGTGTAAAAGAAATTCTCCTCATCTCCCCTCTGGTTCTTTTGCCAACGACCTTAAATCTGTGTCCCCTATTTACCGACCCTCCTGCCATGATTCTGAACGCCTCTATTAAATCTCTCCTTAACCGTCTCTGCTCTAAGAAGAAGAATCCCACAACTACACTCTCGATCAGACAGCAAGTGAAGAAAGTTGAAGCCTCCTACAACCCTCCGAGATCTCTGCGCTCCTCCAATTCTGAACTCTTGAGCATCCCCAATTTTAATCACCTCACCATTGGTGGCCGTGTCTTCAGCTGCCTGGGCCCTAAGCTCTGGAATTCACTCCCTTAACCTCTCCACCTCTCTCCTCCTTTAAGATGCTCCTTATAAACAACCTCTTTGAACAAGCTTTTGGTCACCTGTCCTAATATCTGATTATGTGGCTCAGTGTTAAATTTTGTTTGGCAATGCTTCTGTGAAGCACTTTGGTTTGTTTTACTATGAAAAATTCCCGATATAAGTGCAAGTTGTTATAAGAATGTAAGCTCTTTCTATGTGGGATTTGGCTCCGTGGCTTAGCTGGTCAAAACGCTTGTCTTGTAAACAGGCGATCCTGGGTTCGACTCCCAATCAGGCCTTTCTTTTGGGAGAAGGGGGAAGTGCAACGAGACCTGGGTGTCCTTGTGCACCAGTCGCTGAAGGTAAGCATGCAGGTGCAGCAGGCGGTTAAGAAGGCAAATGGTATGTTGGCCTTCGTAGCGAGAGGGTTCGAGTACAGGAGCAAGGATGTCTTGCTGCAGTTGTACAGGGCCTTGGTGAGACCACACCTTGAGTATTGTGTGCAGTTTTGGTCACCTTATCTGAGGAAGGATGTTCTTGCCATGGAAGGAGTTCAGCGAAGATTCACCAGGCTGATACCTAGGATGGGCAGGAATGACGTATGAGGAGAGATTGGGTTTGTACTCGCTGGAGTTTAGAAGAATGAGAGGGGATCTCATTGAAACTTATAAAATTCTGACAGGACTGGACAGACTAGATGCAGGAAGGATGTTCCCGATGGTCGGGGAGTCCAGAACCAGGGGTCACAGTCTAAGGATAAGGGGTAAGCCATTTAGGACAGAAGTGAGGAATTTCTTCACCCAGAGAGTGATGAACCTGTGGAATTCTCTACCACAGAAGGCAGTAGAGGCCAATACATTAAATATATTCAAGAAGGAGTTGGATATATTTCTTAAGGCTAAAGGGATCAAGGGGTATGGGGAGAAAGCAGGGACCGGGTACTGAATTTGGATGATCAGCCATGATCTCATTGAATGGCAGAGCAGGCTCGAGGGGCTGAATGGCCTACTCCTGCTCCTATCTTCTATGTTTCTAACACAGTACGGTAACAACGGCACCTGCTATTCCTAATTCCTACACTGGATGGTGCTGTTACTCTTGCTCCAGAAGTGGAGCTGAAAGCTCTTTCAGCAAACACAGCTGGAAGAGTTACTGGCCGCGGGCTGGCTGTGTCTCCCGTCAGTTTTCCGATGGATCTGGGGTGGACAGTGCTGGAAAAGTCCTCTGGGACACCCCCCACCGTGTCCCCTTCCTCGCCCTCTGTCCCTTGACGGGGAGTCCAGTGATGCAAATGGGTTCATGCAAGACAGATTGAATGAGGGATATTTGGCATCCTGCAGGAATGACAAGTAATGAAAAAAGGCCAATAGAATGTTGGCCTTTAGCTGAAGAGGGCTGGAATACAAAGGGTAGAAGTTGTACAGAGCCTTGGTCAGACCCCACCTGGACACTGCGTTCAGTTCTGGGCACCGTACCGCAGGAAGGAAATATTGGCCTTGGAGAGGATGCAATGCAGATTCACCAGAATGATACCAGGGCTAAAGGGGTTAAATGATGAGGACAAATTGCATAGACTAGGCTTGTATTCCCTTGAAGGGGGCATAACCGTAAAATTAGAGCGAGGCTGTTCGGGGGTGAAATCCGGAAGCAGATTTTTGCAAGATAAGGGAGTGAAGGGTTATGGGGAGCGGGCGGGGAAGTGGCTTTGAGCCCAAGATCAGCCGTGATCTTATTGAATGGCGGAGCGGGCTCGAGGGGCCAAGTGGCCTATTCCTGCTCCTATTTCTTATGTTCTTCACACAAAGGGCAGTGGAAATCTGGAAAACTCTCCTCCAAAGGGCAGTGGATCTTTCAAGACTGAGATCGATAGATTTTTGGTAGGTGAGAGGATCAAGGGATATGGAGCGACGGTGGATAAATGGCGTTGAGGTGCAGATCAGCCATGGTCTAATTGAATGTTGCTTGAATTGAATTGAACTTAAGAGCTTGTCTGTGAAAAAGAAAGAACTCGCATTTATATCGCAGCTTTCAGGACACCCCAAGGCACTTTACAGCCAATGAAGTACTTTTTGAAGTGTAGTCACTGTTGTAGGGAAACACGAGGCCCCACAAACAGCAATGTGATAATGACCAGGTAATTGTGTTTTTAGTGACGATGGCTAAACATTGGCCAGGGCACCAGGGAGAACTCCCCTATTCTTCTTAGAAACAGTGCAGTGGGATCTTTTACGTCTGCCCGAGATGGCGGAGGGGGCCTCGGTTTAACAGCAGTACTGGCACTGGGAACGTCAGCCAAGATTATGTGCTCAAGTCTCTGGAGTGGGGCTTGAACCCACGACCTTCTTGCCTTTCAAGGCGAGAGAGTGCTACCAACTGAGCCACAGCTGCTGTCAGCAAGCGGTCATTGTGCAGCGCGAGCTCCGCAAGATCCTGCAAATCCATTGGCAGGATAGGCGCACCAACGTCAGTGTTCTCGCTCAGGCCAACATCTCCAGCATCGAAGATTTGACCACGCTCGATCAGCTCCGATGGACGGGTCACATTGTCCGCACGCCCGATACGAGATTCCCAAAACAAGCGCTCTACTCGGAGCTCCGACATGGCAAGAGAGCCCCAGGTGGGCAGAGGAAACGCTTCAAGGACACCCTCAAAGCCTCCTTGAAAAAGTGTAACATCCCCATCGACACCTGGGAATCCCTGGCCCAAGACCGCACAAAGTGGAGGAGAAGCATCCGGGAAGGCGCCGAACACCTCGAGCCTCTTCGCCGGAAGCCAAGTGCAAACAGCAGAAGGAGCGCACGTCAACTCAAGCACCCCACCCACCCGCCCCTTCAACCACCGTCTGCCCCACCTGTGACAGAGACTGTAGGTCCCGCATTGGACTCATCAGTCACCTGAGAACTCATTTTTAATGTGGAAGCAAGTCATCCTCGGTTCCGAGCGACTGCTTAAGAAGAAGATTGTGTGGCGCGTTATAAAATGACCGGCACCGTGACCGTGTGTGCGCACTACAAGGACTTGTAATACTTCCCCAAACATTCCTTTGCGATATTGACTTGCGATTTATGCTTTGCTGTTTTTGGTTTCGCGCTCCTGCTGTGTGAATAATGAATGCAGTCGTGTGTTTAATGGATGTTCGTCCAGCAGGAAATTAAAATACTGTGAACGGAGGATCGAAGTAAACTCTGATAGGCTAATAAAAACGATACATGCGATGGTCCGGCCGAAGCTCATTGATTGCTGCGCGGTGGAACAATGATACATTTGTGACTGTCGGTCTGTCTGAAACCCGGTCACTGCTTCAGCTCCCCGCATTGATCACTGTGTCCGCATCAAGCAATCGCATGGTTTTCAGTGATGAGAAGGGAATTTATTGTTGAATGCAGATGAATTGAAATCTCCCATTTATTTTTGTGGAGTAAAGAATTCTGCTGCCAGGCAATAAAAAAGAACATTTTAAATTAAACTCTGGCAGAGAAATTTAAGGGGAGATTTAATTGAGGTGTTCAAAACCTAGAAGGGTTTTGATAAGAGTAAATAAGGAGAAACTTTCTACTGGCAGGAGGGTCGGTAACCAGAGGACACAGATTTAAAGTCATTAGCAAAAGACCCAGAGGGGAGATTTTTTATTTTAAGCAGCGATTTCCAATTTGCTGCCTCAAAGTGAGGTGGCTGCAGATTCAATAACAGCCCCAACCTGCATTTATACAGCACCTTGAAACATAGTAAAATGTCCCAAAGCGTTTCACAGGAATGCTGTCAAATTTTTTCTCTTAAAATACTCCTGTGAAGTGCCTTGGGACGTTTTACATAGGAACATAGAAGATAGGAGCAGGAGTAGGCCATTCGGCCCCTCGAGCCTGTTCCGCCATTTAATGAGATCATGGCTGATCATCCAAACTCAGTACCCTGTCCCTGCTTTCTCCCCATATCCCTTGATCCCTTTAGCCTTAAGAAATATATCTAACTCCTTCTTGAATATATTTAATGAATTGGCCTCAACTGCCTTCTGTGGTAGAGAATTCCACAGGTTCACCACTCTGGGTGAAGAAATTCCTCCTCATCTCAGTCCTAAATGGCTTACCCCTTATCCTTAGACTGTGACCCCTGGTTCTGGACTCACCCGCCATCGGGAACATCCTTCCTGCAACTAGTCTGTCTAGTCCTGTTAGAATTTTGTAAGTTTCAACAAGATCCCCTCCCACCCTTCTAAACTCCAGCGAATATAAGCCCAATCGACCCAAACTCTCCTCATACGTCATTCCTGCCATCCCAGGTATCAGCCTGGTGAATCTTCGCTGCACTCCCTCCATGGCAAGAGCATCCTTCCTCAGATAAGGCGACCAAAACTGCACACGATACTCAAGGTGTGGTCTCACCAAGGCCCTGTACAACTGCAGCAAGACATCCTTGCTCCTGTACTTGAATCCTCTCGCTACGAAGGCCAACATACCATTTGCCTTCTTAACCGCCTGCTGCACCTGCAAGCTACGTTAAAAGCGCTATATAAATACAAGTTGTTGTTGTCAAATAAAGTTTGACACCAAGCCACACAGAGATAGTTGGACAGGTGACCAAAAGCTTTGTCAAAATGGTACGTTTTAAGTAACGACTTAAAGGAGGAGGAGAGAGGGGGAGAGGTTTAGGGAGGGAGTTCCAGAGCTTAGGGCGCAGACGGCTGAAGGCACGGCCCCCCAACGGTGAAAATCGGGGATGGGCAAGAGGCCAGAATTGGAGGAGCGCAGAGAGGGTTGTAGGGCTGGAGGAGGTTACTGTGATAGGGAGGGGGCGAGGCCATGGAGGGATTTGAACACAAGGGTGAGAATTTTATATTGGAGGCGTTGCCGGACTGGGAGCCAATGTAGGTCAGCGAGCAACAGGGGTTGATGGGTGAACCAGGACTTGATCGTGATTCAGTAGTATCTTTCAAAAGGGAATTGGATACAAATTTGAAGGGAAGAAATTTGCAGGGCTACGGGGAAAGAGTGGGGTGGTGGGGGGGGGGTGGTGGTGGAGTGAGACTAATTGGAGAGCTCTTTCAAAGAGCCGGCACAGGCACGATGGACCAAACCAAGATGGCGGCGGTAAGTGAATCACTGCGCTTCACGGGACACTATCGGCCTGGGAGGATGGAGTTAAAATCACCTGCTACAACTCTCTGGCTTTTGAAATGCCTGAACAGTTAAACTTGGTTTTTATGTTGCGATTTCCTTTCTATATAAAGGAAAAATTTAATTTACTTTGGAGCAGATGAGAGATTGTGTTACTGCAAGTCTGATTCAAATTAGGAATCAATGCAGTCAAATTCATTCATCAGGGCCATCATAGCGCTGCTAATGCCAATGGGGAAAACTTTCTGATCCAAGCAAGTCTTTACTGTACTCTGGCTGATTCCTGACTCAACTGCCAAATATTTAGCCCTTATATTTCCACTCTGGGTAGAAGGATTTTTGCCTCCTCTCTCTGTAACCTCCTCCAGCCCCACAACCTTCCAAGATCTCTGCGCTCCTCCAATTGTGACCTCTTGCGCATCCCCCATTTCCTTCGCTCCACCATTGGCAGCCGTGCCTTCAGCTGCCTGGGCCCTAATCTCTGGAATTCCCTCCCTAAACCTCTCCGCCTCTCTACCCCTCTCTCCTCCTTTAAGACACTCCTTAAAACTTACCTCTTTGACCAAGCTTTTGGTCATCTGTCCTACTATCTCCTTATGTGGCTCGGTGTCAAATTTTGGGTCTGATTACGCTCCTGTGGAACGCCTTGGGACATTTTGCTATGTGAAAGGCGCTACATAAATGCAAGTTGCTATAATTTGGATATTTAGATCAATTTCTACAGTTGTGTTGCATTACTGTATAATCAGACTACAGACGATCACAGAGAGGAATTTGAGTAATAACTTTAGATGCAGCATTGACCCAATTGATTACTGGACACAATGTACCTGTCACAAAAATATGTTGGACTCTTTGGCCCTGATTTTAACGGGATTGCGGGAACGCAGTGCGCGGTGAAACCTGCAAGCGAGAGTGAAGTTGAGACCCATCTGATATTAACGGGCACGTCTTACTCTCGTGCCGCTGACCGATGCCCCAATGATGACCGCAGGCTCAGAGGAGAAAGGAAATACTTGCATTTCTGTAGCGCCTTTCACGACCACCGGACGTCTCAAAGCGCTTTACAGCCAATGAAGTACTTTTGAAGTGGAGTCACTGTTGTAATGTGGGAAATAGAGGTAATGTGGTAATGAGGGAGGGTTTCTCTGCTGATTACAGTTGGTCAGATCAGGACGGGAGAGGAGTGGGTAAATCCCCAACTTCATTTTAACTGCTTCCTGCCCAACTCCCCCGCCCGGGCCTGGTTTCCATCAGACGGGGAGGAATTAAAACCGAGGCCCCGTCTGCCCTCTTGGGAATGTGTAAAATCCCACGGCACTATTTTGAAAAAAGGGCAAAGTAGTTCTCTCCTGTGTCCTGGGGCCGATATTTATCCCTCAACCAACATCACTTTAAAAAAACCAGATTATCTGGTCATTATCACATTGCTGTTTGTGGGAGCTTGCTGTGCGCAAATTGGCTGCCGCGTTTCCTACATTACAACAGTGACTGCGCTTCAAAAGTACAATAGCAAAACACTGCGGATGCTGGAAATCTGAAATAACAACAGAAAATGCTGGAAACTCTCAGCGGGCCAGGGCAGCATCCGTGGAGAGAGTAAAACAGAGTTAACGTTTCAGGTTCTGTGACCCTTCGTCAGAACACTTCAAAAGTACTCCATTGGCTGTGAAGCGCGTTGGGAATGCCCTGAGGCCGTGAAACACGCTGTATAAATGCAAGTCTTTCTGTCTTTATATAAATTAGAATTGCAGTAATATGCCATCAAACAGCAGTGACTCATTGTCTGTGCTGAGTACGGAGCAGTTAATGTTTGCCCTGTTCCCCTGGGTGGCGTAAGGGTTTAAAAGCCCTCCCCAAAAATCTATTGTTGATTTAGATGGTAAACAGGAGATTGGTTTTGATGGTGGTCGCAAGGCCTGCTTCTATTTAATTGTTCAATAACATTTCACATCTTTGTGGAATTTGCCAGTGGAGAAAGTGACAAAATATTATCATATATTTACTACCGATTTATGAAAAAAGACTCAACGCCTGTGAAACATTAAGCATCGTATGAGTTGATTGAGGAACTGTTTTGAAATGGGATATCCAAATACCACTCCCTTATTATAGGAACAGGAGGAGGCCATTCAGCCCCTCGTACCTGTTCTGCTATTCAATTATAAGAAGTCACACAACACCAGGTTATAGTCCAACAGTTTTATTTGAAATCACAAGCTTTCGGAGCGCTGCTCCTTCGTCAGGTGAAGAAGGAGCAGCGCTCCGAAAGCTTGTGATTTCAAATAAAGCTGTTGGACTATAACCTGGTGTTGTGTGACTTCTTACATTTGTCCACCCCAGTCCAACACCGGCATCTCCACACCATGGCTATTCAATTAGATCAGGGCTGATCTGTATCTCGACTCCATCTACCCGCCTTGGTTCCGTAACCCTTAATAACCCAGCCCAACAAAAATCTAATAATCTCAGTTTTGACATTTTCAATTGACCCCCAACCTCAACAGCTTTTTGGGGTGAGAGAGTTCCAGATTTCCACTACCCTTTGTGTGAAGAAGTGCTTCCTGACATCACCCCTGAACGGCCTGGCTCTAATTTTAAGCTTATGCCCCTTGTTCTGGACTCTCCCCACCAGAGGAATAGTTTCTCTCTATCTACCCTATACAAGCCCAGTCTATGCAACCTGTCCTCATAATTTAACCCTTTTATCCCTGGTATCATTCTGGTGAATCTGCTCTGCACCCCCTCCAAGGCCAATATATCCTTCCCGAGGTTCGGTGCTCAGAACTGACACGTCACTCGTTAAACTTGTCCTTGTGTTTGGCCTTGAGCAGCTGATGTTAATGGAATGGTGTAATCGTGTGCTGCGGGAATGCGATTACCCGGCCTGCGTTCTCTGGGAACGCTGCTCCGCGTTGCAAGCACCCGAATCGGCCCCGATAATCTCCGTCAAAAATTAAAATGTCTTTTTTCTCACCCAAGGTCGTCGTCGTACGTGTCTTCACACTGTTCCCTTTGGGGAACTGTAGGAAGTGGTGGAAGGATTTCTGGCCGTGTCCCCCAAGGTGAAGGACGTCAATGGAACATCTCCTTATTTTGGTTGGCCACCATCGGGATAGAAGATTTCCATGCCAGCCGTGGCTCAGTGGGTAGCACCCTCACCTCTGAGCCAGAAGGTGGAGAGTTCAACGTCCCACTCCAGAGACTTGAGCACAACATCCAGGCTGACGCTCCAGTGCAGTGCTGAGGGACTGCTGCACTGTTGGAGGTGCTGTCTTTCAGATGAGACATTAAACCGAAGGCCCGTCTGCCCTCTCAGGTGGACGTAAAAGATCCCATGGCACTATTTTGAAGAAGAGCAGGGGAGTTATCCTCGGTGTCCTGGCCAATATTTATCCCTAAATCAACATCACTAAAAACAGATTATCTGGTCATTATCACATTGCGGTTTGTGGGAGCTTGCTGTGCGCAAATTGGCTGCTGTGTTTCCCACATTACAACAGTGACCACACTTCAAAAGTACTTCTTTGGCTGTAAAGCGCTTTGGGATGTCCTGAGGTTGTGAAAGGCGCTATAGAAAGGCAAGTTTTAGTTAGTCGAGCTCCATGTAATCAGCTGCAACCTCGGCACCTATTGCACTAGTCTCACACCTATTGCACTAGTCTCACACCTATTGCACTAGTCTCACACCTATTGCACTAATCTTACACCTATTGCACTAGTCTCACACCTATTACACTAGTCTCACACCTATTGCACTAATCTTACACCTATTGCACTAGTCTCACACCTATTGCACTAGTCTCACACCTATTGCACTAATCTCACACCTATTGCACTAGTCTCACACCTATTGCACTAGTCTCACACCTATTGCACTAGCCTCACACCTATTGCACCAGTGTGAGATTTTCCAATTTCTACACCAGTCATTCTTGTACTTTCTCTTAATGAGATGATAATCAGTTTTCTGCTTTGGATTGTGCTGTTGGTTTGAGAGACTCTCCATTTGATGAAAGATCAATAAGAAATTTAATTAAATTCTCCCGTCACATTGTGTGACTAATCATTCCTTCTCCATGGCAGGTTGACATTATATTTATCAAACTATAATTTAATAATTGTGAAGACGTTACTATTTAAAATCAAATGGTAATAAAGTGCTGTGCTCTTGTAGCGCTGTTTGGGAATTGGATAAGAAACTGTAGTGAGTCAACAAGTCACAGGTTAGGTACTTAGATTGTGAAACACCCTAATCACAGCGCCAGGACTGAGTGCCAAAACAGCTCCGTCCTCGTAGGAGTTAGTGGCAACTTGACCAATTGAACAAGTTTCATGTCTGTGGCTCAGACAAAAACCCAAAATGGGAGAAGTTATAGAGCAAAAGGGAAACTGCTGACTGGTTTATATCTGGGAGCAACAGGATGAAAAAGAAACTAATAATTAGGGACTGCTTTAGGGACTGTAAAAAGGACAATGCAAAGGGTCCCAGATGACTCTCTAATCTCCGTCTCTCCACACATTAGATGCCTGCAATTTTGTTTGCATAAGCTGTTGTACAGTTACCGGTCCAAATTGCATTAATAGTTACATAAACCACCCTCCCTTTTAGGACATATTGTACTGTACTGAGTTAAAATCATAAACTAACATTTCTTTATTGACACACTGATGATAACTCAACTAACATCATCTTATTGCTCTAATATTAAAGAGTACAACAATCTAGGGAAGCAGATATTATGGCCAAGGGATCAATATTGGCCAGGGAGAACCTCCTGCTCTTCTTTGAATAGTGCCATGGGATCTTTTATGTCCACCTGAAAGGGCAGACGGGGTCTCAGGTTAACATCTCATCTGAAAGATGGCACCTCCGACAGTGCAGCATTCCCTCAGCGCTGCACTGGGAGTGTCAGCCTGGATTTCTGTGCTCAAGTCCCTGGAGTGAGACTAGGAACCCACAACCTTCTGACTCAGAGGCGAGAGCGCTATCAACTGAGCCATGGCCGACACCTTGACTGAAGGATCTACAACTCCTCACATTGTTTTGTTGCCTCAGCTACATCTCTGAGGATGACTGGAATCTCCCAGGCAGCTTTGCTGACAAGGATGCGACACACAGGAACCGATTGCAAACCCTGTACAAGGTTGGTTTACACTCTGCCTGTTACAAACTGTTAAAATTGCATGATACTTTTTTCCCTTGATCTTGAAGTAAGCAAGCCATCCTTGTAATTAGCAAGCCATCTTATTAATTAGCAAGCCATCCTTGTAATCAGCAAGCCATCTTATTAATTAGCAAGCCATCTTACAACTGATGGAAGGGAAAAAACCATGAACAATCTACATCGATGTGGAGATGCCGGTGTTGGACTGGGGTGGACAAATGTAGGAAGTCACACAACACCAGGTTATAGTCAGTTGCTGTGATTATCTCTCTGCTGAGGTGTGATAAAGGGCAGTTAGAAAGATTACCTGTAATCATCTGGCAGTTTTCTCTGACTATATATGCTGTGCCTGTATGCTTCTCTTCACTTCACCTGACGAAGGAGCAGCGCTCCGAAAGCTTGTGATTTCAAATAAAGCTGTTGGACTATAACCTGGTGTTGTGTGACTTCCTACATTAATCTGTACATCAGGGACAATATGGGACTTTTTACCATTTGAAAGAGTTTGGGATATGATTTGTGCTAAAGTATTCTTTTAAATTAAAGTGATTTGATGAATGGTTAACTCCAACTCGCAGCCACATACTGGACCTGCGGGGACAGAGTATGTTGATGCGCAGCTAGTGATACTGTTACCGTGACGATCAGGGAGAAAAAGGACAGTCATCCTGTTTCAGGCACTCCCAGCAAACATTCACATCTGGGGGTGTTATGTACCCTCTTGTCAAGCTTTGCATGGCACTAGTTTAAAAGGGTGGGCAGGCTGTGGAAGGTTTAGACTTCTGGACATTTCTTTCCTCCTCTCTGAACAGGGAGAGGGATCAGAAATCAAGCCCACAACTTCCTGTGGGACAGGCAAGAAGAGAGCAAAGACCCTTATGGTTGGTGAGGTCCGCTGAGGGAGAAAGCAATTAAGGCCCAGGCCGGTTACATTACGAGCCGACCAGGGCCAATATATGCCTTGGTCTGATTGAATGCTAATACCAACTAAAATCAAATACGTTTAGCCCTCTAACCAGGACAGGGTGGCGTATTTATTATTTTTTTAATTCATTTACAATAAGTGGAGTAAGTGAGATTTGTCACAACTGTTACCCGTGTACATTAATTTGCATGTGTGGAAACTAAAGCAGCTTCACGATATGTATCTGGCTTCATACCCGTGTAATTACTAATCGGACTAGTTACTGAAAGATTGGAGGTGTCCTGTGGGGACATGTGCGAAGGATGCAATATCCAGCTCAGATCTCAAGGGGGGTTCCTATTGCCACCGCCCCCCCCCCCCCCAGATTACGCTATTGTATATTGGACAGTGCGGGTGAACTCTTGAACCTAACAGACGTGGAGTTTGCTCCCAGGGGTGACCAGCGCCATCGAACTGCAGAGAATATACAAGACGGACTTAAATTAGTGACAGGCTCCAATTGAAATATATAACCAGACAGAAAGAGGGAGGTGATATTAGAAACGAAACAAAAGACATTGCCATTATAATGACATTGGGAAAGAAAGAATGAATGATTCGTTCAGTCAATCAATCTTGTATCGTGCCTTTCAGGACGTCCCAAAGCGCTTTACAGCCAATGAAGTGCTTTTTGAAGTGTAGTCACTGTTGTAATGTAGGAAACGCGGCAGCCAACTTGTGCACTGCAAGCTCCCGCAAGCAGCAATGAGACAGTGATCAGATAATCTGTTTTTCGTGATGTTGGTTGAGGGATAAATATTGGCCCAGGACACTGGGTAGAACTCCCCTGCTCTTCTTCGAAATACTGCTTTTTTTTCACATCCACTCGAGAGGGCAGACGGGGCCTCGGTTTAACGTCTCGTCCGAAAGACAGTGCAGCACTCCCTCAGCACTGCACTGGGAGTGGCAGCCTAGATCTTGTGCTCAAGTCTCTGGAGTGGGACTTGAACCCACGACCTTCTGACTGTTAGGAGATACTAAAAACATAATCTGTGAAGAGAACAGAGAAAAAGAAAAATATACTATAATTACAGTTTTGTAGCACATGGATTTTAAGATCAAGTGGGCCCCTTAAGGATAAGTGAGCTGAAATAGTAAAGGAAATGCCTAAACGTTTAATATTTTTCATTGATTTTTCAGAATAGGAAATGTAAATACTATCTCTCATCTTGTGTCCAAGTTGGCAGAAAGTGCGAATGGAATTATCGCAAACAGTGAGTCCAAAATCGACATGGTCATTGAGACACTGGATTTACTGTTAGATTCGTAAAGCATCAGGTTTCAATGGAATCCAGCTGAGAATACTAAAAGAAATTAGACCAGAAGTAAGGGATTGAGTGGTGGAAATTCCACAAAAGATCTTTGGACGCTGGGGATGAGTCCAATTTTTTTTTTCAAAGTCCGAATTGTGATCTTGGAAATTACAGATCAGCCAATCTATGGGAGGCAATTGATTGTTAAAGAACAATTTAGGAGTATCTGTTAGAAGGTAATCAGTGTATCCAACAAGCGCAACATGTCCAACAGAATGAAGGTTTTTTTTTAAAAAGAGGATAGGATCAAGTTTAGGGGATGATATTAATATAGCTGATGTGGAGCTTAACATTGAAAATGCATCTGATCGCTCTGAGAGAGTCTGGCTGAACTGAAAACTCAAGAGATCAAGGAGGAAGTTGTTAACTGGACTATAAATTGAGGAGTAAGTGGAACCAGAGATTTGCTGTTGACAGTATTGGTTACCATTGACTTGCCATGGGATCTACAGCTATGCATAGATCAACCCTGGGACTCGTTGATCTAATTTATTAATGATTTGCATCGTCGCTGGGTCAAAATCCTGGCACTCCCTCCCTAACAGCACCGTGGGAGTACCTTCACCACACGGACTGCAGCGGTTCAAGAAGGCGGCTCACCACCACCTTCTCAAGGGCAACTAGGGATGGGCAATAAATGCTGGCCTTGCCAGCAACGCCCAGATCCCATAAACGAATTTAAAAAAAAATCATTGTAAGTAGGACACCCTTCAAACCAAATTTTGTGGAAAGGCACATAAGTGTCAGCCCGTGGCTCAGTGGGTAGCACTCTTTCCTCAGAGTCAGAAGGTTGTTGGTTCGAGTCCCACACCAGACACTTTGTAGGACATAATCTAGGCCAACACTTCAATGCAGTACTGAGGGAGTGCTGCACTGTTGGAGGTACCATCTTTCGGATGAGACGTTAAACTGAGGCCCTGTCTGACCTCTCGGATGGATGTAAAAGATTCCACAGTACTATTTTGAAGAAGAGCAGGGGTGTCCTCCCTGGGTGTCCTGGCCAATGTTTATCCCTCAGCCAACAGCACTAATAAACAGATGATCTCTTCATTACCACATTGCTGTTTGTGGGAGCTTGTTGTGCTCAAATTGGTTGCTGTCCTTCCCCACATTATAACAGTGACTACACTTCACAAACAAGTACTTCAGTGGAAAGAATGAGTTACAGTAGGAGAGAGTTTTCATTTCAACACAATGAGGATGTGGGGAGAGGAAGAATATGTAGGCTGGACTATCAGGGCTTTGAAGGAACAAGACATGAAAATTCAGAAAGGGGCTGACCTTAGTAGAGGGTGATGAGAAACGTAATGGTGATGGAACAGTTGAAACCAAGAGGGATAAGTTGTTCATCAGATAACAAGCTTTTTATTGTACACTGTCCAAAGATTAAAGAGCAAGGCGATGGAAGAGAGTCTCTCGAGCGGGGAGCAGAATTCAAATCTTGGGAGCTTTACAGTCACTGGTTGTTGAAGTTTGATGAAGAACAATTCTGTTCTCCTATCATCACAGCTAATCTAATCCTGAATAATCACCCAATCTACCCTTCCCACTTGGGCCCTCATAGAGTCAACACTCTTAATACACAACATCGAATAATTTTATTATCTCTTCCTTGATATCAAATCTTATAACACTCTGATCACTGGTGTTCAAATGTTGCCAAATGTTCTCACCATCTGAGACCGGCTAATAAATATTAGATCCAAGCATGAACTTTTCCCTAGTCTGATTGTCAAGAAACAGTCTAAATTAAGTTAATGAATTTATCTCCACTTGTTAAAAGATATCTATTCTTTAATTCATGGCATTAAAATCACCCAGAGTTATTACCCTGCCTTTCCCCCTGAAGCACTCTTTATTTATTCAAATAATTCCACCTCAATTTCCTCCTTTTTCCCTGGTGAACTATACAATTTCCCGTCATTAATTTCTTTTCTCTTAGATTTCCACCCAAACTAGTCTCATCCAAAGTTGAATCCACTTTGCTGACAACACTCAGGTCCTTCTTTATCACAGTGGCTGCACGCCACAAAATCCTTTTCAATATTTAACATTAATTTATGAAACTCCTGCCTGGACTCTGGTTTTAACCTGGTCCCTATTAAAGGGTCACTGTCTTTAGGTAAAATATTTGGCCAACAGTTTTACCTTTTTTTTTCTCTTTTGCAAAGAGAAGCCAGAATGATGTGGATCAAATTGAAACACAGGATCACGGATGGTGGGGGCAATCCAGAACAAAAGGGGAAGTAATCCCCATCCTTCCTGATCCACAGCTCGACCATCCTCCCTTTCCTTCGATTTAAACAGGTATAATGCTGCCTTCACAAAGTGACAGCCTGACCTCAGAATCAGGTTGCGACCTTTCCTCTGAGAGTTAACTGGCTGGAGTGGAGCTCGGTCCACGTGTATAGATACACACTCGCACAACTTTCTCCCGGTCGTCAGACCTCATCTCACCGTCACCATACCGACAAACGGAACTGACGGCAAGGAAAAGACCAGCTGGTCCAGCAAGCCTGCTCCACATATTCATGATAGCTGGAGCATCAGGACGGGACACTTCCCTTCCTCCCCTTCCCTCTCTTCCTTCAAAAAACCAGAGGAAAAAACCCAGGGGAGATAAGAGGAAAAAAAATACTCTGTAAAATTCCCCTCCGACCCCCCCCCCTCAAGACGATCGAAACCAGTCCAGGAGATCACACGGACCAAGTGTTAGAATCATACAGCACAGAAAGAGGCCATTAAGAACATAACATAAGAAATAGGAGCAGGACTCGGCCATTTGGCCCCTCGAGCCTGCTCCACCATTCAATAAGATCATGGCTGATCTTCTACCTCATCTCCACTTTCCTGCACTATTCCCATATCCCTTGATTCCCTTAATATCCAAAAATCTATTGATCTCTGACTTGAATATACTCAACGACTGAGCCTCCACAGCCCTCTGGGGTAGAGAATTCCAAAGATTCACCACCCTCTGAGTGAAGAAATTTCTCCTCATCTCAGTCCTAAATGGCCGACCCCTTATCCTGAGACTGTGACCCCTGGTTCTAGACTCCCCAGCCAGGGGAACCATCCTCCCTGCATCTACCTTGTCAAGCCCTGTCAGAATTCTGTATGTTTCACCTCTCATTCTTCTAAACTCTAGAGAATATAGGCCTAGTCTACTCAATCTCTCCTCATAGGACAATCCCCCCACCCCAGGAACCAGTCTGGTGAACCTTTGTTGCACTCCCTCTAAGGCAAGTATATCCTTCCTTAGGTAAGGAGACCAAAACTGTACACAATACTCCAGGTGTGGTCTCACCAGGGCCCTATATAATTGCAGTAAGACGTCTTTACTCTTATACTCAAATCCTCTTGTAATAAAGGCCAACATACCATTTGCCATCCTAATTGCTTGCTGTACCTGCATGTTAACTTTCAGTGATTCGTGTACAAAGATATCCAGGGCCCTCTGAACAAAAACATTTCCCAATCTCTCACCATTTAAAAAATACTCTGCTTTTCTATTTTACCTACCAAAGTGGATAACTTCACATTTCTCCACATTATATTCCATTTGCCATGTTCTTGCCCACTCATTTATCTTGTCTATATCCCCTTGAAGCCTCCTCGCATCCTCCTCACAACTTACATTCCCACCCAGCTTTGTATAATCAGCAAATTTGGATATATTACATTTGGTCCCCTCATCCAAATCATTGATGTAGATTGTGAATAGCTGAGGCTCAAGCACTGATCCTTGCGGTACCCCACTAGTTACAACCTGCCAACCCGAAAATGACCCGTTTATTCCTAATCTCTGTTTTCTGTCCATTAACTAATCCTCAATCCATGCTAGTATATTACCCCCAATCCCTTGAGCCCTAATTTTGTTTAATAGCCTCTTGTGTGGCACCTTATCGAATGCCTTCTGAAAATTCAAATACACCACATCCACTGGTTCACCCTTATCTATTCTGCTAGTTACAACCTCAAAAAACTCCAACAGATTTGTCAAACACGATTTCCCTTTCATAAATCCGTGTTGACTCTGCCCAATCCTTTTATTATTTTCTAAGTGCCCTGTTACCGCATCCTTAATAATAGATTCTAGCATTTTCCCTACTACTGATGTCAGGCTAACTGGTCTGGAGATCCCCGTTTTCTCTCTCCCTCCTTTCTTAAATAGTGGGGTTACATTCGGCCCAATGTGCCTGTGCCGGCTCTTCGAAAGAGCGATCCAATTAGTCCCACTGCCCCTTGCTCTTTCCCCATAGCCCTGAAAATATTTTCTTTTCAAGTATTTATCCGATTCCCTTTGGAAAGTTACTATTGAATCTGCTTCCTCCGCCCTTTCAGACAGCGCGTTCCAGATCACAACAACTCGCTGTGTAAAAATAATTCTCCTCATCTCACCTCTGGTTCAGGCAGCATTGCCAGCCCTCCAGGACTGCCCTGGAGTCACCAGGAATTGAAGATTAATCTCCCACACTGGTGTGAGCAAAAACCCAGGAGAAAAATCATAGAGGTTGTTCTGGAGTTGTTAGATGTAGGTAGCGCCCCTAGTGGTAGTTATTGTATAGCAGTGTGCTATTTGACCACCCTCCTGTCTGCATAGGAAGTAGTATTCGAGGAAGTGCTTTCTCAGTTGTGAACAAGGTCCAAGTGTGGCAGCTCGTTTTCTATCCTCCTCCATCCTTCCTTATACGCTGGGCAAGACGCAATGTCTGTGAGTATCCTTGTTTGGTAACATAATAACAACCTTGTCGGTATAGTATTTTGACAATACTTTGTCAATAAGAAGTTTATTAGCTGCTAGCTACTAAGGGTTAGCTTCAGTGCTATTTACTTATACAGTTCTGCTTCTCAAGGAGTTATTTGAATGAGTGTTTAGCTGACTGGATAGCTGGATAGGAGTTACATCTAGTGAGAACAGTGCAGAGGTATTAATAGAAATTGTGCATCTTTTCCATTTTCTTTGAATACTTCTGTTTATTAGTTATAAAAAATATTGGAGATTGGGGGAGAAAGGCTGTTTGACTGACAGTCAAGAATCATCCAATCAGGTGACAGTCTGTTCATGTTCTGATTATCCACGGGAAGGCGGGGCACTGTGAGGATGGACGTGTCAGGCGACCAATGGCGGGAGAGTGCGGGTGGAGGCGGGAGGTCATGTGACGAAGACTCCAGGAATACGTCCAACCAGAGTCGGTAACCCTAGGTCAAGCTGAAATCCACTAGTCAGACGGGTAGATACAGTATAAATGCAGCCTAGGAACAACAGGTTAGACACTAACACCAGTAACCACCCACGTTTCCCGAGGATTTACTTACTGTGGGGAACCTTGCTGGCGGAGATCGCGAGTCGGAGGAAGAGGTGTATCTGGTTTTTTTTTTATGGCTGTTTTGATGCTACTGTGCCAAACCTTCTGTGTAAGGGTCTTCCCAAACCGTGTATCTTACCATACAAACGAGGCACATGGGACTCCTGGGAGCTGGTTTGCTGGGAGAGGCTTCTTTGTTTATATCTGACGACAACAGCAAATTCCATTTATATAGCGCCTTTTAACGTAGTAAGACGTCCCGAGGTGCTTCACGGGAGCGATTCTCGGACAAGATTTGGCACCGAGCCACAGAAGGAAATATTGGGGCAGTGCCCAAAACCTTGGTCCAAGACCCAAGTTTTAAGGTGCATCTGAAAGGAGGAGAAAGGGCGAGGCGGAGAGGTTTAGGGAGGGAATTCCAGAGCTTGGGACCCAGGCAGCTGAAGGCACGGCCGCCGATGGTGGGGTGTTAGAAATTGGCGACACGCAAGAGGCCAGAATTGGAGGAGCGCAGAGATCTTGGAGGGTTGTAGGTGTCGCTGACTAGGGCTGCATTTATTACCCATCCCTAGTTGACCTGATAGTGGCCCGCTAGGCCACTGAAGAGCTAACCATGTTGGTGCGGGGCTGGAGTCATGTATAGGCCCAGACCGGGTAAGGACGACAGGTTTCCTTCCCTAAAGGGCATTAGTGAACCAGATTTTTTTTTGTTGCCTTTAACGGCAATCTGACAGCTTCACGGCCACGCTTACTGACGCCAGCTTTTTATTTCCAGATTTCTTTTAGTCCTGGCTCCACAGCTCCCCCCCCCCCCCGAGGATCTGCTGCCGGCTCGCGATCAGCCTCCTTCCCTTTCTCCTTCCACCCAATGCCCCCCTACCCTCCCCCCTCCCCCCCCCCCCCCCACCTCACCCCACAGCCCATCCTGGGCCTTACCTGAGGATCACTGCCTACCAGGCGGGCGGGCTGATATTGGGATCTCCAGTCGGGTGAGCTGCCTATGGAGGAGTGTCGGGTCCCGGCACCTCGCCCTGAAACTGCAGACGGGGCCAGAGGACCAACATCTCTCGGTCTTTGACCATCCGTCTTCGAACGCCGGGATCATTCCCTGTGCCCACTGGCGCCCCCATAAAACGCCCTGAACCAAATTTCTAGGCCTTCAAGTCCTCGGGACTGCCCCAAAGCCCTTTAGAACCAGTGCTTTACTTGTGAAGCGCAGTCACTGTTGATAAGAAAGAAGACACTGCAGCCAAATTGGCGCACGGCAAGATCTCACAAACAGCAAGCGAGTGAACGACCAGATAATCTAATGTTTGGTGGTGTAAATTGAAGGAGGAATGTTGGCTCGGGACACCAGGAGAATTCCTTTCTCTTCTTTCAACAACGTCATGGGATTATTTATGTCCACGTGAGCAGGCAGCCGGGAACCTTGGTTTAACATCTCCTCTGGTGGACGGGGCCTCTGATAATGCAGCACTCCCTTCGCAAAAGGAGCTCAAAAATGAAATTACATACATCAAATTGAAATGCTTCCACCTCAGCTGATTGTCATAATAGTAATAAAAAAACAAACAGATCTTCTGGCTGCTCCTCTTGTTAACGAGTTTTGCTAAACATTCTTCAATAAGGATAATACCCTGTTAACAAAGCTACGACTTGCATACGAACTGGCACCTTTCAAATGTGCAGTGGCATAAATCCAGACAACTGTACACAAGAGAACAGCTAACACAGGCCGATACAATACTTCGGAGTTTGATTCCCACGCTCTGAGAAGAATTAAAAATCTCAGCGGCAAGGGATCTTGTAGACGGAGCAGTTAAACTTTGCTCCACAGAAAAATTACTTAACAATGAAAAGGAAATAATATAGATATCCATGGTAACAAATCAATACTGGAAGGGTGTATTAGATAAGAGTACCGAAACTAAAAGTTGTAACTCACAGGTTAACTGAGCTGGAAGAATATGACACCAAAACAGGTGGGAGCAGGTCAACAACAACAACTTGTATTTATATAGCGCCTTTAACGTAGTAAAAACGTCCCAAGGCTTCACAGGAGCGTTAATCGACCAAAATTTGACACCAAGCCACATAAGGAGATATTAGAGCAGGTGACCAAAAGCTTGGTCAAAGAGGTAGGGGATGTAAGAAAACTACTAGGCACTTGGTCTAAGCGTTAAACAAAGCTTTAATCAACTGTTTTACAACATGGAGGTCTAGTTGTGTCCTTCACTAGTTCCTGTTAAGAATGTCCTGCGCAAGCTGGGCCCATGCCCGAGTATTTATACTCTCCCTGGACAGCGCCACCCGCAGGCCGCTCCGTATTATTTCATAAGTCTTTCTTTCATGAATGACTGATTCATGTCAGTAGGTTTCAAGGATCGTCTTAAAGAAGGAGAGAGAGGCGGAGATTTCCAGAACTTCGGGCCAAGGCAGCTGAAGTCACGGCCGCCAGTGGTGGGACAAAGGAAATCGGGGATGCTCTCAAGAGGCCAGAATTGGAGGAGCACAGAGATCTCGGAGGGTTGTAGGACTGGAGGAGGTTACAGAGATAGGGAGGGGCGAGGCCCTGGAGGGATTTGAACACAAGGATGAGAATAGATCACTATTACTCAGTGTAGATCATGCCGAGCTATCCCTAACTGTCCAATATATCTACGCCAGCAGCTCTCAAGATGCAAGGTGTTACCTGAAGCAAAGACTTTGAAGGGGAATGTAAAAAGTAGGTCTCCGATGGAACCTCAGAGCAGGGGAATGAAAATTTAGTAACGGCCTCTGACTCTCTGCCGCTGGGCTGGTGTAACTTCACCGAAGGTGCGTCAGGAACCTTGCTTGCACGCGTGTAAATGAGGAGGGGTATTTTAACTCACTCCCGCTGGGCGAGAACGGAACGGGCTGAGCAATTAAAATGGAGCGACTCCATTTCCCGCTCCGTTCCCGCTGGATTCAGACGGGGACCTTGGCGTGTATATGTTAATCGGAGGTCCCGTGACGTCAATTCTGAAACGGGGTGTGACGGGGGAACACGCGGGCAGCTGGTCTGAAGACAGAAGAGTCCCTTCTGGTAAGTATCATAGATTCATACAGCACAGAATGAGGCCATTCAGCCCATCGTGCCTGTGCCGGCTCTTTGAATGAGCTCTCCAATTAGTCCCACTCCCCCTTGCTCTTTCCACATCACCCTGCAGATTTTTTCCTTTTCAAATATTTATCCAATTCCCTTTTGAAAGTTACTACTGAATCTGCTTCCACCGCCCTTTCAGGCAGTGCATCCCAGATCATAACAACTAGCTGCATACAAAAAAAATTCTCATCCTACCCTCTGGTTCCTTTGCCAATTATCTTAAATCTGTGTCCTCTGGTTACCGACCCTCCTGCCACTGGAAACAGTTTCTCCCTATTTATTCAATCAAAACCCTTCATAATTTTGAACACTTCTATATAATCTCCCCTTAACCTCCTCTGCTCCAAGGAGAACAATCCCACCTTCTCTAGTCTCTCCACATAACTGAAGTCCCTCTTCCCTGGAACCATTCTAGTAAATCTCTTTTTAAAAAATTCGTTTTATGAGATCAGGGCGTCGCTGGCAATCCCAGCATTTATTGCCCATCCCTAGTTGCCCTTGAGAAGGTGGTGGTGAGCCGCCTTCTTGAACCACTGCAGTCCGTGTGGTGAAGGTACTCCCACAGTGCTGTTAGGGAGGGAGTTCCAGGATTTTGACCCAGCGACGATGAAGGATCGGCCGATATACTTCTAAGTCAGGATGGTGTGTGACTTGGAGGGGAACTTGGAGCTGGTGGTGTTCCCAGGCGCCTGCTGCCCTTGTCCTTCGAGGTGGAAGAGGTCGCGGGTTTGGGAGGTGCTGCCGAAGAAGCCTTGGCGAGTTGCTGCAGTGCATCTTGTAGAGGGTACACACTACAGCCACGGTACGCCGGTGGTAGAGGGAGTGAATTTTTAAGGTGGTGGATGGGGTCCGCGCCCTCCCCAAGGCCTTGAAGTCCTTCCTAAAGAGTGGTGCCCAGAATTGGGCACAATACCCCAGCTGGGGCCTAAGCCAGTCATTTATAAAAGGTTTAGCAATAATGTCCTTGTTTTTGCATTTAATAATGAAGCTTCCGCTTGCTTCAGAGGGGAGACTCAAACATCAGCCCGGAAAATGGAGTGAGCGCCAAGACTCGGCATCGAGCCGGAGTCACTCCTTTTTGCCAGATGCCACAGTTTGGGATGGCCCACCTGCACCCAAAACCGATGGGGTGCACCAGCTGCAATAAAAATCCAACACTGCAGCTCCCCCCCGCAGTGAATGCGTCAGCCCACCAACCCCACAATCTTCTTAGGGACACGGGAACAGCAGAAGCCCATTCAGCCCCTCGAGCCTGTTCCCACCATTCAATTAGATCACGGCCGATCTGTACCTCTACTCCATCTACCCGCCTTGGTTCCGTAACCCTGAATACCCTTTGCCTAACAATCTATCAATCTCATTTTTGACATTTTCAATTGACCCTCAGCCTCAACACCTCTTTGGGGCAGAGAGTTTGAGATTTCCACTACCCTTTGTGTCAGAAAGAAGGGAGAGTGCTACCGACCATTGAGCCAAACCGACAACTTGCTTGCCAATAACTGGCCAAACATGATTAGCTTCTGCATCTGTTAGTGCTTTCAGAGTGACTGCCCAATTAGTCAATTAGACCGATTATGGGGCTATTTATCTGGAACAAAGACCAGTTTGTGATTGCCAGATAATGATTCAGCATCTGAGGATATATTATAGACTAAACGAAGCCTTGAAAAGCTATAAATTCCTTTGTTTTGTGTGTGAATAAAGTGATATTTGAGGATGGAAGATAAAACGAGAGTGAGGTCGCAGGGTTGTGTTAGTTTAAGGACATGTTTAAAGCCAGTGTAAACACTATTGAGCAAAGTGGCACCAAAAATGTGTAAGAAAAATGCTGAAGCTTCTCTGTAGTTATTAACTGGAATGGCATTTTGTCACACTGCTCAATTTCTTTTTGAAAGAAGACTTAGAATCATACAGTACAGAAAGAGGTCATTCGACCCATCGTGCCTGTGCCGGCTCTTTGAAAGAGCTCTCCAATTAGTCCCACTCCCCCTTGCTCTTTCACCATCGCCCTGCAAATTTTTTCCTTTGCAAGTATTTATCCAATTCCCTTTTGAAAGTTACTATTGAACCTGCTTCCACCGCCCTTTCAGGCAGCGCATTCCAGATCACAACAACAACAGCTTCTATTTATATAGCGCCTTTAACGTATTAAAACATCCCAAGGCGCTTCACAGGAGCGATTATCAAACAAAATTTGACACCGAGCCACATAAGGAGATATTAGGGCAGATGACCAAAAGCTTGGTCAAAGAGGTAGGTTTTAAGGAGCGTCTCTGCCTCTCTTCTCCTTGAAGATCCTGCTTAAAACCCACCTCTTGGATCAATCACCCCTCCTAATGTCTCCTTCTTTAGCTAGCTCTCAAATTTTTGACTGATATCACTCCTGTAAAGCGTCTTGGGATATTTTCCTACATTAATAGCGGTATATAAAGAAAAACTTGCATTTATACAGCGCCTTTCACGACCACCGGACGTCTCAAAGCGCTTTACAGCCAATGAAGTGTAGTCACTGTTGTAATGTAGGAAACGCAGCAGCCAATTTGCACACAGCAAGCTCCCACAAACAGCAACGTGATAAAGACCAGATATTTTGTTATGTTGATTCAGGGATAAATATTGGCCAGGACACCGAAGATAACTCCCCTGCTCTTCTTCGAAATAGTGCCATGGGATCTTTTACATCCACCTGAGAGAGCAGACGGGGCCTCGGTTTAACGTCTCATCCGAAAGGCGGCACCTGCGACAGTGCAGCGCTCCCTCGGTACTGCATTGGGAGTGTCAGCCTAGCTTTATGTGCTCAAATCCCTGGAATGGGACTTGAACCCACAACTTTCTGACTCAGAGGCAAGAGTGCTCCCCACTGAGCCACAGCTGACATATAAATGCAAGTTGTGGTCAAAGCACGGCGAAGGGTTCTGCACGTGCCTGGCTAACTCGAAAAAAATGATAACAGAAGCAATGTGATTTTGAGAGTAAGAAAATCAATGCCATCTGTACGACAACACAGAATCAAACCGAGTGTCAGGAGTCACTTCACACGAGGGTCAGTTACACATGACTAACAGCAGTGGCTCTGAAATGCTTTGGCCTCTGCCCACTACCGCCCATTCGATGCAGTAAATGGCACATTCTGCATCGATTTTCCTTGCTGGGTATTTGATTGATCATTCGGCCGCAGATTTAACTGTTACTAAAATCAACACTGATGAAGCCATGAAGCAATTTCCACGTTGAGGTAATACGGATAAGATTACACAGGCACATGGCAGGGGGGACATTACAGCATGTTTTTGAAAACAAAATGCTTGAAATGTGTTTCTGGGAATTGTAACAATTAAATAAATGATTTCATCACAAATCTAGGAGAATTCAGGCCAGTGTCGTCCTGTCTGTAGTCATTAGCACCATGTAGCTAATTGGGAATCCAGATGTGACTCATTGCATTTCTGATTTATGAATAAATGTGATCTCAATACTCATATTCACGTGGCATATGCACATGAACTTTAACCTGTTCTGTGCGGTGGTTGGTAAAATAGTGAGATGAAAAGCAGAATATGTGAGTGTTCTTTGATCGTTGTGACAGCTTTACTCCCTTGGTTAGTGAATGGTGATAGATGTTTGTTTAGTAAATATCCAAGTGTGCAGTACATTTACCTGTATTATGACTATCTCCAACAAGCGAGAGTCTAACCACCACCCCATGACATTCAATGGCATTACCATTGTCGAATCCCCCACCATCAATATCCTGGGGGGTCACCATTGACCAGAAACTTAACTGGACCAGCCACATAAATACTGTGGCTACAAGAGCAGGTCAGAGGCTGGGTATTCTGCGGCGAGTGTCTCACCTCCTGACTCCCCAAAGCCTTTCCACAAAGCACAAGTTAAGAGTGTGATGGAATACTCTCCACTTGCCTGGATGAGTGCAGCACCAACAACACTCAAGAAGCTCGACACCATCCAGGACAGAGAAGCCCGCTTGATTGGCACCCCATCCACCACCTTAAACATTCACTCCCTCCACCACCAGCGTACCGTGGCTGCAGTGTGTACCATCTACAAGATGCATTGCAGCAACTCGCCAAGGCTTCTTCAGCAGCATCTCCCAAACCCGCAATCTCTACCGCTTAGAAGGACAAGGGCAGCAGACGCATGGGAACACCATCACCTCCAAGTTCCCCTCCAAGTCACACACCATCCTGACTTAGAAGTATATCGCTGCTGATCCTTCATCGTCGCTGGGTCAAAATCCTGGAACTCCCTCCCTAACAGCACTGTGGGAGTACCTTCACCACACGGACTGCAGTGGTTCAAGAAGGCAGCTCACCACCACCTTCTCAAGGGCAACTAGGGATGGGTAATAAATGCTGGCCTTGCCAGCGGTGCCCACATCCCATAAACGAATAAAAAAAATTGTGTAAGAAGTTTTCCACTAAACATTAACACGTGGTGAAAACAGTGTTGCCATAGCCACATCTGTGACTAGTCAGCGATTTCTATTGGACGGCACTGATCTAGTCAGCAAGTTCTATTGGACGATTCAGCTCTAGACAGTGATTTCTATTGGATGACTCTGATCTAGTCAATGATTTCTATTGGATGACACAAATCTAGTCAGCGATTTTTATTGGATGACCCTGATCTAGTCAGCAATTTCTATTGGACAACACTTTTACGTCCACCTGAGAGGCCAGACGGGGCCTCAGTTTAATGTCTCATCCGAAAGACAGCACCACCGACAGTGCAGCAATCCCTCAGTACTGCACTGTAGTGACAGCCTGGATCCCTGTGCTTAAGTCTCTGGAGTGGGACTTGAACCCACAACCTTCTCGAAGCGAGCGTGCTACCCAGTGCGCCACGATCAACCTAATGAAAGTTAAGTGGTGACCATACATATGCTTTGAGGGCTGGGGCAGTAAACAGTCTTCCGAAAGAATTAAATAGTAAGGCAAACACGTGTCTGATTGATGATCTAATGAAAGTAGCGCATTGATTTAGTCGTGCGGTTTTGCTTTTGCAAATTATTACAGCTGACAGTGGTACTTGCTTAATTGCCTTTCAACAATCATAACAATACATAATTACTGCTAATTTGTAGTCAAAATCCGTGGCCGCATTTGTAAAGTTCAAGAAATTCCATATGATTAAAGCCCCGGGAGAGTCGCAACAGTCAGGGCTGAGAAATTGCATCAAGTATGATCTGGTAAATAGCAGCCCAGCAAACTGGCCCGAGCCTCTATATTCCAAACGAGCTGAGGTACTCCCAAAGACTGGCCTGAAATTGGTTGCCGGGCCCTCGTTTGCTTAAATTCGGGCCGGCGGGTCCGTTTGGAATCGCGAATGTCGAGCCGCTTCCCTCGGCAGCGGCGGCCTGAGGGCAGGGGTGGGGCAGGCTGGAGGGAGTGAGGGAAGGAGCCCGACTGCCAGTACGGTGGAGTCAGGGAGTGCCCCTGATCCCTGGGATCGACAGATTGTAGAGTAACTCATCAAAGCTTTAGCTTACTCTCAGTTGGTGCTTCTGCTGGCAATACCCCGTCGAAAGGTTTTATCACAGCGCCATGTTTTGGCTGATATTTTGATGATTTTGTCACAGATCTTACAAGCTTCTTTAACCTTCTGTGTTTGAACATTTCCCAGGGGGGAAAAAAAACCTCCTTTGCAGGGATCTGATTTTATCTTAGTGACTATCAAGACGCACTGCAGCAACTCGCCAAGGCTTCTTTGGCAGCACCTCCCAAACCCGCGACCTCTACCACCTAGAAGGACAAGGGCAGCGGGCGCGTGGGAACACCACCACCTCCAAGTTCCCCTCCAAGTCACACACCATCCTGACTTAGAAGTATATCGCCGATCCTTCATCGTCGCTGGGTCAAAATCCTGGAACTCCCTCCCTAACAGCACTGTGGGAGTACCTTCACCACACGGACTGCAGTGGTTCAAGAAGGCGGCTCACCACCACCTTCTCGAGGGCAATTAGGGATGGGCAATAAATGCTGGCCTTGCCAGCGATGCCCACATGCCGAGAATAAAAAAAACCTCTCGATTTGGTTCTCCTGTCCCCACCATGTGGGTACGATATCTGAACAGATTAGAGCGGGGAATTTGGGTGAAAACATCAGGGGATCCCAACGGAACACAACAGATATCCTACAGGGTCAAATAGTCCACTTCTGTGCTTGGGAATTAAATGATTGCTTGGGCAGCAGGCCTGGAGGAACGGTGAGAGGATTCTGGTGAGCAATCTCCGCACTAGGTGTTAGCCGTGGCTCAGTGGCTGGCACTCTTGTCTGAGTCATAAGGTCATGGGTTCAAGTCTCACACCAGAGACACGGACAATGGCCCAGAAATTCGGGTCTCCACGGGTGAATACGCACGGGGTACTCACCCGTAAGCCCAATGGAAGTGCCGGTTTCCTGCATACACTGCGCATGCGCGGGAAACCGGCACTTCCGTTCCCCTGAACGAAGAGGTTCAGAGGTCAAACGCGTGTGCGGGAGAGGCTGCGCGTGCGCATCGAACTTCGTTTTTTTGTACAGGTTTTCCCGGGAAGGTAAGTCTCCAGAAGCTGGACATGTAAAAAGCAGTCGCAAGGCCTGCTTTTTACAAGGTAAGTGGTGAATTAATTAAAATTAAAACATTTTTTCCACAGGTTTATTATTTTTAAATACTTTAAAGCAAGGTAAGTTTATTTTCAGCCCCGTTAGAAAATAAAATTATTTTTTTCAAAAATTTAAATTATTGTTTAAAATAGTTATTTCATGTAATTTATAGTTTATTTTAAAAATGTGATGTTTTTTAAAAATTTATTTGAAGATTTAGTGATGTTATGGGGCCCGTAGTATTTCTAAGTTTTGACAGGTCTTCCTGTCAGAATTATGAATGGAGCATTCCCTGCTCCGATTGGCTCCCCATGGCCCACGTGATCCCAGGGGACGCATCGAACTAACTGCGCCCCTGGGATACGCAAGCACTGCGCGTCAGCAGCTGGAGCAGGCCCCGGATCGGAATTCCACGGGGCCCACAACTCAACGGCCGGCGCGCAAGGTAAGTGCAGGTTGGGGGCTTGCACCCGCGGGAAGCCCCCGACCTGAATTTCTGGGCCAATAAATCTAGGCTGACATTCCCAGTGCAGGACTGAGGGAGTGCTGCACTGTCGGAGGTGCTGTCTTTGTTAAACCGAGGCCCCTACTTGTCCTCTCAGGTGGATGTAAAAGATCCCACAGCACTATTCAAACAACAGCAGGGGGAGCTCTCCTGTTGCATTCCAGAACTGCGGGGGATAAGCTTTTATTAATGCTTAGGAAGATTCCTAATAAAATAGTTTACAGGTTAAGATGATTGACTTTGTTGCCTGGTACTTTAGGGCAGGTACTTGGCGTTGAGTGGCGTCAAGCCAACAATTGTCTTACTGACTCACATTCAGGCCCTGCACATAGAATATACTCAATCAGCAAGATGCTCCCTCACTTGATAAAATAATCATTTGTTTGAGGAGAACCTCCTTGTGTCTCACACAGGACATCCCTCCTTTCACTTTTAATTTTAAAATATAAAAAATTTAAAGTTCTCATCCTTGTTTAGAAATCTCTCCATGGCTTCTCCATCTCTTCCAGCCCTACAACCCTCCGAGATCTCTGCGCTCCTCCAATCCTGACCTCTTGCGCATCCCCCGATTTTAATCGCTCCACCATTGGCGGCCGTGCCTTCAGCTGCCTAGGCCCCAAGCTCTGGCATTCCCTCCCTAAACCTCTCCGCCTCTCTCTCCACCTTTAAGACGCTCCTTAAAACCTACCTCTTTGACCAAGCTTTTGGTCACCTGTCCTAATATCTCCTTATGTGGCTCGGTGTCAAATTTTGTTTGATAAATCGCTCCTGTGAAGCGCCTAGGGAGGTGTTACTATGTTAAAGGCGCTATATAAATGCAAGTTGTTGCCGTTGTTGTTCACAAACTTCAAGAATACAACCAGGCTTCTCCATCCAATCTTGACTCTTGCACACGCTCCATTTACATTCTACGCAAACACAGTTAGCCCTGGGATTCCTGCTGGCCCGCTCTCTGGGCAAATGTACCTGCTTCATCCAGTTAACTGTTGGTCATTATTTCTGATGCTCCTTAGCCTGCTTTACTAATGGGAGATCGCATGCTTTGCCCGTGCAGTTAAAAACAGTCATAGCAGGGGTTAACAGGCAGTCATTCAGAAACAGTTAACCCCTGCAGAGCAGACCAACAGCAATTTCTAAACTTAGTTATAAATTTGCAGGGCTTTGGGGGTAAGAGCCGGGGGAGTGGGACTAATTGAATCGCTCTTTCAAAGGCAGGCACGATGGGCCGAATGGTCTCCTCCTGTGCTGTATGATTCTCGTCCAGAAGTCAATATGACACATGTGAACTTGTTGAACTGCCCTTTTAATGGTTATGGTGTTGAAACTAACTCCCAGGTATCTCACGCTGCTCACGATGTGGTCTCCTCTACATTGGGGAGACCAAACGCAGATTGGGTGACCGCTTTGCGGAACACCTCCGTTCAGTCCGTAAGGGTGACCCTGAGCTTCCGGTCACCTGTCATTTCAATTCACCGCTCCATTCCCACTCGGACCTCACCGTCCTCGACCGCTTGCATTGTTCCCCGGAAGCTCAGTGCGCACCTTTTCCTGGCAACATACTCCCAGGTCTTTGCTGATATTGATTTCAGGTGGCCAGCGCAGGCGAGATTCAGTCATGTTCTGAACTTCCATCCTTCCCTTGGAAGAAACAATCAGACACTGCTTGACATCTCACCTCGATGGCCCTACCGAGACCAAGAGCTCATCTTGGTTTTTTAAAATTCCTTTATGGGATGTGGGCATCACTGGCAAGGCCAGCATTTATTGCCCATCCCTAGTTGCCCTCGAGAAGGTGGTGGTGAGCCGCCTTCTTGAACCGCTGCAGTCCGTGTGGTGAAGGTACTCCCACAATGCTGTTAGGGAGGGAATTCCAGGATTTTGATCCAGCGACGATGAAGGATCGGCGATATACTTCTAACTCCGGTTGATGTGTGACTTGGAGGGGAACTTGGAGGTGGTGGTGTTCCCATGCGCCTGCTGCCCTTGTCCTTCTAGGTGGAAGAGGTCGCACATTTGGGAGGTGCTGCCGAAGAAGCCTTGGCGACTTGCTGCAGTGCATCTTGTAGATGGTACACACTGCAGCCACGGTACGCCGGTGGTGGAGGGAGTGAATGTTTAAGGTGGTGGATGGGGTGCCAATCAAGCGGGCTGCTTTGTCCTGGATGGTGTCAAGCTTCTTGAGTGTTGTTGGAGCTGCACTCATCCAGGCAAGTGGAGAGTATTCCATCACACTCCTGACTTGTGCCTTGTAGATGGTGGAAAGGCTTTGGGGAGAATATACATCCAATCACTCTATGGCAGAGTGTAGTACCACGCCATCACATTGGGCCACCGGAGCAGTGTAGCGTCTTTCGTGCAGTGCTGAGGGAGTGCTGCACTGTCGGAGGTGCCGTCTTTGGGATGAGACACTAAACCGAGGCCCCGTCTGCTCTCTCAGGTGGATGTAAAAGATCCCATGGCACTATTCAAAGAAGAGCAGGGGTGTTCTCCCATGGAATCTCAACCAACATCACTAAAAACTGAATGTCTGGTCATTATCTCATTGCTGTTTGTGGGAGCTTGCTGTGCGCAAATTGGCTGCCGCGTTTCCTACATTACAACAGCGACTCCACTTCAAAACTACTTCATTGGCTGTAAAGCGCTTTGGGACGTCCTGAGGTTGTGAAAGGTGCTATATAAATGCAAATCTTTCTTTAAATTCTTCTTTCCTATAGGAGAATTATTAACATGTTAATTGCAAAAGCAAACTCTTCCACCTTTGAGATGTTGTGTGTGCAAGTTTACTGCTGCAAGAGGAGGCAGAAAAGGGCGTGAATTTCCTTAGAGCCACTCCCGTAGCTTCGCCGGAAGTGCAGCGGAAGCCTCGCTTACCTTCACACTTCCGATGAGGTTACAGCAGTGGAGTGGAATCGGATCTGAAGAAATTCCCGGCCATCATCATTACGTGTAGCGACCAACCCATCAGGGAAACAATCCTGAGAAGGAAGAAGGTCATTAAAGGTTCAACATTAACACCTGCGAGAAAAATATCTACTTTTAGTTCAAATCCCTCCATGGCTTTGTCCCTCCCTATCTCTGTAACCTCCTCCAGCCCTACAACCCGACAAGATCTCTGCGCTCCTCCAATTCGGGCCTCTTTAGCATCCCCAATTTCAATCACCCCACCATTGGCTTACTGCCATTCCTGTTGACTGAATGACTCTTTAATCTACTCATTATGTTGGTAATAGTTTTTGGATGTTTCCATTTCCTGCTACCATCTCATTTGTTATATAGGTTATGTGTTGAACTTTTGAAACGTGTATCACTTACTCATTTTATTAAAGGTTTTGAAGCACAACTTCAGAGAGTGTACAGTCCAAATTTCAGGACTGAAAGATGACACTGTACATACGGTAAACACAATACAGGCTACAACCCTCCGAGAATTCTGTGTTCCTCCAACTCTGGCCTCTTGCGCATCCCCGATTTCAATCGCCCCGCCATTGGGGGCCGTGCCTTCAGCTGTCCAGCCTCTAAGTTCTGGAATTCCCTCCCTAAATCTCTCCGCCTCTCTACCTCTCTTTCCTACCTCTTTGGCCAAGCTTTTGGTCATCTGCCTTAATATCTCTTTATGTGGCTCAGTGTCAAATTTTTGTCTGATAATCTAAATGGAGAGAAACTGCAAAGTGCTACAGTACAAAGGGATCTGGGGGTCCTGATGCATGAAACACAGAAGGTTGGTATGCAGGTACAGCAGGTGATCAGGAAGGCCAATGGAATCTTGGCTTTTATTGCAAGGGGGATGGAGTATAAAAGCAGGGAAGTCTTGCTGCAGTTATACAGGGTATTGGTGAGGCCACACC
The DNA here is from genome assembly GCF_052327205.1 of Somniosus microcephalus. Lineage (NCBI taxonomy): Eukaryota > Metazoa > Chordata > Chondrichthyes > Squaliformes > Somniosidae > Somniosus > Somniosus microcephalus. The sequence goes on from NC_140993.1 coordinate 264,558,905, forward strand.
TGGAATACTGCGTACAGTTTTGGTTTCCATATTTAAGAAAAGACATACTTGCTCTCGAGGCAGTTCAGAGAAGGTTCACTCGGTTGATTCTGGAGATGAGGGGGTTGACTTATGAGGAAAGTTTGAGTAGGTTGGGCCTCTACTCATTGGAATTCAGAAGAATGAGAGGCGATCTTATCGAAACATATAAGATTGTGAGGGGGCTTGATCGGGTGGATGCGGTGAGGATGTTTCCACTGATGGGTGAGACTAGAACTAGGGGGCATAATCTTAGAATAAGGGGCTGCCTTTTCAAAACTGAGATGAGGAGAAACTTCTTCACTCAGAGGGTAGTAAATCTATGGAATTTGCTACCTCAGAGAGCTGTGGAAGCTGCGACATTAAATAAATTTAAAACGGAGATAGACAGTTTCCTAGCTGATACGGGAATTAGGGGTTACGGGGAGCGGGCAGGGAAGTGGACGTGAGTCTAGGTTCGGATCAGCCATGATCCTATTGAATGGCGGAGCAGGCCCGAGGGGCTGTATGGCCTACTCCTGCTCCTACTTCTTATGTTCTTATTCGCTCCTCTGAAGCGACTTGGGATTTTTTATTATGTTAAAGGCACGGTATAAATGCAAGTTGTTGTTATAAGCCCTGTGGTCTTTGGTTCAACCGTATATTTGCACGTCACAGGATGCCATTCACAGTGAGGTGAATGTATCGTCTGCAGAGGTTTCAGATGCTACAACAACAACTTGCATTTATATCGCACCTTTAACATAGTAAAATGTCCCAAGGCGCTTCACAGGAGCGATTACCAAACAGAATTTGACACCGAGCCACATAAGGAGACATTAGGACAGGTGAGTGATAGATTTTAAGGAGCGTTTTAAAGGAGGAGAGAGAGTTAGCGAGGTGGAGAGGTTTAGGGAGGGAATTCCACAGCTCAGGGCCCAGGCAGCTGAAGGCACGGCCACTAATGGTCAACATTCCTTTGAAAACCAAGAGACAGAAGTGATAACTCGAGATTGTTTTCTTTTGTGTAGTTCATTCGTCTCAACAAGTGGAAAGCGACCAGTTCAACATTTAAAAACCTTAATCTCCTGAATTCTATTTATACTGCGTTAAATGTACCAACACCTTCTGGATCATTCCGCACATTCACTTGACAGAAGTGAGATATAACGGAGTGAAAGGTGACGGTTTTGAATTATACAGCAGCCGGAAAAACTGACCTTTAACTTGTGGTTAAGGTGATAACGCTCACTTTTTAACTAATGGATGGCAAAGGTCGCCATCAAAGTAGTCACTGGCAGTAACCGGCTGTTGTATGCTCTCCAAACTGAGTCCCAATCGCACGGTGATCCCGAGAGCGACATCAGCAGGCTCCATTTGAACTGTACACGCCATGCAAGCAGGCCGCTCGTTTTTATCCCAAGCCCGATTTATTCCTTTCCATTGACTTCAGCCGCAAGGAATAAATACCAGTGCTGTGGAATAGAACACTTTTCCGTTTTCCCACTGGAAGCTCCCAAGACCAATGTTGCAGGCCCTGTGGCTCAGTGGGCAGCACTCTCGTCTCTGAGTCAGAAGGTTGTGGGTTCGAGTCCCACTCCAGAGACTTGAGTGCATAATCCAGGCTGACACTCCCAGTGCGGTACTGAGGGAAGCGCTGCACCGTCGGAGGTGCCACTTTTCGGATGAGACGTTAAACCGAGGTCCCCGTCTGCTCTCTCGGGTGGATGTTAAAGATCCCATGGCTGTCACGGGGCCGTGCATTCACGGGGCCGTTTTGCTAGGGTTTCAGTAGTGGACCCAAGCGCAGGAAACCTGTCCAAGGACTCGAGACCGGGTAGAACTCGAAAGATGCTTCACTTGATACTCGAAAACACAGAGACATGGTAACACTCGAAAGGCGATTCCTTGAAACTCAAGAAAGCTGCTACCTGCAGGCAGGCAAACCCAGGACTGAGCAAAGAGAACAGGAAGCTTAAATACAGGCCAGAGTGGTCACGTGACATAATTAATCAAATGAGACAGGAGACAAATACATTAACAAGACACAGGTGAGGCCAAAAGCATAGAGGACAAGACAAGGACCAAAACGAACAACTCTATTCAGTCTCTGTCTTGCTCTCTGTGGTGCTGGTCAAGCTAACAGCAGAGTGGAAAGTGGTGGTCGCCTTGACCAGGGAGTGGAGGGGAAGGAGAGACCCCAGGCCACCATTGCCATCAACCAACTTCATTTGCCGAGGTGCCTGGAGAGAGAGGAGGAGAGGGGAAGAGGAGGCCAGCATTTACAACTGGAGAGGCCTTTCCATCACTGCCTCCCTAAATTGGCCTCCATTCCAGGAGAGGGAGAGAGGGGAGAGGAGCTGCATTCAACACCCACTGCTTGGAAGGAGGGTAGGAGCAACTTCCTTTTCTATTTGAACTTCTGCAGGGGGGTGTCATTCGGTGCATTCCCCAAAGACTTTGTATTGTGGGTAGGGGGAGGAAAGAAGACCGGGCCGGAAGACCAAGGGGTGTCAAAAGCCCCTTCCATTGCCTGGCCTGGGTTAGCTGGAGCTGCCCAGGTGAAGCCTTTCCAGCACATCAAGAAGATCTGGTGTGGGGCTGAGCCTGGGCTTTCCTCCAGCTTCCCCAGGCGAAGACATCTTCTCCCCCTGCCTGAAGACCACCCGCAGAGACTTTATTTATTTTTTCCATCGGGGAGTGCACCCCCTGCCGACACCCACCCACCCACCTGCCATCCTGAGTGGCGCCCCTGCCTTTGCGGCCTCCCTCCTTCCCACCCCCCCCTCTCTTTGTCTCTCTCTCTCTCCCTGTCTCTCAGGAGGCACCTTTCTCCAAACTTATACTAATTGCCACTTGAGCAGAGGGAAGAAGGCCCCTCTCCCAATTACTTTCAACAAGGGGAGAGGCGGGCCTTTAATTTAACAGCTCCCTCTGCTCAAGGGAAGACTTTAAAAACCGGAGGCCTTTTTAACTCCTTCAGGCCTGTGACTTGGGGTGAGTGTAGCTTTTTCTTTTAAAAAAGGAAGAACCACCCCATAATGGCGACTACATCTTCGCCGGTGGCGGGGTCAGTCAGGACCTACGCGAGAGTGGCAGCCACAGCCACAGCCGCTCTCGCTTCTTCTGCTGCCCCGTCACCTTTTAAACTTACTACTAAAAAGCTTGGGGTGAAGAGCTACACCCACCCCAATATGACAATTGAGGCGTGCGTTAAGGCCATGGCTGGGGTTGTCGGCCCTTCAGCCATCCTTGCCGCCTCAAAAATGTACGGGAAGGCTGTGTTCTTCCTGGGGTCGGAGTGGGCGGTGTCCCTGGCCATCACAAAGGGGCTCACTGTGGGCGGGACCTTCCTGGCGGTGGATCCTCTCGAGGCCACCGCGAGGAGGATCGTTATTTCTAACGTCCCGCCCTACATTCTGTGGTAAACCACTTTTATCGTTACACTATGGTTATCACTGTTTACACTGTTGTATCACTACACGAGGTCGCCTCTTGTCACGCTGTTATACCTGGGCTGACCACTGCTGACTCCGCCCATGGCTCCACCTACTTGCCCAGGTATAAAGGTGGTCGACTGGCTGGTATTCCTCCTTGTTGGATCCGATCACCCACGAGGGTGGGCTCTGTTATTTAGCCAATAAAAACCTATAGTTACTTTCTTAACTCGTCGCTTTTCATTGGATGAATTGATAGGTATATCAATTTTATTGGCTAAATTTTAAAAATGTCTAACGAACCGTCAGACCAGTCAGACGCCCAGCTACAACAGCCACAGCAGCCGGCCTGGCTGCGAGCCCTCCGACCGCCGTACCTGGATCTAAACCCACAGGCAGCAAACTCAGCCCTCGACTTCAAACACTGGCTGAGCTGTTTCGAATCCTACCTGGGAGAATCTGGCGTGCCTCAGAGATCCAAACTAAGAGTGCTGACCGCCCAAGTGAGCCCTAAAGTATTCGCACTCATACAGGACCTTACTACATACGAGGCCACCATCAACCTGCTGAAACAGCAGTACCGGAGCCCGGTAAATTCTATGTATGCCAGACACCTCCTAAGATCCCGCCCGCAACAGCCAGGAGAGTCTGTAGATGAATTTTTACGGGCGCTACAAACACTCGGCAGAGACTGTGACTTTAAAGCGGTAACGGCTGCAGAAAATACTGAAGAGAATATCCGCGATGCCTTCGTGAAAGGCCTTCGGTCCGACTACTCGCGGCAAAGACTGCTCGAATCAAAGGACCTCGACCTGAACACAGCTGCAGCCCTCGCCCGCTCCCTGGAAGTGGCCCATCGGGACCTCGAGGCGTATTCCAGGTACTGTACTGCGCGACCCTGGGACTCCGGCCCGACCCCGGCCGCAATACCCCTCGCAACGCCGTCTCCGGGACCTGCGTTGGCGTCCCAGAACCGATCGGGACCGCCACCCCCGGTACCGGCTGCAACATCGGACCCCCGCGATCGGGCCGCCGGCTGCTTCTTCTGTGGCCAGGCGAAACACCCGAGGACGCGCTGCCCTGCGAGAAACGCGACTTGCTCCCATTGCCAGAAGAAAGGCCACTTCGCTAAGGCCTGCAGGGGGAGAGCCACAGACGCCAGCAGTGCCTCATGTGAATTGTGGGGGTGGCCATCTTTCATCCAGGCCACAGATGCCAGTATCCCCTCGTGTGAGTCGTGGGGCGGCCATCTTTGATCAAGGCAACCGACACCAGCAATGCCTCATGTGAGTTGTGGGGGCAGCTATCTTATTTAACCTCGTGGGCGCCGCCATTTTGTCCACCACAGTCAACCGCCACCTTGTCGCCAGACCCGACCACCGCCTCACCCGCAGGCTACAGCAGCTCGCTCAGCCATACACTAGCCTCCGTCACACTGGACCAAGCTCGCCCGCATCACCTGTCCAAGTCCATGATGGACATCAAAGTAAACGGCCACGCCACGACCTGCCTGTTCGACAGCGGAAGCACGGAGAGTTTCATACATCCAGACACAGTGAGCCACTACTCCCTCACTGTCCGGCCAACGCGCAACCGGATCTCGATGGCATCGAGGTCCCATTCTACAGACATCAGCGGCTACTGTATTGTGACCCTGTCGGTTAGGGGCACGGAGTATAAAAATTTTAAACTCCTCGTCCTGCCCCAGCTCTGCGCTGCCGTCCTACTAGGGCTGGACTTCCAATCCCACCTGCAAAGTGTCACTTTGGCATACGGTGGACCCCTCCCCCCACTCACAGTCGACAACCAGCAGCCTTTAAACCGCCCACCGCATACCACCTGCGGCCTATCCACCCTCAAGGTCCCGCCCCCCTCCCTGTTCGCTAACCTCACCCGCGACTGTAAACCCGTCGCCACCAAGAGCAGGCGGTACAGCACCGGGGACAGAGCTTTTATTAGCTGTGAGGTGCAGCGTCTCCTGAAGGAGGGCATCATCGAGAGGAGCAACAGCCCCTGGCGTGCCCAGGTCGTAGTCGTTAAGACCGGCGATAAAAACCGCCTAGTCATCGACTACAGCCAAACCATAAACTGGTACACCCAGCTGGACGCATACCCCCTTCCCCGCATATCTGATATGGTCAATCAGATTGCGCAGTACCGGGTATTCTCCACCATCGACCTTAAGTCGGCCTATCACCAACTCCCTATCCGCCCTGAGGACCGCCAGTATACAGCCTTCGAGGCGAACGGCCGCCTCTACCACTTCCTTAGGGTTCCCTTCGACGTCACCAACGGGGTTTCGGTCTTCCAAAGGGAGATGGACCGGATGGTTGACCAGAACGGGCTGCACGCCACGTTCCCCTATCTAGATAACGTCACCATCTGCGGCCGCGACCGGCAGGACCACGATGTTAATCTGGAAAGATTCCTCCGTACGGCCCAACGGCTGAACCTCACCTACAATAAGGAGAAATGTGTGTTTAACACCTCGCGCCTTGCCATCCTCGGCTGCGTAGTAGAGAACGGAGTCATCGGCCCCGACCCCGAAAGAATGCGCCCCCTCATGGAGCTTCCCCTCCCCCACTGTCCAAAGGCGCTGAAGAGAACCCTGGGGCTCTTCGCCTACTATGCCCAATGGGTGCCAAATTATGCGGACAAAGCCAGACCCCTCATGAAGTCCACCTCCTTCCCCCTGACGGCAGAAGCGTGCGCAGCCTTCTCCCTCATTAAGGGAGACATTGCTAAGGCCACAATGCACGCGGTGGATGAGTCTATCCCTTTCCAAGTGGAGAGCGATGCATCCGACTTCGCCCTAGCCGCAACCCTCAACCAGGAGGGGAGACCGGTGGCCTTCTTCTCAAGGACCCGCCAGGGCCCTGAGATCCGACACTCTTCGGTCGAGAAGGAGGCCCAGGCGATCGTGGAGGCTGTACGATGCTGGAGGCATTACCTGGCAGGCAAACGATTTACCCTCCTCACCGACCAGCGTTTGGTCGCTTTTATGTTTAATAACAAGCTGAGGGGCAAAATCAAGAACGACAAGATCTTGAGGTGGAGAATCGAGCTCTCCACCTATGATTATGATATCTCGTACCGGCCTGGTAAACTGAACGAACCCCCAGATGCTCTCACGAAGTACATGCGCCAATGTGCAAACTGATAGACTGCAGACCCTCCACAACGACCTCTGCCACCCCGGGGTCACCAGACTTTACCACTTCATTAAGGCCCGCAACCTGCCATACTCCATCGAGGAGGTCAGGACCATGACCAGGAACTGCCAAACCTGTGCCGAATGCAAACCGCATTTCTTTAGGCCGGACAGAGCAAGCCTGATCAAGGCCACCCGCCCCTTCGAGCGCTTGAGCATCGATTTTAAGGGGCCCCTCCCGTCCTCTGACCGTAATGTGTACTTCCTCAACATCATTGATGAGTACTCCCGTTTCCCCTTTGCCTTCCCCTGCCCAGACATGACCAGCACCACGGTCATCAAATGCCTGAACGACCTCTTCGCCTTGTTCGGGTTCCCGAACTATATACATAGCGACCGGGGCTCCTCCTTCATGAGCGAGGAACTTCGCCAGTTCCTATTAGCGAGAGGTATCGCTGCAAGCAGGACCACCAGCTACAACCCCCGAGGGAACGGCCAGGTGGAAAGAGAGAACGCGACTGTCTGGAAGGCCGTTCTCTTAGCCTTAAAGTCTAAGGGCCTCCCAACCTCTCGCTGGCAGGAAGTCCTCCCGGCAGCGCTGCATTCCATCCGGTCACTGCTTTGCACGGCCATTAACGCCACCCCCCATGAACGAATGTTTGTTTTCCCCAGGAAGTCGACTACGGGAACCACGCTGCCAACTTGGCTGACTTCCCCGGGGCCCGTCTTGCTGCGAAAGCATGTGAGGGCCCATAAAACGGACCCCCTGGTCGAGAGGGTGGTCCTCCTGCACGCCAACCCCCAGTACGCCTACGTGGCATACCCAGACGGGCGGGAGGACACAGTCTCCTTACGAGACCTTGCACCCTCGGGCACCCCTGAGACACCACCGTTACCCCCCACCACCCCCCCAAATCCAGCCCAGGTAGACGGCATGCCGGAACCCCACGAGCCTTCGTCAACCACGCAGACACCAGCATTAACACCGGAGACTGCAACACCGCCGCCGCTGCTGCGCCGATCGGAAAGACTTACGAGGCCTCCGGACAGACTGACATACCCGAACTGGTAGTACACTTCACCCCGCCGGACTCAAATCTAAACAAGGGGTGAATGTGGTAAACCACTTTTATCGTTCACTATCGTTACACTATGGTTATCACTGTTTACACTGTTGTATCACTACACGAGGTCGCCTCTTGTCACGCTGTTATACCTGGGCTGACCACTGCTGACTCCGCCCATGGCTCCACCTACTTGCCCAGGTATAAAGGTGGTCGACTGGCTGGTATTCCTCCTTGTTGGATCCGATCACCCACGAGGGTGGGCTCTGTTATTTAGCCAATAAAAACCTATAGTTACTTTCTTAACTCGTCGCTTTTCATTGGATGAATTGATAGGTATATCACATTCCTGGTGAGCTCCTCCTCCCCCACTTGCACCAACTTGGGGAGGTGAGGTCGGGGATTGCGCCTATCCCGCTCGGCTGCCGGGAAGCCAGCCTTCGACACGTCTTCTCCTTCCGGCGCCAGGTTTACATCCAGCTGGCGTGGGAGGAGGACACCGACGGGGCTTTTGTCGTCCTCCATGAGGGGACCGCCTACCGCGCCTTTTGGACGTCGGACAGTGTGCGGTGCCACGCCTGTAAGGAGGTGGGGCACATTAGAAAGAACTGCCCCGCCTCCAAGGCCGCCAGATCCTCTGGCGTGGCCGAGGCTGGCGCCGCCACCGCTCCTCTCCCCGGGTCTGGCCGCGCCCCTCAAACAACTGATGCGCGGTCGTCGTCGGAGGCCGATGCCATCAAGGCCTCCGGCGGGGGGGAGGGAGCCCGTCTGTGCGGAAAGAAGGCGCGGGGGAAATCCAAGCATCTCAGGGTGGGTCCCCTGCGGAGGGCGAGCCCTTGAACTTAGAGCCCCTGACACCCGCGCTCATCGCGGAGTTGGTCGGGGCAGTCGAGGGTGGGAGGGGCCTCGTGCCCAAGCCTGTGGCCGCCACCGCCGAGGCGGTAACGTTAATACCTGCGGCCGGGCTCAGGCCCGGGGAACCCGACGAACCTGCCCCGTCGGAGGGAGCAGAGGAGGAGGCCTCCACAGATATGGAGGTCTCCCTCGCTCCCTCCACGTTAAAAAGAAGGCGCGACCCCCTGGTGGAGGAGGAGGACCGGGAGGAGGAAGGTCACTCCGTTCAGGGGGAGTCGTCGCCCGCCGCGGGTACTGCGCCCCCACCTCCCGCTGTCACCATCTCCGGCGTTCGGCAGGGGTCGCCTGTCCCTCGGGAGGCTGAGGCAGATGTGTCTGTCCAGCACGTGCCTCCCGGGGATGGGGACGAGACCCTGCCCGTGGGGGGGGTCGCGGAGCAACCCGCGGCTGAGGTTGATTGTCTTTTGGTGCCGTTACCCCTCGACGGGTCGGGCGGCCTGGAGTCTGGGTCGGGCGAGCTCGATGAAGGTGAGCTCGCCCAAAGCGACCCGGACTTTTCCCAGGGGCTGCTCGACCTGGTCGAGGTTTTAACCGAGGTCACCCCATCTGCTGGGTCGGAGGCCGGTGGCGCGGAAGAGGAAGGCCCTCTGTCTGTGTCTCTGGCGCCGGACGACTTGGAGGAGTTCGGTTTTGTATATTCTCCGATTTCTCCGGTCGTTCCGGCGTCTGAGGCGGAGGGGGGCTCCGAACCGCCGCCGTCTTCTGGCCCGGCGCCCCCAGAGGAGCCCAGGGAGGATTCCTCTGCCACCGATCCTGGGGGTGGGGTCCGGGCAGAGGCGGGGCCGGCTGTTGCGGCCGAGCCGTTCGCTGCGCACTGCGCGACGGACGGGTCGGCCTCCGGCAACGACCCCCCCGGAGGAGGATGGAGACTCGGTGATGGGCATGGAGGATGAGTTGGAGTTCATCGCCGACGAGGAGATGGATGACCTCGTGCCCCTCGCCGAGTCCCCCCTCATTCCCGTCAGGGAACTCCGGGATTTTGTGGCCGGGTGCCAGGGTCGTCGGAACAAGACCCAGCTGGCCCTCGCCAGGTGGTCAGAGCTGGTGCTGCTCATCGGGTCGGTCCGCGCCGCCGTCAAGGCCATGGGCGCGGGCGCGGACGTGGGCCCGCTCGAGCTGCGTCGGCTCAGGTCGTTCCTCACTGGGCTCCTGAGGGAGTGGCGGTCGACTAGCGGCTGCGCTCCCTCCCCCCGTTAGTTGTAGGTAGAGGCTGCACTATGCTTCTGAGATGAAGATAACCATAGCCAGCCTCAACATCAACGGCAGCAGGGAGGCTCGCCGCAGATTTAATAACCTTTCGGTCCTTCGGGACGGGAAGTATGCGGTGTGCTTCCTGCAAGAAACACACACCGTTCCGGGTGACGAGGCCACGTGGCTCCTGGAGTGGCAAGGAGGGGTCAGCATAAGTCACCTCTCCAGCGTTTCCAGCGGGGTGGCTATCTTGCTGGCCCCGCATTTTCAGCCGGAGATCTTGGGGGTCAAGGAGCTCGTGCCGGGCCGCTTGCTGCAGGTCACTGTGCGCCTGGGGGGCGTGCCGCTCCATCTAGTGAACGTGTACGCCCCTTGGGCCGGTGCGCAGCAAGTGCGCTTCTTTGAAGAAGTGTCCGCTCTTCTGGGCTCCATCGATGCGGGCGAGTGCGTCATCCTCGGGGGGGATTTTAACTGCACCCTCGAGGCGAGGGACCGTTCGGGCCCCCAGCGATGCCTGGCGGCGATGGAGAAGTTGAGGGACCTGGTTGGGTCCTTCGACTTGGTGGACGTCTGGCGACATCTCCACCCCGACTCCAGCGCCTTCACTAGCGTGAGGTCTGGAGGAGGATGGTCCAGAATCGACCGCCTTTATATTTCCCGGGCGTACGTCTCCTGCGTTCCGGCAGCTTCCATGCGGCCGGTGCCGTGCACGGACCACCACCTGGTGTGGGCGGAGCTCGTTCCGCTGCGCGCACGGTGGGGGTCCGCGTACTGGCATTTTAATAACCTGCTGCTGGGAGACGCGCGGTTCCAGGATTCGTTTAGTCGTTTCTGGGCCGACTGGAGAAGGAAGCGGGGGGGCTTCCCCTCCTTGAGGCTATGGTGGGATGTGGGCAAGGCTCACATCTGTCTCTTCTGTCAGGAGTATGCGAGGGGGTCGACCAAGAGGCGGGAGGCCCGGGTCGGGCGGTTGGAGAAGGAGGTGCTTGACCTGGAGTCCCGTCTCGGTCAAGTCTTCAAAGACCCGGCCCTGCGGAAGGTGTACGAAGAGAAGAAGGGCGCGCTGAAGGACCTGCAGCTTGTCGGGTCCCGAGGCGCATACGTGAGGTCGCGGATCCAGTTCCTGCGGGACCTGGACCGCGGCTCCCCCTTCTTCTACTCGCTGGAAAAAAGACAGGGCGTCCGTAAGCAACTCTTGGGGCTGCTGGCCGACGACGGATCTCTGGTCTCGGATCCGGAGGGAATCAGCACGGAGGCCCGCGCCTATTACGGGGCTCTGTTCTCTCCGGATCCGTCCAGCGAGGCTGCGCGCAGAGTTTTGTGGGAGGACCTGCCGAAGGTTGGCCTGGAGGGCGCCGAAAAATTGGACGCTCCTCTGAGTCTGGAGGAGCTGACCGGCGCCCTCCGCCAGCTCTCCAGGGGAAAGTCCCCAGGGCTGGACGGGCTGACCGTGGAGTTCCACAGGGCGTTCTGGGACGTCTTGGGGGGCGACTACGCGCGGGTCCTGGGGGAAAGTTTGGCGACCGGGGAGATGCCCCTCTCTTGGCACAGGGCGGTTATTGTCCTGCTGCCTAAGAAGGGCGATCTCCGCCTCCTTAAGAACTGGCGCCCGGTCTCCCTCCTCAGCACGGATTACTAAATTTTTGCCAGGGCTATGTCTGCCCGCCTAGGCGCCGTGCTGGCCCACATGATCCACCCCGACCAGTCCTACACGGTCCCGGGCCGGACCATCCATGATAACATCCATCTGGTCCGGGACCTGGTCCACCATTCCCAGAGGGCTGGTCTGTCGGTCGCCTTCCTTTCCCTGGATCAGGAGAAGGCGTTCGACAGGGTGGATCACGAGTATCTCTTCGGGACTCTGCGCGCATTCGGGTTCGGGACGCATTTTGTCGCCCGGATCCGACTTCTGTACGCCGCCGCAGAGTGCCTGATTAAAGTTAACGGGTCCTTGACGGCGCCCCTTCGCTTTGGGAGGGGGGTGCGTCAGGGATGCCCCATGTCCGGTCAGTTATACGCCATTTGCGTGGAGCCTTTCCTGCGCCTCTTGCGGAAGAGGTTGGCGGGACTGGCTCTGCAAGGGCCGGGCGTGGAGGTGGTCCTCTCGGCTTACGCCGATGACGTGCTCCTCACGGTCACGGATCCCGCTGACTTGCGGAGGATGCGGGAATGCCAGCAGACTTACTCGGACGCATCCTCCGCCAAGATCAACTGGGAGAAATGTTCTGGACTCCTGGTGGGTCAGTGGCGGGTGGACTCCCTGCCGGAGGAGTTCAGGCCCTTCGCCTGGAGCACCATGCACCTCCTCTACTTGGGAGTCTACCTCAGCCCTGCCGAGGATGCCTGGCCGGCGAACTGGCTAGAGTTGGATGCCAAAGTCACCACTCGCTTAGGACGCTGGACAGGATTGCTCCGAGTGTTGTCCTACAGGGGTCGAGCGTTGGTCATAAACCAACTGGTGGCCGCCATGTTGTGGTACCGGTTCGTCACTTTGATCCCTCCCCCTGCGTTTGTCGCCAAGATACAGAAGAAGCTCGTCGACTTCTTCTGGGACAAAAGGAAGCACTGGGTCGCTGCCGCGGTTCTGAGTCTCCCGCTTAGGGAGGGCGGTCAGGCGTTGGTGTGCCTCCACACCCAGGCTGCGACTTTCCGTCTTCAGACGCTGCAGAGATACCTGTACGTCGAGAATCCTCCAAGATGGTGTGCGCTGGCGACGTACTTTTTCCGCCAGCTGCACGGCCTCAATTACGACATGCAGCTCCTGTTTTTGGAAGTGGGCGGCAGGCGTGTCAGCCTGTGGGAGCTGCCTGTCTTCTACCAGGAACTGCTATGGGTTTGGAACTACGTCGCCTCCAGGCAGAGCTCTCCCCCGTCAGGAATGGCGGCTGTCCTTCGGGAGCCGCTGTTCAGGAATCCGCACCTCCATGTCCGCGGGTTTGGGTGGCTGGCGGAATGCAGGGCTGTGCCTGGCAAGGTGACTAGAGTCGGGGACCTGCTCGATGGCGGAGGAGCGGGCTGGATGGCGCCGGAGGAGTTGGCGCGGTGCATGCCTTGGGACAACGTCCGGCTCGCGGTCGATGCCATCGAGTCGGTGAAAGCGACGTTGCACCCCGGCGCCACGAGGTGTATCGAGGCGGCTCAAGCGCGTGGGGCGATCCCGTCCGAGCTTTCCCCCGTTCGGACGGAATTCCTTATCGGCGCCTTGCCCCGAAACCCCCCTCGGGAACCGGCGCCTCACAACTTGAGCCATCTCGAGGAGATACCCTCCGTGCCTTTTCATTCCGCACGGAGGGGTTTCCTGTACGGGCTGCTCCTGCACACTCTCCATTTTGCCATCTTCGCCTGCCGCCCGGACACGCCCTGGCGTGCCGTTTTGCCTTCCGGCGGAGGCGGAGGTCCCCAATGGAGGGCTCTCTATGCGGGAGTCCTCCCTTGTTCTATTGGGGACTTGGCCTGGAGGGTGTTGCACGGAGCAGTCCCATGCAATATATTGTTAAATAGGTTCACGGACTCCCAGACCGCCTGTTTGTTCTGCGGTCTGGAGGAGTCCGTTTTTCATGTTTATGTTGAGTGTGAGAGGTTGCAGCCCCTCTTCCATTTTTTGAGGGGGCTGCTCCTCGATTTTTGGTTGCACTTCAGTCCCACGCTCTTGATCTACGGTCACCCGGTGCGGAGGGGAGCGGGCAGGTTGGAGGACCTCCTCGTGGGTCTGCTCCTGGGCCTGGCAAAAAAAGCCATCAATTGGTCCAGGCAGCGGGCGGTCGAGGGGGTCGTCCAGCCAGATTGCCTCCCTCTCTTCCGTGGCCATGTTCGCGCCCGGGTGGCCCTGGAGATGGAGCACGCGGTGTCCGCCGGCGCGCTCGAGCATTTCCGTGACCGGTGGGCGCCGCGGGGACTGGAGTGCATAATTGGTTTGGACAACCAAATTTTAATTTGATTTGCTAAGGTTTATTTGAAGTTCTTTTAGTGGTTGATTTACAGTTTATTTGTTTAATTTATTTGGTTCTACCAAAAGAGAAGGACCAAAACGAACAACTTTATTAACTAGCCTAATTACTCTGATGAGATCAATTACTCGAGAAACAGGTGAGGAGAGGGGCCCAAAGGCACGGCAGCAGTGCACCGAAGCCTCAAAAACCGCCCTCCGGCGGTGAGCAGAGGGAAGTGCCGCTGAAGCCGTTACAATGGCCACTATTTCGAAGAAGAACAGAGGAGTTCTCCCCGGTGTCCTGGGCCAATATTTTTCCCTTAACCCAACAGATTATCTGGTCATTATCACATTGCTATTTGTGGGAGCTTGCTGTGCGCAAATTGGCTGCCGCGTTTCCTACACTACAACAGCGACTGCACTTCAAAAGTACTTCATTGGCTGTGAAGCGCTTTGGGACACCCTGAGGTTGTGAAAGACGCTATAGAAATTGTGAAACAATATACTGCTGTCTCACTTTACAGATGATTCCCAGATTAAAGACTAATTCATAATGATACATGGGCTCGCCTAGGAATTACAATCAGCGATCACTAATCAGAACCTGCTGAGTTGTTCAAACTGGTCATTCATAAATATCCAGGAGCGTTAAATGACACTTTTTCAAAAGATGATGGATCAGAGTAATATTCTCGCAAACAAATCGCTTCTCTGTTGTTGAATGAAAGCTTCAGTGAACAGGCAGAGTGCCCTGATCCTCAGGATGATTACACCGCCTGCTTTGTGAGTGTTCTTGTCGCAGCTGAACTCTTCGTGACCAGAGAATAGAGAGGAAAAAAAAGTAGTGTTATTAATTTATGTTTGATTTGAAAGTCATTTATCGTACAAATTATTCCATAGAATTCGAGGGCATGATCTTCACTGACAGACATGCGAGGCAGTAAAAAATAGCACGGAGAGTTTTCCTCCTGACATTTTTCTTACTTTTGGGACATTTGAGTCAATGGCACAATGATTCCAAATCCCTCACCTTCAAAGTCAGCCTTGCTTTACTCTTATCTGTGATGTTTAAAATAGCATTTCACCAGAGTCATAGCCACAGAGGGAAATATGTGTGAGGTCTGTGTGAACCATTTGTATTTTGCATTCTAATGTCCCCCCCAGAAGAAAGAAAGACTTGTATTTGAATAGCGCCTTTCACGACCTTAGCACTTTACAGCCAATGAAGTACTTTGGAAGAGTAGTCACTGTTGTAATGTCGGAAACGTGTGCAACTTGCCCTCTCAGATGGATGTAAAAGATCCCACGGCACTATTTCGAAGAAGAGAGCTTGGACCTGTGGGAGAGCAGCAGCGCGACCGGCGGCACTTAAAACCGGCGGATTCAGCAGAGGCGAGGTCAGAGAGCTTGGACCTGTGGGAGAGCAGCAGCGCGACCGGCGGCACTTAAAACCGGCGGATTCAGCAGAGGCGAGGTCAGAGAGCTTGGACCTGTGGGAGAGCAGCAGCGCGACCGGTGGCACTTAAAAGCGGCGGATTCAGCAGAGGCGAGGTCAGAGAGCTTGGACCTGTGGGAGAGCAGCAGCGCGACCGGCGGCACTTAAAACCGGCGGATTCAGCAGAGGCGAGGTCAGAGAGCTTGGACCTGTGGGAGAGCAGCAGCGCGACCGGCGGCACTTAAAACCGGCGGATTCAGCAGAGGCGAGGTCAGAGAGCTTGGACCTGTGGGAGAGCAGCAGCGCGACCGGTGGCACTTAAAAGCGGCGGATTCAGCAGAGGCGAGGTCAGAGAGCTTGGACCTGTGGGAGAGCAGCAGCGCGACCGGCGGCACTTAAAAGCGGCGGATTCAGCAGAGGCGAGGTCAGAGAGCTTGGACCTGTGGGAGAGCAGCAGCGCGACCGGCGGCACTTAAAACCGGCGGATTCAGCAGAGGCGAGGTCAGAGAGCTTGGACCTGTGGGAGAGCAGCAGCGCGACCGGCGGCACTTAAAAGCGGCGGATTCAGCAGAGGCGAGGTCAGAGAGCTTGGACCTGTGGGAGAGCAGCAGCGCGACCGGCGGCACTTAAAAGCGGCGGATTCAGCAGAGGCGAGGTCAGAGAGCTTGGACCTGTGGGAGAGCAGCAGCGCGACCGGCGGCACTTAAAAGCGGCGGATTCAGCAGAGGCGAGGTCAGAGAGCTTGGACCTGTGGGAGAGCAGCAGCGCGACCGGCGGCACTTAAAAGCGGCGGATTCAGCAGAGGCGGGACCAAATCAACAGCAGAGGAGAGAGGTAAAAAGTAATCCAAGTGTGACGTCACCAGGAAGCAGGTAAGTGATTGGTTGGTGAGTATTTCTTTTATTACAAGCTTAAATTCTGCGGTTTATATTTTCTTGGGTCTCTGTGGTGTAGTGGGGACAGTTGGTAAATAAGCGCCCTAGAGTATATCTTTAACTGGTGGTATTGAATTAATTTAAATTAATTAAAGGGGTAAGTCATGCCAGGAGAGCCCAGCCCCATGTTATGCTCCTCTTGCTCTATGTGGGAATTCAGGGACGCTGCCAGTGTCCCTGATGACCACGTGTGCCAGAAATGCATCCAGCTGCAGCTACTAACGGGCCGTATTGAGGCGCTGGAGCTGCGGATGGATGGGTTGTGGAGCATTCACGATGCTGAGAGGGTCGTGGATTACACATTTGATGAGTTGGTCACGCCGCAGGGTAGGGCTGCACAGGCAGAAGGGAAATGGGTGACCACCAGGCGGAGCAGTAGAAGCAGGCAGGTAGTGCAGGAGACCCCTGTGGCCATCCCCCTTTCAAACAGGTATACCAATTTGGATACTGTTGAGGGGGATGACTCACCAGAGGAAGGCAGCAGCAGCCAACTTCCTAGCACCGGGGGTGTTGCTGCTCAGGAAGGGAGGAAAAAGAGTGGGAGAGCAATAGTGGTAGGGGATTCTATCGTAAGGGGAACAGATAGACGGTTCTGTGGCCGTAGACGTGACTCCAGGATGGTTTGTTGCCTCCCTGGTGCCAGGGTCAAGGATGTCACTGAACGGCTGCAGGGCATTCTCAAGGGGGAGGGTGAACAGGCAGAGGTCGTGGTTCACATTGGGACCAACGACATAGGTAGGAAGAGGGATGAGGTCCTGCAACAAGAATTTAGGGAGCTAGGTAGCAGATTAAAGAGCAGGACCTCAAAGGTTGTAATCTTTGGATTACTCCCGGTGCCACGTGCTAGTGAGTATAGGAATAGGAGGATAGAGCAGATGAATGCGTGGCTAAAGAGTTGGTGCAGGAGGGAGGGCTTTAGTTTCCTGGATCACTGGGCCTGCTTCTGGGAAAGGTGGGACTTGTACAAGTCGGACGGGTTGCACCTGAACCAGAGTGGGACAAATATCCTTGCGGGGAGGTTTGCTAGCACTGTTCGGGGGGGTTTAAACTAAAATGGCAGGGGGTTGGGAACCTGAGCAGGGAGACAGAGGAAAGGAAAACAGGGATAAAAGCAAAAGATAGGAAGGAGAAAAACAAATGTGGCAGTCAGAGAAATCAATGATTTAAATCAAACGTGGCCACAGTAAATAATAATTCTAATAAGTTTAAGAGCGTTAAAAAAACAAGCCTGAAGGCTTTGGGCTAAAAATTCGGTATCGCCGCGCCAGGTCTTTAGTGCCCGAAATTTTGCGCTCGCCCGGATTCCCGTAGCGCCCGCCTGAAATTCAGTTGCGCCGCCCCAAGACGGAGGCGGGCGCTATTGCAGGGTTTGGCCGCCTCGTTTGGGGCGATGAAAGTCAGTTTCAGGCGTCCAGCTGCCGCTGCGGCACCCGATGCGGTGCGGCAGGCTGGGGTACTGCAGGCCTCCTCCTTCTCTTAAGGAGGAGCTGCCTGCAGCCGTGAGATCGCCGCTGGATTCCCCCGGCAAATGAGCCCGGCACCACGGAGAAGTGCCGGGCTCGCGGGAGTCAGACACCAATGCCGCGGGGGGGTGGTGCAGGAGTCCGGGGAGGGAGGTGCGGCCAGGCGGCCGCCGGGAAAGCGGCCGGCCGCCCCTCCACCTTTATGCGCCGGCCTCTCGGAGCTGCAAGGCACCGTTTTTCAAACGCTGTTTGCGGCCGCTACGGGCGAGGCGGCCGCAACTGAATTTGGCCATCGGCACGGAATAGCATTGGAACCGGGGCGCTGCGCACACCGATGACGTCATCGGTGCCGGCGCAGCGCTACCGGCTAACGCCGATGTTAGGGACCAACTGAATCTCGGGCGCTAAAAAACTTCCGGCGCAAACCACTCTATAGCCAATAAGTGGGCGCAAACGCGACTGAATTTCTAGGCCTTTGTGTCTTAATGCGAGGAGCACTTGTAATAAGGTGGATGAATTGGCTGCGCAAATAGAGGTAAACGAATACGATTTGGTTGGGATTACAGAAACGTGGCTCAAAGATGGCCAAGACTGGGAACTCAACATCCAGGGGTATTCGATATTCAGGAAAGATAGGCAAAAAGGAAAGGGAGGTGGGGTAGCATTACTGGTTAAAGAAGGGATTAATACAATTGTAATGAAGGATATTAGCTCTGATGATGTGGAATCTGTATGGGTAGAATTGAGAAATACTAAGGGGAAAAAAACATTAGTGGGAGTGGTATATAGACCTCCAAACAGTAAGGTGGAGGTTGGGGATGGCATTAAAAGGGAAATTAAAGAAGCGTGCAATAAGGGCACAGCAGTCATCATGGGTGACTTTAATCTACATATAGATTGGGCCAACCAAATTAGTAACAGTACTGTGGAGGAGGAATTCCTGGAGTGTTTACGGGATGGTTTCCTGGACCAATATGTCGAGGAACCAACCAGAGATCAGGCCATCTTAGACTGGATATTATGCAATGAGAAAGGATTAATTAGCAATCTTGTTGTACGAGGCCCCTTGGGTCAGAGCGATCATAATATGATCGAATTCTTCATTAAGATGGAGAATGAAGTAGTTGACTCAGAGACAATTTAAATAAAGGAAACTACGATGGTCTGAGGAGCGAGTTGGGTAGGATTGAGTGGGGAATGGCGCTCAAAGGGTTGACGGTGGATAGGCAATGGCAAACATTCAAAGACCAAATGGATGAGCTACAGAATTTGTTCATCCCAGTTTGGCGTAAAAATAAAACAAAAAAGGTGACTCAACCGTGGCTAACAAGGGAAATTAGGGATAGCATAAGATCCAAGGAGAGGGCATATAAATTGGCTAGAAAAAGCAATAATCCTGAGGATTGGGAGCAGTTTATGAGTCAACAAAGGAGCACAAAGGGATTAATTAAGAAAGGGAAAATTAGAATATGAGAGTAAGCTAACAGGGAACATAAAAACTGACTGTAAAAGCTTTTATAAATATGTGAAGAGAAAAAGATTAGTGAAGTCAAGCGTAGGTCCCTTACAGTCAGAATCAGGGGAATTTATAATGGGAAACAAGGAAATGGCAGACCAACTAAATGCATACTTTGGTTCTGTCTTCACAAAGGAGGACACAAATAACCTCCCAGAGATGCCGGGGAACATAGGGTCGGATGAAAGCGAGGAACTGAAAGAAATCAGTATTTGTAGGAAAATGGTGTTAGGAAAATTGATGGGACTGAAGGCTGATAAATCCCCAGGGCCTGATGGTCTACATCCCAGGGTACTTAAGGAAGTGGCCCTAGAGATAGTAGATGCATTACTGATCATCTTCCAGAACTCGATAGACTCTGGAACGGTACCCATGGATTGGAGGGTAGCTAATGTTACCCCACTATTCAAAAAAGGTGGTAGAGAAAAAGCAGGGAATTATAGACCGGTAAGCCTGACATCGGTAGTGGGGAAAATGCTAGAGTCTATTATAAAAGATGTAATAGCAGAGCACTTGGAAAGCAGTGACAGGATCGGACAAAGTCAACATGGATTTACAAAAGGTAAATCATGCTTGACTAATCTACTAGAATTTTTTGAGGATGTAACTGGTAAAATAGATAAGGGAGAACCAGTGGATGTGGTGTATTTGGACTTTCAGAAGGCTTTCGATAAGGTCCCACACAAGAGATTAGCGTGCAAAATTAAGGCACATGGGATTGGGGGCAAGGTATTGACTTGGATAGAGAACTGGTTGGCGGACAGAAAGCAAAGAGTTGGAATAAACGGGTCGTTTTCCGAGTGGCAGGCAGTGACTAGTGGGGTACCGCAAGGATCGGTCCTAGGACCCCAGCTGTTCACAATATATATTAATGATCTGGACGAGGGAATTGGATGTAATATCTCCAAATTTGCAGACGACACAAAGCTGGGCGGGAGGGTAAGCTGCGAGGAGGATGTCGGGAAACTCCAGTACGATTTGGACAGGTTGGGTGATTGGGCAGAAACATGGCAAATGCACTATAATGTGGATAAATGTGAGGTTATCCACTTTGGTGGCAAAAACAGGAAGGCAGATTATTATTTGAATGGCAATAGATTGGGAGAAGGGGAAGTGCAAAGAGACCTGGGGGTCCTTGTGCACCAGTCGCTGAAGGTAAGCATGCAGGTGCAGCAGGCGGTTAAGAAGGCAAATGGTATGTTGGCCTTCGTAGCAAGAGGGTTCGAGTACAGGAACAAGGATGTCTTGCTACAGTTGTACAGGGCCTTGGTGAGACCGCACCTTGAGTATTGTGTGCAGTTTTGGTCACCTTACCTGAGGAAGGACGTTCTTGCCATGGAGGGAGTGCAGCGAAGATTCACCAGGCTGATACCTGGGATGGCAGGAATGACGTATGAGGAGAGATTGTGTCACTTGGGCTTATACTCACTGGAGTTTAGAAGATTGAGAGGGGATCTCATCGAAACCTATAAAATTCTGTCAGGTCTGGACAGACTAGATGCAGGAAGGATGTTTCTGATGGTCGGGGAGTCCAGAACCAGGGGTCATAGTCTAAGGATAAGGGGTAAGCCATTTAGGACTGAAATGAGGAGGAATTTCTTCACCCAGAGAGTGGTGAACCTGTGGAATTCTCTGCCACAGAGGGCGGTGGAGGCCAGTTCATTAAATATATTCAAGAAAGAGTTGGATATATTTCTTGAGGCTAAAGGGATCAAGGGATATGGGGAAAAGGCAGGGACAGGGTACTGAATTTGGATGATCCGCCATGATCACATTGAATGGCGGAGCAGGCTCGAAGGGCCGAATGGCCTACTCCTGCTCCTATCTTCTATGTTTCTAAGAACAAGGGAGTTCTCCCCGGTGTCCTGGCCAATATTTATCCCTCAACCAGCAACTAAAAAAACAGATTATCGGGTCATTATCACATTGCTGTTTGTGGGAGCTTGCTATGCACAAATTGGCTGCCGCGTTTCCTACATTACAACAGTGACCACACTTCAAAAAGGACTTCATTGGGTGTGAAGCACTTTGGGATGTCCTGAGGTCATGAAAGGAGCTATAGAAATGCTAGTCTTTTTGATTCGAGTAATAATGTTTACACAC
The DNA here is from genome assembly GCF_052327205.1 of Somniosus microcephalus. Lineage (NCBI taxonomy): Eukaryota > Metazoa > Chordata > Chondrichthyes > Squaliformes > Somniosidae > Somniosus > Somniosus microcephalus. The sequence continues at coordinate 264,580,040 of NC_140993.1, forward strand.
AGTTGCAGGAAACAGCTCCTAACACAATATTCTTCTCTTGATTAACAACTAAGATCAGCACCTTAGTCTTTCTAGCACCTCCCAGAGTCACAGGTCAGATCTATCACCTCAGTGAGCTGCTTTGCTCTTCCCAATCTTTGTTACTCAATTTAATTTCAGGTTTAATTGGTTCCCTGCCAGATTGGAGAATGTCAAAATACCTCAACTAACTTTTCCTCTTTTACCCTTTCAGATGCCCTGAATTGGTGTCAGTTACACAATTAGTTCATCCTCTTTGCTACTGTGAATCTCTTACCTACTGTTCCAAAATCAGCAGTAGATTCCTGTAGGATCACCCCTTGCCCCTAATGGATGGCAGCACGGTGGCATAGTAGTTAGCACTGTTGCCTCACAGCGCCAGGGACCCGGGTTCGAATCCGGCCTCGGGCGACTGTCTGTGTGGAGTTTGCACATTCTCCCCGTGTTTGCGTGGGTTTTCTCCGGGTGCTCCGGTTTCCTCCCACAGTCCAAAGATGTGCGGGTTAGGTTGATTGGCTATGATAAATTGACCCTTAGTGTTAGGGGGTTAAATACATGGGGTTACAGGGATAGGGTGGGATATGTGTTGGTGTAGGGGTTACAGGGATCGGGTGGGGTATGTGTCGGTGCAGGCTCGATGGGCCGAAATAGCCTCTATCTGCACTGTGGGGTTTCTGTGATGCTATTCAATGTAGAGAGCTCGCTTTAAGTTTGCTATCAAATGTTTCCTTTTCGTATCGTATCTGAAACTGGTTCTACTCTGCTCTCTACCTCACTGTTCATGGCCATCCTAACTTGTATTACTGTTCTTCCACCCGCCTCAGCTTTTAATTTCTTCCTCACCACTATACATTTTTCTCGAGCTTTTGTTCATTTCTGCTTCCCAATGACCCCCATGATTTCAGGTTTCATTCCAAATGCAATGCTTGTGCCTCATGTCCAGCTTTGATTGTTGCCATTGTTCCCTCTCGACTATTCCAACGCTCTCGTGATCAGCCTCCCACATTCCACCCTCCGTAAACTTAAACTCATCCAAAACTCCGCTGCCCGTGTCCCAACTCGCACCAAGCCCCGTTCACCCCTCACCCACTGTGCTCGCTGACCTACAGTGGCTCCCGGTCCAGCAACGCCTCGATTTTAAAATCCTCATCCTTATTTTCAAATCCCTCCATGGCCTCGCCCCTCCCTATCTCTGTAATCTCCTCTAGCCCCACAACCCCCCCGAGATCTCTGCACTCCTTCAATTCTGGCCTCTTGTGCATCCCTGATTTTAATCGCTCCACCATTGCTGCCTAGGCCCTGAGCTCTGGAATTCTCTCCCTAAACCTCTCCGCCTCTCTCTCCTCCTTTAAGACGCTCCTTAAAACCTATCTCTGTGGCCAAGCTTTTGTCGACTGCCCTAATATCTCCTTATGTGACTCGGTGTCAAATTTTGTCTGATAACCTTCCTGTGAAGCACCCTGGGACGTTTTACTACTTTAAAAGTGCTATAAAAATGCAAGTTGTTGTTGTTTTTTTATTTGGATACTTTTAATGCTGGTTGGGAAAGATCATTGATCACAGATATTGGAAATCGGTCACTCCAAGGAGCAGTGTTAAATGCCCCGTACCTGGGATAAACAGCGGCCTGAAAATGGCATTGAGTCATTTACCATCCCTGGTTACTAGGGGCCGCGGTCTCCGCCATCTTGGATGGGGTCCTGAGATGGGCGTCTAGTGCACTCTCCTGATTTCAGGCCAGATTTGAACTCCCGTTTGCCGGATCATTAGTCCAGGCCGCCGGATTATTGGAACCAGTGACACAACCTCCACACCACCGGACCCTCCCCCTAATAGGAATCTTACTGGAATCCTACAAACTTGCACCTTTTAAAGTGGTAGTGGATTAGAAACACATCTTTTGTGTTGAAATGTTTGGATTAATTTATTGAAACTTAAACGTATGAATCAGGTAAAGTCGATTTTGATGTGATACATTTAAACTCAAATTCTCGAACTGATACCATGGCCAAAAATAATCTGTGGAAGTGCCGCTGTCTTATTCATTGGGTTACTCCTAATTCATTAACCAGTGTATGAAGAGAAATGGGGTCCTAACTTGTAGGCGATTAAGTATCCCAGGTCATTGCACCTTAATGAGGTGCAAACTACTCACTGAACACCTGTTTCAAAATCAGCACTCAATCCCTTTAAACAATTGCCTGATTTAAGCTCTCCATGCGGGACTCCTCCCTTGATCTATTGGGGATTTGGCATGGAGAGTGTTATTGTTTTTTATTCTTTATTCAAGTACAACAGTACTTATTCAACTCATCAATTACAAAGTAAATCCATTACATCCATTGACCACAATAAGAAAAGAATAAAGCCTTAAAAAACAGCTTTATGGTTAACAATATAAATGCAATGATAAATTTTTACAAATAAATCAGTAATATTTACAGTACAAACTACCACTATTTCAATAAACCAAGAAAAAAAAACCCGTATCACGCCAGTCCTACTGGCATCGTTTACCCATTCAATTGTTCAATCATCCGTTTGTTCGTTCGTTCACTCGAGCGTAAGTTCCATTGTGCGGAGAGTGTTAATGGTTGTGCCCCTTTAAAAAGGGGCCCCGGCTTCCTTTTTTATTGGTGATGGCACCGGCCATGAATCACTGAAATTAAACAATAAAAAGACGTTGCCTGGTTTAAACGTGTGTGGGGATTGTACTGGGGCTCATTTCTAGAGGAGTAGAATAAAAAAAGCACGGAGGTAATGTTCAATGTATGCAGAACCTTGGTTAGACCACACTTGGAGTACTGTGCGCAGTTCTGGTCTCCGTACTAGAGAAAAGGATAGAGAGGCACCAGAGAAAGTGCGGAAAAGATTTACAAGGGTGATGCCAGAATTGAGAGGATTTAAAAAAAATTCATTCACAGGATGTGGGCGTTGCTGTCAAGGCCGGCATTTATTGCCCATCCCTAGGTTCCCTTGAGAAGGTGGTGGTGAGCCGCCGCCTTGAACCGCTGCAGTCCGTGTGGTGAAGGTACTCCCACAGTGCTGTTAGGGAGGGAGTTCCAGGATTTTGACCCAGCGACGATGAAGGAACGGCGATATACTTCCAAGTCCGGATGGTGTGTGACTTGGAGGGGAACTTGGAGGTGGCGGTGTTCCCATGCGCCTGCTGCCCTAGTGTAACTATCAGGAAAGGCTGAACAACCTGGGGCTCTTTTCTCTGGAAATGGGGGCTGAGGGGTGATCTGATCGGGGTCTTTAAATTTACGAATGGGTTTGATAGGGTGGATGTCGAGAAACTGTATCCACTTGTAGGAGAGTCCAGAACAAGGGGCGTGAATACAAGATAGTCACTGACAGATCAAATAAAGAATTTAGGAGGAATTTCTTTACCTAGAGAGTGGTGAGAATGTGGAACTTGCTATCACATGGATGAATAACATAGATTTAAGGGGAGGTGCAATGCATACATGAGTGAGAAGGAAATAGAGGGATACGAGGGGGACAGGTTGGGAGGAGACTCATGTGGTGTACAAACACTGGCAGAGACCCGTCGGGCCGAGTGACCCACTTCTGTGCTGTAGATTCCCTCCTGGCTCACACGGCAACTTAACTCGCTGGGCCTCCCCAGGGCCCTCAATCGAGCTCCCGGCTGGTTTGGCCTGGGGCGGGGTGGGGTGGAATCAGTCACTGCTCCGCCCCCACCCGCCCCCACTCAGGGCTCAGATTACAATGGCAGGACGGAGCCCGACCAACATATTTAAAGAGGATCCCTGTTGGCCTGGGACGGGGTGTCCTTGTCCCCTGCAAATCACAGACGGACAGTTTGGGCTGGAAGGGTGTGGGAAATTGCCCCCCCATCCCGCTCCAGTTTATCTGCCCCCCACCCCACCCCCACCCCCACCCCCAAGGCCTGGTTTTTGCCAGACGGGGGGAGTTAAAATCGAGGCCGTTTTATGTAAAATGTACAATTCTAAATTTAGCATAAGATGGTTGCACATTCTGCTACAGCAGATCTGACATCTGGATCACTTGTAGGCAATTAATGTTCCTGTTGTGTATGTACCTTTAAGAGAATAACTGGTCTCAGACTGCAGTACCGGCAGTGACCACCCCTGTATAAAAGGCGCTAGTGAGCCTCTGTTGTTTCAGTTTCACTATTGACTTCCATCAGTAAAGACTTATTTTGTTCCACTCCTGCTGTCCGTGTCTCAATCATTCACGGACGTAATAGTTCCTGTTTTTTTTTAACCTCAATGGAACATGATCACATCAGTGCAAAACGTGCAGTATAGTGCACCAGATTCTCGCCTCTGAGTCAGAAGATTGTGGGTTCAAGTCCCACTCCACAGATTTGAGCACATAATCTAGGCTGACACTCCCGGTGCAGTGCTGAGGGAGTGCTGCACTGTCGGAGGTGCCGCCTTTTGGATGAGACGTTAAACCGAGGCCCTGTCTGCCTGTTCAGGAAAAGATCCCACGGCCACTATTCGAAGAAGAGCAGGGGAGTTCTTCTCGGCGTTCTGGGGCCAATATTTATCCCTCAACATCACTAAAACAAATTATCTGGTCACTGTCACATTGCGGTTTGTGGGAGCTTGCTGTGTGAAATTGGCTGCTGCAATTTCCTACATTACAACAGTGACTACACTTCAAAAAGTACTTCATTAACTGTAAAGGGCTTTGGAATGTCTTGAGGTTGTGAAAGGCGTTGTAGAAATACAAGTCTTTCTTTTTCCTGGAGACATGAGAAAAATCCTGGTGGGTTGCCAATCCTGTTAGACAGTGTGAGGCAGCTCATCTGACAACGCACCAGATTCGGGCAAGTGGAGTGAGCTCACCGCAAGGAAGTGCGAGCTCGTTGCTACCATTAAAAATTGAACTGATCCAGGGACCTCGCAATCAGGGTGATCCTGCAGAATGGGCCTTAGGCTGCATTCCTTTAAGTCCCAGTCCAAGCCCAGATTCTAAGTCCTGGTAAAGATGGACTAAGGTAAAACAGGACTTGATGGAAACACATTGGGAGCGAGCAACAGTTGCAACATCTGGATCTATTCCACCAGCCTTAGTTAACTTGTCACTAACATTTGTTACTAAAAATAATCAGTCCCATCCTGTGGATGTCAGCAGATGCTCTTGTTTATTTATTCATTGTAAAGTAACTTTACAGAGGAACATTTTGAAGTCTTTAGTCTTATTTACAATGGGAATTAAAACAGAAGCTGCAGCGACAAACAAGACCAAAGGAGAAAGGTAGCAAATGCTACAAAGTGTTGTCTACTTATTAATTAAAAAGTTGCAATACCATGTTAGTTGTAACAAGATGCAAACTGTCAGAGAGAATGTCTCTTCATCTTGTGATTTATTTTTCTCTTTCCGTTGAATTTTTTGAGGCCGTGTTACAGAACAGAGTTAGTGTCAGTAGAGGTGAAAGAAAGACTTGCATTTATATAGCGCCTTTCACGACCTCAGGACGTCCCAAAGCGCTTTACAGCCAATGAAGTACTTTTGAAGTAACAACAGAAAATGCTGGAAATACTCAGCAGGCCAGGCAGCATCTGCAGTATTTTGCAAGTACTTTTGAAGTGTAGTCACTGTTGTAATGTAGGAAACGCGGCAGCTAATTTGCGCACAGCAAGGTCCCACAAACAGCAATGTGATAATGACCAGATCATCTGTTTTTAGTGATGTTGATTGAGGGATAAATATTGACCAGGACACCGGGGAGAACTCCCCCGCTCTTCTTCGAAATAGTGACCGTGGGATCTTTTACGTCCACTTGGGAGGGCAGACGGGGCCTAGGTTTAACGTCTCATCCAAAAGGCGGCACCTCCGACAGTGCAGCACTCCCTCAGCACTGCACTGGGAGTGTCAGCCTGGATTTTGTGCTCAAGTCTCTGGAGCGGGACTTGAACCCACAACCTTCCGACTCAGAGGCGAGTGTGACTACAACGAGTGCAGTTCAGAGCTAGGACTGGAATGTGTGCCCTATATGGTATAACAGCAGCAAGAATTTGCATTTATATAAGTGCCTTTAACATAGTAAAACGTCGTAAGGTGCTTCACAGGAGCGGTATCCGACAAAATATGACCCTGAGCCACATAAGGCGGTATTAAGACGGATGACCAAAAGCTTGGTCAAAGAGTTAGGTTTTAAGGACTGTCTTAAAGGAGGAGAGAGAGGCGAAGAGGTTTAGGGAGAGAATTCCAGAGCTTAGGGGCCCAGGCAGCTGAAGGCACGGCCACCGATGGTGGAGCGATTAAAATCAAGGATGAGCAAGAGGCCAGAGTTGGAGGAACACAGAGTTCTCGGAGGGTTGTAGCCTGTATTGTGTGTTTACCGTATGTACAGTGTCATCTTTCAGTCCTGAAATTTGGACTGTACACTCACTCTGAAGTTGTGCTTCCAACCCTTTAATAAAATGAGTAAGTGATACAGGTTTCAAAAGCTCAACACGTAACCTATCGAACAAATGAGATGGTAGCAGGAAATGGAAACATCCAAAAACTATTACCAACATAATGAGTGGATTAAAGAGACATTCAGTCAACAGGCATGGCAGTAAGCAAAGAAGGCAACCAACATGAAGCCTAGCCTTTGTTAAATGTGTCTCTTTAATCCACTTATTGGGGGGAATTTTTCGGGGGGTCAGCGGGCACTATCGGTGGCGGGTCAGGTGGGAAAGTTTTTTTGACAGTGGGTTGGGACCCCGCTGTCAACCCGCCGCCACACTCCTTTACCAAATGTCGGGTCTGTCAGCGCTGGGCAGACCTGACACGCAGCAGTGGGGGAGGCAGTTCAAGTCATTATGACCTTGTTAACAGAGGATTAACAACAATTTTGAGCCCACCTTTAGAATTTACCAGCTCACCAACGGGGTCCATGCTGCTCGGGATCACGTCTGTTAAGCTGGGCGGGAGTTGAATGGCCATGGAATCATCTCATTACTTGACAGCTTGAAATGTGCTATAAAAGCTCCCATCTCACAGCTGTTCACTTTCCAAGCTCAGAAGCTGTTGCTTACTACATTTGGAAGACTGATTGAGCTTTATGCAGGTTATAAGTGTTTGGCGCAAACTCTCTATCCAGTGTCACCTCATTGGAACAACCTCTCTCACCATTGACGGATCGCTTCTGTCATCTCAACCTCACCTGCCATCTATTACATCAGCATGGGTACGATTTATACTCTCGCTTGACCTTGGTTATCAGAATCTGACCACGATCAGCCGCAACACCAGCATCACCAGCAGCACCAACAACCACACCATCCTTCTCTGCAATCACCTGCTGCTGCACAGGACACAGGGCATCAGCACCCGACCACATTGCTGCCCAGGACGCCAGGGCCAGATTTACTTCACTTGACGCTGTACACCCTGGCTGCCACATGATGCACCAGGTTGACACCACCCCACACCCGCAACATAAAGCATCCCTACAATGCCCAAGCCATTCCTTTCACACTCATCGCCATTGCAGGGGGTACAGTTATGTCTCAGCATTCACAGCAACTCACTAAGCCACTTCCAAAGGTGCACACAAATCTATCCAAGAACGCAAAGTGTTGAAAATAAACATTTCAATGTTTGACAGCACATTAACAGAAACTTCACATGAACATTGGCTAAAACACACAAGTGCCTACCCTTGTGTGTTGTTAGTTGGTATGCTTGCAGTAGGGTGAGGGTGAGTGTGAGGGGTGGCTAGTGAGATGGGGAAGTGATAATGTAGATAGAGGGGGATGAGTGGAGGTGCAAAGTAAGTTGGTGTGAATGAGGGTGTGAATGAGGATGTGCAGGAGTAGGGTAGGGAAGGCAGAGTGATGGGGATGTGATGAGTGGCACAGCAGGATGAAGTTGAGTGTGGCTTTGCAGTAACGTTTCGTGATCTACTGAGATCATTGAAAGGTTTGCGCCACTGCAGCCTGGTCCTCCTGACCACATCCCTGCTTGTGTCCTCCTGTGCAATGTGCAACCAGGCTGTGTTAGTCTCCTGGGGAGGTCTCTTCCGCCCAGGGGAAGGGAAGAGAACCTCCCTGCGTGCTGTGACTCCCTCCATAAGCATATGGAGGGAGTCATTGGAGAGTCTGTGTGCAGCTGTGCACCTTTGTGCAGTGCTTGTCAGTGTTTGCAGCACCTCAATGGTGTAGAACACTGACAGCACAAAGGTCAAAGTAAATTTGCGCATGGTCTCTTTAAGGAAACCGGCTGATGACGTGCCGTCAAATGACGTCATCAGACCCGCTTCCTTCAATTGGACCGGGGAACTCGTTGGGCGGGGCTTAACAAGCCCAATCAGGGTCAACTCATGTCGGAGGTCGGGATGGAGCCAGCAGAGAGGCCGCGACCCGCCATCGACCTCGCCCGCCACCGACCTGCCGAGGTAGGGAAAATCGCGGTCATAATGTTGGTGATAGCTTTGGATGTTTCCAATTCCTGCTACCATCTCATTTGTTCGATAGGTTACATGTTGAACCTTTTGAAACCGGTTACTCATTTTGTTAAAGTGTTTGAAGTACAACTTCAGAGTGAGTTTACAGCCCATCTGTATGATAGCACTCGCCTCTGCGCCAGGAGGTCGTGGGTTCAAGTCCCACTCCAGAGACTTGAGCACATAAAGCTAGGCTGACACTCCCAGTGCAGTGCTGAGGGAGTGCTGCACTGTCAGAGGTGCCGTCTTTCAGATGAAACGTTAAACCGAGGCCCCGTCTGCTCTCTCTGGTGGAAGTAAAAGATCCCATGGCAGTATTTCAAAGAAGAACATGGGAGTTCTCCCCGGTGCCCATGGCCAATATTCATCCCTCAATTAACATCACTAAAAACAGATTATCTGGTCATTATCATGTTGCTGTTTGCGGGATCTTGCTGTGCACAAATTGGCTGTGGCGTTTCCAACATTACAATAGTAACTACACTTCAAAAGTACTTCATTGGCTGTAAAGCGCTTTGGGACGTCCTGAGGTCATGAAAGGCGCTGTAGAAATGCAAGCCTTTCTTTTTCTCGTGCTTATCGAACTTCCCCTTAAATGTATCTATACTCCTGTGGAGGCGAGTTCCATATTCTCACCACTCTCTGGGTAAAGAAGTTTCTTCTGAATTTCCTATTGAATTTCTTGGTGACAAAGGTGTAAATACGCTGACACTTTTGATAAAGTACCAGACATTAAAACATATTAATATATTGATTACCAATATCATATACACACACTGCCATTTCAGCTACTGACTGTTTATCCTGCTCCCTTCTACCAGCCTTTTTACAAGCAACGCTAGGGAATAATCATCATCTTAGGGTATTTCTTTTAGAAAAACAGTACATGTACAACTAAACTTTAACTTTCTGAGCACTGAAAGGCCCCTTCAGCTTTCCACATGACCAATGTATCCCCTTGAAGTCAATGGTGGATCCTGGGAATGTGTTGCTATTTCCACGGGGTCCACAGTAGTCTGTCGATATTTACAGGGGGTCCTCGGGGGTGTGTCAATATTTACAGGGGGTCCCAAGGACTGTGTCAATATGTACAGGGGTTCCCCGGGAGTATGCGAGTATTTACAGGGGGTCCCTGTGAATATGTCAATATTTACAGGGTTTCTTAATAGATATGGGCATGGTAGTGTAATGGTTATGTTTCCAGACTAATAATCCATAGGCCTAGCCTAGTAATCCAATCAGAACGTGAATTCTAATCCCACCAGGGCAGTTTGAGAATATGATTTCAGTTTTAAAAATCTGGAAATCAAAAGGTGATAGGAACTTAGCGAGAATAGGGAATATGGAATTTTGAGAGCCAGAGAGACAGACACCCAGGGGTAATTTTGACTCTCTCCAGTAGTATAAGGCTGGTAATAGAAAATCTCTCCCCATTTTTATTTTCACAGTGGAATGTGGAGAAATGTAAAATGGGCTGCCGATTCGCTATCGCCCATCTTACATTATCACACAACGTCAAAATCTACTCCAGAACTTGCATTTCTGTAGCGCCTTTCACAACCTCAGGACGTCCCAAAGTGCTTTACAAACAATGAAGTACTTTTGAAGTGTGGTCACTGCTGTAACGTATGAAACACTTTAAGGTTCAAGAAGAAATAAGGAAATGGCAGAGAAATTAAACAAATACTGACGGGGCTGGATTTTCCGGCCAGATACGGGATGGTGGTGGGTTCGGTCTTCAGCGGGTTTCGGTCCCGCTCCCTGTTGCAGCCGCCCTCTATTAACGACTTTCCATAGATTGGCCTCATTAGGGCTGATGTACGCGCTTGCCAGCCCAATCGATGGGTACGGGTCAGCTCCCCGCGCTTGATGGTGCGCTCAGAGCCTGGATATTTAAGGGGGCCACGTCCACTTTGCTTTTCACCTTCTTTCTTCTGTATTTGAATGCTGGTTGCTGCAGGAATGGCCGCACAACACTCCAAGGCTGCTCCACGTTTCGATGATGACTCCCTCAATGCTCTTGTGGAGGGAGTAAGAGGATGAAAGGAGGTCCTCTTCCCCTCCGATAGACGGAGGAAGCCTCCTCAGCACACAAAGGCAGCTTGGCTGCAAATTGCTGAGGAAGTAAGTGCTCAGTCTGTGTGTACATGCACCTGGGTGCAGCGCAGTGCAGAAAAAGTTCCTCTTTGCCTTCCTAATTGTTTTTTTGACTTCTTTCCTAATCTCTTCATATTCTCCCTTCTCATGCATGCCCCTGCTGTTTATGTACTTAATGTATGCCTCTTTCCTTACCCTCAATTGTTCTCTTATGGCTTTATTTATCCATGGAGTCTCATTAGTGTTTAGTTTGTGCTTTCCTTTTAGCAGAATATATTGTTCCTGCACTCTGTTGAACACCGTTTTAAATGTTTCCCATTGCTGTTCTTCATCGTTGTTTGCCTATATTGTTGCCCATTTTATTTTCCCAAGTTCTATTCTCAGTCCCTCAAAATCAGCTTTTCTCCAATCTATTACGTTGGTTTTCATTACACTTATGTCCTTCTCAATTATCATCTTAAAGCGTATTATATTATGGTCACTATTGCCTAGATGTTCCCCTACTTTTATTTCTCTTATCTGCTGTGGTTCATTCCCCATTACTAGATCCAATAGCGAATCCTCCCTTGTTGGGCTTTTTACATATTGAGTTAGAAAGGAGTCCTGTCCACATTGTAGGAACTCCATTCCCTTATCCTCTTCACCTACCTCTTCTGTCCAATTAATATCGGGGTAGTTGAAATCCCCCATGATTATTATTCTATGTTTTTTACTGATTTCCCTAATTTGTCTGTATATTTTTTCTTCCACCTCCCTTCCACTATTAACTGGTCTGTAGATTACACCTATTAGTGTGATTGATCCTTTATTATCTTTTATCTCTATCCATATTGCTGATGATACAAAGCTGGGTGGGAATGTAAGTTGTGAGGAGGATGTAAAGAGGCTTCAAGGGGATTTAGACAGGCTAAGTGAGTGGGCAAGAACATGGCAAATGGAATATAATGTGGCAAAATGTGAAGTTATCCACTTTGGTAGGAAAAATAGAAAAGCAGAGTATTTTTTAAATGGTGAGAGATTGGGAAATGTTGGTGTTCAGAGGGACCTGGGTGCCCTTGTATACGAGTCACTGAAAGTTAACATGCAGGTATAGCACGCAATTAGGAAAGCAAATGGTATGTTGGCCTTTATTACAAGAGGATTTGAGTATAAGAGTAAAGGGCCTAGAAATTCAGTTAAGGCCCGCCAGCAGGCTAACGGCCAAAAGTTAGCGCTGCGCGCGGAGCCCGTTGCGCCCGCCAGAAATTCACTTTTAGCGCCCCAAGTCGGAACCGGGCGCTATTCCAGGGTGTGCCCGCCTCCGCTTGGGGCGCTGAAAGTGAATTTCAGCGCTCCAGCTGCCGCTGCGCCACCCGATGCGGTGCGGCAGGCTGGGGTACTGCAGGCCTCCTCCTTCTCTTAAGGAGGAGCTGCCTGCAGCCATGAGATCGCCGCTGGATTCTGCCGGCAAATGAGCCCGGCACCACGGAGAAGTGCCGGGCTCACGGGACTCAGCCACCAATGCCGCGGGGGGGTGGTGGAGGAGGCCGGGGAGGGAGGTGTGGGCAGGCGGCCGCCGAAAAAGCGGCCGGCCGCACCTCCACCTTAAAGCACCCCAGTAGCGCAGCAGTACAGCCCCGTTTCACGAACGTTGTTTGCGGCCGCTGCAGAAGAGGCGGCCGCAACTAAATATGGGGTTTGGGCCGGAAGCGGGGCGGTACCGGGGCACTGCGCACACCGATGACGTCATCGGTGTCGGCGCAGCGCTACCGGCTACCGCCGCCATTACCGCAGCGCTGAATATCAGCGCAACCTGTTATACTGGCGCAGAAACCCTCTTTAGGCGCCAACTGGGCGCAAAGCTTGCAGCGCCCAACTGAATTTCTAGGCCAAGATGTCTTACTGCAATTATATAGGGCCCTGGTGAGACCACACTAAAAGTACCTCCCCGGCGAAGTTAGCGCCCCAAATGGGGCACGACTCAATTTTTAGCCCTTGGTCTCCTTACCTAAGGAAGGATACACTTGCCATAGAGGGAGTGCAATGAAGGTTCACCAGACTGATTCCTGGGATGGGGGGATTGTCCTATGAGGACAGATTGAGTAGACTAGGCCTATATTCTCTGGAGTTTAGAAGAATGAGAGGTGATCTCACTGAAACATACAAAATTCTTACAGGGCTTGACAGGGTAGATGCAGGGAGGATGTTTCCCCTGGCTGGGGAGTCTAGAACCAGGGGTCACAGTCTCAGAATAAGGGGTCGGCCATATAGGACTGAGATGAGGAGAAATTTCTTCGCTCAGAGGGTGGTGAATCATTGGAATTCTCTGCCCCAGAGGGCTGTGGAGGCTCAGTCGTTGAGTATATTCAAGACAGAGGTCGATAGATTTTTGGATATTAAGGGAATCAAGGGATATGGGGATAGTGCAGGAAAGTGGAGATGAGGTAGATCAGCCATGATCTTATTGAATGGTGGAGCAGGCTCGAGGGGCCAAATGGCCGACTCCTTCCCTATTTCTTATGTTCTTATGTTCTAACACAGCAGCCAATTTACACACAGCAAGATCCCACAAACAGCAATGTATTAATGACCAGATCATCTGTTTTAGAGATGTTGGTTGATGGATAAATATTGGCCAGGACACCGGGGAGAACTCTTCTGCTCTTCTTTAAAATGGTGCCGTGGGATCTTTTACACCCACCTGAGAGGGCAGACGCCGCCTCGGTTTAACGTCTCATCTGGCTGACAGAGTTAGAAAGATTCAGAGATCAAGGGCTCAGTTTTATTTTTGTACACATCATGCTATAAGAACATAAGCATCTGCTTCACATTTTGTGTAGCAAATGTTTTTTTTGTCGTAACGCAGATGACTGATCGCATCGAGTGCTGTTTCCGCGGCAGTGTGTTCAGTTTGCGGTGTATTGCTCAGGGGCAGTGCGAAGCACAAATTACACTTGTGCACCTGGTTAAATGGTTTTCATGTTCCGTTTACACACAAAATCACTGGGGAGTGAAGTCACCGAGCTGATAATGGTTATAGTGTGCCAGTGCAGCCTTCGGTCGCCTGAGGAAGAGAGTGTTTGAAGACCAGGACCTCAAACCCGGCAATAAGCTCATGGTCTACAGAGCAGCAGTGATACCCGCCCTGCTGTATGCCTCAGAGACATGGACCATGTACAGCAGGCACCTCAAAGCACTGGAGAGGTACCACCAACGCTGCCTCCGCAAGATCCTGCAACTCCATTGGCAGGATAGGCGCACCAACGTCAGTGTTCTTGCTCAGGCCAACATCCCTAGCATCGAAGCTTTGATCACGCTCAATCAGCTCCGATGGACGGGTCCAAGACCGCACAAAGTGGAGGAGAAGCATCCGGGAAGGCGCCGAACACCTCGAGTCTCTTCGCCGGGAGCAAGCGGAAGCCAAGCGCAAACAGCACAAGGAGCGCACGCCAACCCAAGCGCCCCACCCACCCGCCCCTTCAACCACCGTCTGCCCCGCCTGTGACAGAGACTGTAGGCCCTGCATTGGACTCATCAGTCACCTGCGAACTCATTTTTAATGTGGAAGCAAGTCATCCTCGGTCCCGAGGGACTGCCTAAGAAGAAGAATGGTTATATGACTGGACTAGAACGTGAGTTCAAATCCCACCATGGCCACTTCAAAAATTTTCAATTCAGCTTTAAAGATCTGGAAATAAAAATCTGTAAGAGTGACTGTGAAACTGTCAAATTGTCACAAAAACCCAACTGGTTCACTGATGTCCTTTAAGGAAAGGAAACCTGCCTTCCTTACCCAGTCTGGGCCTATATGTGACCTCCGTCCCACCCCAATGTGGTTGACCCTGAGATGCACTCGCAAGGCAAGTTGTATCAAACAAGAATAAGAGCCACCTTCTTAAGGACGACCAGGGCTGGTAATAAATGCCAGCCCTACTAGCGGAGCCCACATCACGAGAATGAATTTTTAAACAAAATGTGTTATTGCAGTCGAGCCGGGTCCACCCATTGGTTGTGGGATCCCACCGCTCTGGGTCACACCTGCTGCAACTGCGGTGAAACAAGCTCAGCAGAATTTTTTTTTAAATCTTCATTTTGTAACATTTTTTGAATGTCAGCAGAGAGTCCTGTCAGCTATTCGTCGATAAAAATAGTTAACCGCGTTTGTGTTGGTGGTGACAGGGCAGGTATAAGGGGGCACACGCAGAGCTTGACTTGCTTGACACGGTGTATGACGTAAGAAAACTACTAGGCACTTGGTCTAAGCGTTAAACAAAGCTTTAATCAACTGTTTTACAACATGGAGGTCTAGTTGTGTCCTTCACTAGTTCCTGTTAAGAATGTCCTGCGCAAGCTGGGCCCGTGCCCGAGTATTTATACGCTCCCTGCACAGCGCCACCCGTAGGCTGCTCAGTATTATTTCATAAATCTTTCTTTCATGAATGACTGATTCATGTCAGTGTAATTCTGCAATACTCTAATTAGGGGCGCCAACTTTCAAAAGGGAATTGATGGGGAAAATCTTTGCAGGGCCACGGGGAAAAAGCAGGGATGAGTGGGACTAATTGGAGAGCTCTTTCAAAGAGCCGGCACAGGCACGATGGGCCCAATGGCTGTATCATCCTGTCATGCTAAGATTCTGTGTTTGGAATTTTCATCACACAATCTCCCGCCTCCAACAGCCCCACCCCCACACTCCCACCATTGGCCAGCCGACACGCCCGTCATCGCGGCGCCCTGCCACCCCACGGCCAATCGGAAAGCAAACAGACTCACCGTTACCTGAGTGGATGATTCTTGACTGTCAGTCAAACAGCCTTCCCCTCCCCGCCCCCAATATCCAATATCTTTATAACTAATAAACAAAAATATTCAGAGAAAATGGAAAGAAAAACACCCAATTTATTTTTACGCCCCTATGGTTGTTCTCCTGGGTTGTTGATTGCAGCAGTTTCCTGGAGATTAATCTTCAATTCCTGGAGACTTCAGGAGGGTTGGCAATGCTACCTCTAAATCCCAAGTCCCCTCCACTACATCTTAGGTAGCATGTGAACACAATCAGCATACCAGACGAAATACTCGACATCAGAGAGGCTCAAAGCCAAAGAATTTCTTTTAGACACCAATGATTTGCACACCATTGACCTCAATGTGTCTGGTATTCCTATCAGACTCGTGCCACTTTTAATATATGAAAAAAAAATATTCTCATTACAGTGCCTTTCTATATTTAATTTCAATTCCCAAGCCTGGCAGAATTCAAGAATGCGGAGTTGCAAACACGCAGTAAGCTCCTTATTCTTAGTTCATCGGTTGGGCAAGTGAATTATCGTTCAGCTCTGCTCTGCTCAGACGACGGTCAGCTTGTCGTGGGGAACTTCACGGTCTCTTCGTAATCTAGGCTAGCACTCCAGCGCAGTGCCGAGGGAATGCTGCACCGTTGGAGGTGCCGTCTTATGGATGAGACGATGAACTGCCTGCCCGCTGAGACTAAAAAAAACCCAGATTATCTGGTCGTTTATCTCATTGCTGTTTATGGGACCTTGCTGTGCACAAATTGACTGCTTGCAATAGTGAATACTCTTCAAGAACAACAACAACTTGCGTTTATATATAGCGCCGGCAGCATAGTAAAACGCCCCAAGGCGCTTCACCAGACAGAAATTTGACACCGAGTCACATAAGGAGATAATCGGACAGGAAAGAGGTAGCTTTTTAATGAGCGTATTAAAGGAGGAGAGAGAGGTGGCGAGGCAGAGAGGTTTAAGGAGGGAATTCCAGAGCTTAGGGCTCAGGCAGCTGAAGGCACGGCCGGCAATGGTGGAGCAATTAAATCGGGAGATGCGCAAAGGGCCAGAATAAGAGGAGCACAGAGATCTCGGAGGGTTGTAGGTCTGGAGGAGGTTACAGAGATAGGGAGGGGGCGAGGTCAACAGTACTTCATGAGTTGAGCCACGCTCTGAGGAGGTGGAAGAACCTGAGTACTCGCAACTTCTTTGATTCTTTCTCTTTCTTTACTGGTGGATTGCAGGTTGGATGCCTCCGTTTTGTTGAGTTTTTTTCAGAAAGGTACTGAGCACTGATCAGGAGCATGGAGACGCAGAAAATCAGATGGGCGTCCTCACCAGGCCACTCTTGTGTGTGTCACGGGTGGGCGCACCTGAGTTGAGACAGGGGGGGAGTCGGGCAATGTTACCGAGGTGAAAATAGGCAGTCTTGGTGATGGAGAGGATATGGGGCCGGAAGCTCCTCTTGGGGTTAAATACGACCAAGATTCAGCCTCAGACAGTTGCCAGGGAGAGGGATGGAGTTGGTGGCCAGGGAATCATAGAATGGTTACAGCACGGAAGGAGGCCATTCAGCCTGTCGAGCCCATGCCAGCTCTCTGCAAGAGCACTTCAGCTAGTCCCACTCCCCCACCTTTTCCCCGTAGCCCTGAAAATGTCTTTCCTTCAGATACTTAGCCAACTCCCTTTTGAAAGCTGTGATTGAATCTACCTCCACCACCCATTCAGGCAGTGAATTCCAGATCTTAACCACTCGAAGTTTGTGGCCGGGACTGAAGACAATGGTTTCGGTCTTCCCAATATTTAGTTGGAGTAAATTTCTGCTCATCCAGTACTGGATGACTGACAAGCAGTCTCACAAATCAGAGGCAGTGGAGGGGTCAAGAGAGGTAGTGGTCATGGCTCCCTACTCCGGATCCTGCTCCAGTATTCTCTTCTGGCATGTGTGCAATTGTGGATCTTGTGTCAGTATAAGGTTGGGTTAAGGCACGAGGGAGGGGCAGATTTTCCTCTTGTCACTACACAGTTCCCAGGTGTAAGACCATAAGAAATAAGAGCAGGAGTTAGCCATACGGCCCCCTCGAGCCTGCTCCGCCATTCAATAAGATCTTGGCTGAACTTCTACACCACTTTCCCACCCGATCTCCATATCCCCTGATTCCCTTAGTGCCCAAAGGTCTATCGATCTCAGCCTTGAATATACTCATTGACTGAGCCTCCACAGCCCTCTGGGGTAGAGAATTCCAAAGATTCACCAACCCTCTGAGTGAAAAAATGTCTCCTCATCTCAGTCCTAAATGGCCGACCCCTTATCCTGAGATTATGACCCTGATGTGCCATCAATTACTCAAAAGACTGAGGTTGAGCGAGGAACAATCAGGCTTTTATTAACTAAAGAATGAAGGTCTTGTCTCGAGTGGTCGACCCGTCCAGAATACTAAGGGACTGGGAGGTAGTCACTTATATACCTGGAATAGTGGGAGGAGTCAGCCGAGGCATGTCCAGACCTGTACCTAGTGGAATACACATACCTCTACAGACAGGTATAACAGTGGTTTACCACAGACCCTATTTCTAGATCTCCAGCCAGGGGAAGGAAACAGCCTCTCAGCATCTACCCTGTCAAGCCCTCTCGGAGAGAGAAAAAGGGACACCAGGTGTAACTCCCACCATCTAAACCACTCACATATTCTCTTTGTCTTTCATTTCACTCATTATGACTTCTATTGTCTCATGTTAATATAACTTCAGGCAGTTAGCACTCCCTCAGTACTGCAGTGGGAGTGTCAGCTGAGATTTTTGTGCTCAAGTCTCTGGAGTGGTACCAACGATATAGGTAAAAACTGGGATGAGGTCCTAAAAGCAGAATTATGAGTTATGAGGTAAATTAAAAAATAGGACCTCAAAGGTAGTAATCTCAGGATTGCTACCAGTGCCATGTGCTAGTCAGTGTAGAAATAGAATGATAATTCAGATGAATATGTGGCTAGAGGAATGGTGCAAGGGGGAGGGATTCAAATTCCTGGGACATTGGAACCGGTTCTGGGGGAGGTGGGACCAGTACAAACTGGACAGTTTGCACCTGGGCAGGACCGGGACCGATGTCCTAGGGGGAGTGTTTGCTAGTGCTGTTGGGGAGGGTTTAAACTAACATTGCAGGGGATTGGGAACCTGTGCAGGGAGACAGAGGAAAGGGAAACAAGGATAGAAGCAAAAGACAGGAAGGAGAAAAGCAAAAGTGGCAGTCAGAGAAATCAAGGGTGTAAATCAAACATGGCCACAGTAAATAATAATTCTAAAAGGTCTAAGAGTGTTAAAAAAAAGCCTGAAGGCTTTGTGTCTTAATGCGAGGAGCATTCGTAATAAGGTGGATGAATTAGCTGCGCAAATAGATGTAAACAGATATGATATAATTGGGATTACGGAGACATGGCTCCAGGGTGACCAAGGCTGGGAATTCAACATCCAGGGGTATTCAATATTCAGGAAAGAAAGGCAAAAAGGAATAGGAGGTGGGGTAGCATTGCTGGTTAAAGAGGAGATTAACACAATAGTAAGGAAGGATATTAGCTCTGATGATGTGGAATCTGTATGGGTAGAGCTGAGAAATACCAAGGGGCAGAAAACGTTAGTGGGAGTTGTATACAGACCCCCAAACAGTAATGCTGAGGTTGGGGATGGCATTAAACAGGAAATTAGAGATGCGTGCAATAAGGGCACAGCAGTTATCATGGGTGACTTTAATCTACATATAGATTGGACTAACCAAATTAGTAACAATACTGTGGAGGAGGAATTCCTAGAGTGTATACGGGATGGTTTCCTGGACCAATATGTCAAGGAACCAACTGGAGATCAGGCCATCTTAGACTGGGTATTATGTAATGAGAAAGGATTAATTAGCAATCTTGTTGTGCGAGGCACCTTGGGGCGGAGCGATCATAATATGATAGAATTCTTCATTAAGATGGAGAGTGAAGTATCTGGCTCAGAGACTAGGGTCCTGATTTTAAATAAAGGAAACTACGATGGTATGAGGCGCGGGTTGGCTAGGATGGATTGGGGAACATTACTTAAAGGGTTGATGGTAGATTGGCAATGGCAAACATTTAAAGATCACATGGATGAACTACAGAACTTGTTCATCCCTGTTTGGCATAAAAATAAAACAAAAACGTGACTCAACCGTGGCTAACAAGGGAAATTAGGAATAGCATAAGATCCAAGGAGAGGACATATAAATTAGCCAGAAAAAGCAGCAAACCTGAGGATTGGGAGCAGTTTAGAATTCAGCAAAGGAGGACAAAGGGATTACTTAAGAGGGGGAAAATAGAGTATGACAGTAAGTTTGCAGAGAACATAAAAACGGACTGTAAAAGCTTCTATAGATATGTGAAGAGAAAAAGATTGGTGAAGTCAAGCATAGGTCCCTTGCAGTCAGAATCAGGGGAATTTATAATGGGGAACAAAGAAATGGCAGACCAATTAAATACATACTTTGGTTCAGTCTTCACAAAGGAGGACACAAATAAGCTCCCAGAGATGTCGGGGAACATAGGGTCTAAAGAGAGGGAGGAACTGAATGAAATCAGTATTTGTAGGGAAATGGTGCTAGGGAAATTGATGGGATTGAAGGCCGATAAATCCCCAGGGCCTGAAAATCTACATCCTAGGGTACTTAAGGAAGTGGCCCTAGAAATAGTAGATGCATTGCTGGTCATCTTCCAAAATTCTATAGACTCTGGAACAGTTCCCATGGATTGGAGGGTAGCTAATGTAATCCCACTATTTAAAAAAGGTGGTAGAGAAAAAACGGGGAATTATAGACCAGTAAGCCTGACATCAGTAGTGGGAAAAATGCTAGAGTCCATTATAAAAGATGTAATAGCAGAGCACTTGGAAAACAGTGACAGGATCAGACAAAGTCAACATGGATTTACAAAAGGTAAATCATGCTTGACTAATCTACTGGAATTTTTTGAGGATGTAACTGGTAGAATAGATAAGGGAGAACCAGTGGATGTGGTGTATTTGGACTTTCAGAAGGCTTTCGATAAGGTCCCGCATAAGAGATTAGCGTGCAAAGTTAAAGCACATGGGATTGGGGATAAGGTACTGACTTGGATAGAGAACTGGTTGGCGGACAGAAAGCAAAGAGTTGGAATAAATGTGTCTTTTTCTGAGTGGCAGGCAGTGATTAGTAGGGTACCACAGGGATCGGTGCTAGGACCCCAGTTATTCACAATATATATTAATGATCTAGACGAGGGAACTAGATGTAATATCTCCAAGTTTGCAGATGACACAAAGCTGGGTGGGTGTGTGTGCTGTGAGGAGGATGCAGAGAAACTCCAGTATGATTTGAACAGGTTGGGTGATTGGGCAGATGCGGTATAATGTGGATAAATGTGAGGTTATCCACTTTGGTGGCAAAAACAGGAAGGCAGTTTATTATCTGAAAGGCAATAGATTGGGAAAAGGGGAAGTGCAACGAGACCTGGGTGTCCTTGTGCACCAGTCGCTGAAGGTAAGCATGCAGGTGCAGCAGGCGGTTAAGAAGGCAAATGGTATGTTGGCCTTCGTAGCGAGAGGATTCGAGTACAGGAGCAAGGATGTCTTATTGCAGTTGTACAGGGCCTTGGTGAGACCACACCTTGAGTATTGTGTGCAGTTTTGGTCGCCTTATCTGAGGAAGGATGTGTTATAAATCTCATCATCAAGAAACTACTTATGAAATAACGCTGGACGGCCAGCTGGTGGTGCCGTCCAAGGAGTATAAATACTTGGGCGTGGGCCCCAGCTTGCCAGGGACATTTTGTAAGACAAGGAACTAGTGAAGTACAACTAGACCTCCATGTTCTGAAACAAGTTGATTAAAGCCTTGCTTTATACTCAAACCAAGTGCGTAGTGAGTTTTATTACGTCAGGATGTTCTTGCCATGGAGGGAGTGCAGCGAAGATTCACCAGACTGATACCTAGGATGGCAGGAATGACGTATGAAGAGAGATTGGGTCGATTGGGCTTGTATTCGCTAGAGTTCAGAAGAATGAGAGTGGATCTCATTGAAACTTAGAAAATTCTAACAGGACTAGACAGACTGGATGCAGGAAGGATGTTCCCGATGGCGGGGGAGTCCAGAACCAGGGGTCACAGTCTAAGGATAAGGGGTAAGCCATTTAGGACTGAGATGAGGAGGCATTTCTCACCCAGAGAGTGGTGAACCTGTGGAATTTTCTACCACACAAGGCAGTTGAGGCCAATTCATTAAATATATTCAAGAAGGAGTTAGATACATTTCTTAAGGCTAAAGGGATCAAGGGATATGGGGAGAAAGCAGGGACAGGGTACTGAATTTGGATGATCAGCCATGATCTCATTAAATGGCGGAGCAGGCTCGAGGGGCCGAATGGCCTACTCCTGCTCCTATCTTCTATGTTTCTATGTTTCTATGGAGTGGGACTTGCACCCACAGGACTGCTACCCCCTGAGCTACGGCTGGCACTGGTAGGCACCGAGTGAAATAGTAGATTGTGCGGCAGCAGTGGAAAGCTAAAAACAAGAGCTTGATTAAACCACTGAACAGAGTGAGTCACGGCAGCTGTAGCCACTGAAGTTCACCAGTCCCACCCTGAGAGAGCCACATCAGATGGATTCCAGTCGGGGTGACATCAACAGAGTCAGATCTGAGACACAGTCTGGAAGCCCTACTGACAAAGTGGATTTCGAAACATGCTCAGCCAAGGATGTGGTGGAACCCGACTGATGGCCCTAGTGACAGAAGGATCCCGTACTCTTCCCTCTCCAGAGTAATCATCTCTCCTCCTCACTGACATGTTGGTTAAAGAAATGAAAGAAAGAACTTGCACTTATATAGCGCCTTTAATGACCTCAGGACGTCCCAAAGTGCTTCCCAGCCAATTAGGTACTTTTGAAGCATAGTCACTGTTGTTATGTAGGAAACATGGCAGCCAATTTGCACACAGCAAGCTCCCACAAACAGCAACGTGATAATGACCAGACAATATGTTCTTTAGTGATGTTGGTTGAAGGATAAATATTGGCCAGGAAATAGGAAGAAGGATAAATAGTGGCCGTGGGATCTTTTACGACGGGGCCTCGGATTAATGTCGCATCCGAAAGACGACACCTCCGACAGTGCAGCACTCCCTCAGCACTGCTCTGAGAGTGTCGGCCTGGATTATGTGCTCAAGTCTCTGGAGTGGTTCTATGAACCCACAACCTCATCTCCAATATTTTTTTATAACTTAATAAACAAAAGTGTTCAAGGAATATGAATAAAAAAAACACACAATTATTTTTTTAAGGCCCCAATGTTTTTTCTCCCAGGTGTTGCTCACGGTAGGAGATTAATTTACAATTCCTGGCGACTCCGAGGCAATCCTGGGGGGCGGGGCGGGGGGGTGGGGTGTTGGCAACCCTACAGTTGAGTCCAACCTTATGGCAGCGCCCAACTAATCGACTAACATAGAATGGAGTAGGGATTGAATCTGTATGTCCCTGTTAGCCATCAGTATACCCGCTGCCACATACCTTCTCAAGGGAGACCGAGCACATTGTTATTAATCCATAGAATGCCCATTTTAGGGAGTGAGTCAGTCGCTCAAATTAGGCCTGTAATAAAAACAAGAAGTTTAAGGGGATTAATGCAACAACGCCTGTTACACTCCTGATAGAGGGCATAAGGTGTTGTACATCACTAACACAGCGTAGGAAATCATTTTTAATAAAGCATTCGCTGTGCCTCAGTTTGAGACTGGTGTATTCTTGATTTACCACGTATTGTTAAATGTACCTTTTGCCATCAGGGAATAAAATAGACACTGCGGAATAGTTATCGCATAAACCGTGAGGCTTGCAAGGTGTCGAAAACCATCAGAGGCCGAATGTTGTCCATCAGCTGTCGCTTGTTCGACTGAAAGCACTTTCTCAGGAAGCCATTTTAACCGACACCTCAGTGTTATTTTTAACTCCTGAAGTTGTCAGGATCTAGACAGCTGGTCACTGAAGAGAATGCGATAAGGTGGGGATAGAGTCAACACATTTCAGCAGCATCGCCCTGTCTGCCCGGTGATGGGCTCTCACTGCGTGGTTAACCTTCAAAGTACAGCTTGTGCCTTCTCGCGGATTTTGTGACCGGGATTTTGTTCGAGAAATAATTAGCGAAAGGAAAGTTAGACATTTCAAAATCCGTCTCCGTAGCAGAGGTGTTACTTGATTGGACTGATTTCACATCACCACTCTCTCTATTGTCAAGTGGCAGGAATGCAACCAGATATTCAGACTGTCCAGGCAACCCACGGTGCATTTCATCGCTGTTGGCTTGTGTGTGCGTGCGCATGTGTGAATGGATGTTGGGTACTTAAGAAAGAAAGAACTTGCATTTATATAGCGTCTTTCACGAGTTCAGGATGTCCCAAAGCACTTTACAGCCACTGAAGTACTTTTGAAGTGTAGTCACTGTTGTGATGTAGGAAACGCGGCAGCCAATTTGCGCACAGCAAGCTCCCACAAACAGCAATGTGATAAATGTCCAGATAATCTGTTCCAGTGATGTTGGATGAGGGATAAATATTGACCAGGACACCGGGGAGAACTCCCCCTGCTCTTCTTTGAAATAGTGGCCGTGGGATCTTTTACGTCCAACTATCTACTGAGCCATGGCTGACACCTAAACCTGAACTGTGAGCACAAAACTAGAGGCTAGAGATTAGGAGAAATATTTTTGTTCTGACACAGTAATGACATGGAATCTCGTCCCAGTACCAGTCGCTACCACAGTGTCAATTAACTCCTTCAAAAGGCGCTTCACAGGACTATAATCACAAAGATTGACACTGAGCCAAAGCAGGAGACATTAGGACAGGTCTTGGTCAAAGAGGTAGGCTTTAGGGCACGTCTTAAAGGAGGAGAGGCGGAGAGGTTTAGGGAGCAAATTCCCTCGGCAGCTGAAGGCAAGGTCGCCAATGGTGGAGAGAAGGGAGTGGGCATGGACAATAGGCCTGAGGAACACACACACACACACACACACACACAAGACACACTCACACACACATAAACACCGACACACACACAGATACAGAGTGGTGTTTGCCTTCAAGAAAAGGTTTAACGGTGCATGTTTTGGAGATGCTGTTCAAACTCTCTGCTGCTAATTGACTCACATGTGTGCCAGCCCTCCAGCTATGAGGATAACGGCCCAGAAATTCGGGTTGGAGGTTTCCTGCGGGCGCAAGCCTCCGACCTGCACTTACCTAGCGCGCCGGCCATTGAGCTGTGGGCCCCTGTAGGATTCCGATCCTGGTCCTCCTCCAACTGCCGGCGCGCAGTGCTTGCGTATCCCAGGGGCGCAGTTAGTTTGAAGCGTCCCCTGGGATCACGTGGGCCATGGAGAGCCAATCGGAGCAGGGAATGCTTCATTCATAAGTTTGACAGGAAGAGCTGTCAAACCTATAAATACTATAAGCCCCAAAACATCACTAAAACTTCAAATAAATTTTTTTTTAAATCACATTTTTAAAATAACTACAAATTACATGAAATAACTATTTTAAACAATAATTTAGAAAAAATTAATTACATTTTCTAACGGGGCTAAAAATAAACTTATCTTTCTTTAAAGTATTTAAAAATAATAAACCTGTGGAAAAAATGTTTTAATTTTAATTAATTCACCACTTACCTTGTTAAAAGCAGGCCTTGTGTCTGCTTTTTAAAAGTGTAACTGCTGGAGACTTACCCTCCTGGAGGACTCTGCAAAAAAAACCTAAGTTCGATGTGCACGCGCTGCCTCTCCGGCGTACGTGTTTGACCTCTGAACCCCTTCCTTTAAGGGAACGGAAGTTCCGGTTTCCCGCGCATGCACGAAACCGGCACTTCCATTGGGCCTACGGGTGAGTACCCTGTGTGTACTCACCCGTGGAGACCCGAATTTCTGAGCCAACGTTTTTTTTGCTTTTGACCTCTGGTGTGGAGCCTTGTACTGTATGTCGCGGCTGTGAATTGGGAAGTAATGCCCGGGCAGCCTGTGATTTTTTTGCCGCCCATTGTTGGGTGTGATTTTGCGAGGTGGGCTCCCGGTGGGCGAGGCTCCATGCCAGGAGAGCAGAGGCAGGAAATGTACCCCCTTTTACCACCCTGGGAGCTGCAATCTGTGCAGGCGCCACATCACGACCGAATCACTGGGACAGAGCGGCAACTGATGTCGACCAAAAATGACTGGGGAGTAGATCTTGACTTTGTGCGATAGTGTAAAACTGGTGACCATCAGCTGCCCGTTTCACATCTCTCTCTTCATATTTATTTTCATTGAAGTCACGGAAATAAAGAGATGTAAAGCAGGCTGCTAATTCTCTATCGCCCGTTTTACACTAACGCCCAAAGTCAAGATCTACTCCCTGTATAAATAACAACAGAAAATGCTGGAAAAACTCAGCAGGCCAGGCAACATCTTTGGAGAGAAATTAGAGTCGACGTTTCGGGTGAACCCTTTTTCAAAACTGGAAAGGAAATGAAATAGATCGAAGGCAGGGCTGGGAGAGAACAAAAGAAGTGAAGAGACATTAAGAGGTATTCAAAACCAGACGAGAGGACTAGTGGAGACAAAAGACGGCATCTACTCCCTGTGACTGGCCAAAAAATGTATTACGTTTCCAAAACTTCCAACACGTCCGATATCCAGTGACGCTCGCTTCCCCTGTCACACAACGGGAGTGCAGGAAACGCCACTCGCGAATGTTAAGCGACAGAAGCGAAGGTGTGAAAGATTCCACCGTGCTGCTCCTTGGTGTGGTGGCCACCAGCTCACCTTCAGCAATCTCATCACCTGAGGTTCTGACCATTAAAATGAACCATTTGGGCCGGGAATGTACCAAAGAACAACCGAGTGGGATTTCAATCTTTAAAACGAATAGCCATCTCTCTTCGCTCTCCTCTTCTACCTAGAGGAGACGGAGAATTACAACGTATATTTATGCCGGTGATTTTTATCAGTGTTTGAAATAATTTTTTTTTTTACATTTAAAAACGAATTGTTGAGCTTTTCTCTGTCTATACTCGGATGGTGGTCTAGGCCAGCCCACGAAAACCTGACTAGCCGCTGACATTTAACAGCCGTGAGTTGGCTGAACTTTTCCGCTGATTATTTAATCATTTTCCAAGTGTCTGGTTTTTTTTGAAAGCCTATGTACCTTTGCGTGGCACAGAGCCAGTTCCAATCTTAAACACCAATACTAATCACAGGATGAAACTGAACACCACTCTGAATCGTGCCTCTCTGCTCCAAGCTGCGCTGTCTGTTCAGCGACAGTCTCTATCAGAGGTGACCAGATCAAATTACGAGGACAGGTTGCGTAGACTGGGCTTGTATTCTCTCCAGTACAGAAGATTAAGGGGTGATCTAATCAAGGTATTTAAGATGATTAAAGGAGTCGATAGGGTAGATCGAGAGAAACTATTTCCTCTGGTGGAGGGAGTCCAGAACAAGGGGGCAGAACCTTAAAATTAGAGGTTGTACTTGTAATTTACTTGTACTTCTTGCAATCTAGTATACTGTATTCGCTGCTCACGATGCGGTCTCCTCTACATTGGGGAGACCAAACGCAGATTGGATGACCGCTTTGCGGAACACCTCCGTTCAGTCTGTAAGTGTGACCCCCAAGCCTGTCACTTTAATTCTGCGCTCCACTCCCACTCGGACCTCACCATCCTCTGCCTCTTACACTGTTCCAATGAAGCTCAACGTAACCTCGAGGAACAGCACCTCATCTTTCGATTAGGCACTTTACAGCCTTCTGGGCTCATCATCGAGTTCAACAATTTCAGACCATATCCTCTGCCCCTACCTTTTTTTTCCATTTTTTCCCCTCTCTCTCACATGTGTAAGGGGTGGTGGTGTGGGTTGTTTGTCAGCTTCACCTCTGACTCCTTTGAGCGGTTCGAATCGCTCCCACTCCCTTTTGTTCTAGACTTTGGACTTATTTGGGGGTTGTAATAAACTTGCAACAGACACCTGAGTTAGTCAAAAGAATTCAGCTCTTTATTTTGAGACAGGAAAATATACAATACAATAAAACTTATACTCTAAAAGAGTGGGGAACACTCGGAATAAGCGAGGGAGAATTACAATATACAGAATCCCTTACCCTCCCAACCCCACTACATTAGCTAGGCTGGAATCCAGAGGACCAGGAAATGCTCACCAAAACAACTTTTTTGACAGACTGTAGAGGTTCGCGATTTCGGGGCTCTCCTTAGTTGTGGTGGTTGGGGCCTGCCGTACCTGGACATGGTAGAAGACTGCACCTGCGTTGGGTCTTCAGTTTGGGTTTGTCCGCAGATGCGGTTAGTCGCGCTGTTGGATATATCAGGTGAATACCCGATTTTCTTTGGTTAGGGCTAGTTTTAGGGTCTTTTATGTTCAAATCTTACCCAGGGGTAAGTCAGACTAGCCTGTGGAGTGGAAACAAGTCTTTGGCTCGTGAGTTTTTCAGCGGTTGTTTTCTTGTTGGTCGCGGTGGCCCAATATTACCTGGTTGGTGGTAATATTGGCGGTTGTTGGTTTCTGTAGGCCTTTAGTTGCCGCGATCTCTGTTTCTTCTTTCTTCCTTCAAGTCTCCGATGATGACCTCTCTCTTGAGCTGGTTGGCTGAACTTGAACTGCTCCGATCTTGAACTGACTCGAACTGAACTCGAACTGGTGACGAACTGGTGACGAACTGACCAACTGAAAAAGCAGGCCTCAATTATACTAATTTGGGGCCTGGCTTATCTGACCGCCAAATCTCGGGTTTCTTTGTTAAATTTGGCGAGCTCGTTATTTTTAATGTGTTTTAAAACTTTAACGAGCTTCGGGGATGGCCCATCCAAGCTTAACGAGTTTAGGGGATGGCCCATCTAAACTTAATCGGCCTTTAACTGGTTTTGGGATTGCCTTGAAACTAGTTTAAAATGCAAAACGTTTGTCAATCTCTTTAATTGGTTTTGGACTATGGTTTGTTTGTTTTATCCTGTAGGGCTAATGTTCCTTCCTTTGTGTTGCTGGGGACATGTCCTGTTTATTCAGGTACCTGGCTCTGTGAATTCTCAGCGGGAAACAGGTTTCATTGTAATCTGGGGTGGTCCAGGAGATTCCTAGACAGTCCAATATCCAAACTCGGGGGCCCACCCCACCTCCCCTTTGTCCCAACCTTTTGCAAGCCTGACCATGTCCTTTTAAACCAGTCAAATCTTCCTGGGATTTTTATTTTAAATCCCTTTGGCCCAATAACTCCTTAAAACAGTCCAAAATCTTTTCTTACTTACACTTAGGAAAAATGTGTAATTTAACTCTTTGAATCCTTGTTAGGCCCAACCAAACATTTTATCCTTTTTTTTTACAGATTTCTTCTGTGATGTTCCAAAATCATTTTAAATGGCTTTCCTTCTGTTCTGGGGTTGTGCAGAAATTTTCGAACCTTACACATGGCAGCTGTCGATCATTCTGCCATTGCCATTTACACTTCATCGCGAGTCATCTTTTGTTTCTTAACTTGTCTCATTAACATCTCCTTTTGCCTTGCACCATCATCCCTTTTGTCTCTTAATCTCTCCTGCCTTCCATCCTATCACAGACCTTCCCTTTTGTCCTTTCCTCCCCTCCCCCCTTTCCCTGCCCCTACACTTGCTTAAAAACCTGTTCCATCTCCAACTTTTTCCAGTTCTGACAAAGGGTCATCGACCTGAAACGTTAACTCTGTTTCTCTCTCTACAGATGTTGCCTGACCTGCTGAGTATTTCCAGCATTTTCTGTTTTTATTACCTTAAAATTAGAGCTAGGCTGTTCGGGGGGTGATGTCAGGAAGCACTTCTTCACTCAAAGGGTAGTGGAAATCTGGAACTCACTACCCCCAAATTTTGTTGAGCTGGGGGGTCAATTGAAAGTTTCAAAACTGAGATTGATACATTTTTCTGAGGCAAGGGTATTAAGGGATATGGAAGCGAGGCAGGTAAGATACAGATCAGCCACGATCTAATTGAATGGTGGGACAGGTTCAAGGTGCTGAGTGGCCTTCTCCTGTTCCTGTGATGTGCCTTCAGCAATATCTGACAGATGCCAGGAGCCAGGGCTGGTGGAGCAGGTTCCTGATTAGAGACGAGCACCTACAGCCAAGCAACATAATAGGACAGCAGTGATATTCTAATAAGGTAGGAAAATCCAGGGGCAAATGAAGATTTCATTCCCAGTTGAGGAAAACGTCAAAGGTTTCATCTTTAAAGTGGAAGGTACACAATGATCACATTCAACCACTGATAAGACTAATTGACTGGTCATTGTGCATTTTGAAAAAGAAAAGAAATTAAAGGCCTATTATCAGGTCAGTTATTACTTAGCATATGGAGGCTCAACTTTTAGTTCCAGCCGTCTTAGAGCAAGGTAACTCCCCTGCTCTTCTTCAAATAGTGCTGCGGGATCTTTTACACCAACCTGAGAGGGAAACAAGGCCTTGGTTTAACATCTCATCTGAAAGAACATAAGAAATAGGGGCAGGAGCAGGCCATTCGGCCCCTCGAGTCTGCTCTGCCAGTTAATGAGATCGTGGCTGATCCGATTTTGGCCTCAACTCCACTTACCTGCCCGTTCCCCATAACCCTTGACTCCCCTGTAGCTCAAAAATCTGTCTATCTCAGCCTTGAATATATTCAATGACTCCGCTTCTACAGCTCTCTGGGGTAAAGAATTCCAAAGATTCACGACCCTCTGAGAGAAGAAATTCCTCCTCATCTCCGTCTTAAAAGGGCGACTCCTTATTCTGAAACTATGCCCCTTCATTCTAGATTCCCCCACGAGGGGAAACACCCTCTCAGCATCTACCCTGTCCAACCCCCTCAGAATCTTATATGTTTCAATAAGATCACCTCTCATTCTTCTAAACTCCAATGCGTATAGGCCCAACCTGCTCAACGTTTCCTCATAAGACAACCCTTCCATCCCAGGAATCAACCGAGTGAACCTTCTCTGAACTGCCTCCAATGCAAGTATATCCCTCCTTAAATAAGGAGACCAAAACTGTGCGCAGTTCTCCAGGTGTGGTTTCACCAACACCCTGTACAGTTGCAGCAGGACTTCCCTACTTTTATACTCCATCCCCCTTGAAATAAAGGCCAACATTCCATTTGCCTTCCTAATTACTTGCTGCACCTGCATGTTAACTTTTTGTGTTTCATGTACGAGGACACCCAAATCCCTCTGTACCGCCGCATTCTATAGTCTTTCTCCATTTAAATAATATTTTTCTTTACTAGTCTTCAATATTATTAAATATATTCAAGAAGGAGTTAGATATATTTCTTAAGGCTAAAGGGATCAAGGGATATGGGGAGAAAGCAGGGACAGGGTACTGAATTTGGATGATCAGCCATGATCTCATTAAATGGCGGAGCAGGCTCAAGGGGCCGAATGGCCGACTCCTGCTCCTATCTTCTATGTTTCTATGTTCCTACCAAAGTGGATAACTTCACATTGTCCCACATTATACTCCATCTGCCAAATTCTTGCCCACTCACTTGGCCTGTCTATATCCCTTTGCTGACTCTTTGGGCTCGATTTTCAACGGGCCGTTGAGGCGGGATTGGAGGCGTGCGGTGTGCAAAAACTGGTGGGCGGGCCCAACCCTGCCTCCATCCCGCCTCCAAGCAATTTTAATTAAATCATGTCTGCTGGTCCCATCTCCGTCTCGCCTCCAAGAGGCGGGATAGGCCGTTAAGGCCTATGATTGGAAAGCCCTGCAGCGGGTAGTCAAAACTGCCCAACGCATTACCGGCACCCGGCTACCGACCATAGAGCACATATACCAGAAACGCTGTTTACGGAGGTCACGGTCCATCATCAAAGACCCTACCCACCCAGCCACAGTCTGTTCGCCCTTCTGCCATCTGGGAGACGCTACAGATGCATTCGCACCCGTACGACCAGATTTAGGAACAGCTTCTTTCCCAGGGCTGTCATCCTACTGAACTCCACAAATAAACTCTAAAGCCTGCACATCTGCCAATGCACTTTATTATGGTTATGCTTATGTTAATGTATTACAAGCCAAATGTATGTTGAATGTTTAAATGTCTTAATCTAAATGTACACTCTCGGGAGCCGCAAGCCTACATTTCGTTGTACTGCACTTGTGCACTAACAATGACAATAAAAGTTGATTTGATTTGATTTGATTTGATAACAAGCACTAAATTGCCTCTATAATGCCATTTTGATAGGCCTTGGTGATTTTAACCCTTTTCCGATGTGAAGCACGCCTGTTCTGAAACATGACGGTGAAACCTGGTGGTAGCACAATTGGATTGCTGACTATTAGCTGCAGCTCCACCATTAAACAGGATATTTGATCAGCCATCATTTGCAGGTGGCAGGACTTTGTTGTCTCAGGTCTGGGGGAACTTTTAGAAGGCATAACCACAGCTGTGGAAGTTTGGAGCCTGACACCCATCTCCAGTGTGACCTCCTGGGAAACCCCTCTCGCCACCTTCACTGAGCGCTTCCTTAACTGAGGCATATACCAAGTAATCCTAAGCCCTCAACGTGGAAGTCCCATTAGCGAAACGACACACGCCACAACTGCAGCAGTAGCCATCAGATTTTTTATTTACAGTAACCATCTGATGGCTTTTTAACATAAAACATCATATTTCACCCAAGTGACTACCCTTGTGACTATTTGTGCAGTATCTTTCTCTTACACGTGCTCCTACGTGGTGCTTCCCCTGTGGCTTCAGCAGATGTGGAGGCCCCTTGCTCACTTTCTTGCTGCTCCTGTCTCGACACCTTTGGCGGACGTCCTCTGGGGTTGCGAACCTGTGAGGGCTCATCAACAGTCTGCTGCTCCTGCGGCTGTGCAGGGGTTGAGACGCCGATCTCAGATGGGTGTGGACTCTGGTGGGGCTCTGACCAAGGGCTCTGCAGTGGCATGGAAGTGTGAGCGCTTGGAGAGGAGCCCCCACTTCCTTGATGTCTGCCACCAACTTCCCTCTCATGGGTTTGGTCCCCCTCAGCGCTTGCAAGTGGCTTGAGAGCACCTTGCTGCACATCAGGGGGGCCACGGGGACCTGGATCTGCACTGGCAGTCCTACTCAGAAGGACCTCCATGAAGGTCTGGTTTCTCTGTTCAATAGATGACCATTGCTCCTCCAGAGATGTCATTCTATTCAGAACACTCACCATGTTTTCTGCACTCTGGCGACTTATCACCTCCATTGAGGTTGCCATCCTTTCCATGGTGATGCGTTCTTGCGCCAATGACTCCACAAAGGCTCTGCTCATGTTCGCAATGGACTCCTCCATTCACTCCACACTCGCAGCGACCCTGGAGACAAAACCTGCCAGAGACTCCTGCACCTGTTCCTGGAGTTCCAGCACCGCTGATCTTATGGATGGACCCAGAGGCAGAGGGTCGACATGCAGCTGAGCCGAGCTGGCAGAGTCCTGCGCCCTCCGATTAGGACTCTCCACTGCTGTCCCTGTCTTCACAATCTGCTGATGCTCACTTGTGAGCTGTGATACACCAGGTGACAACACTACTCTATCTCGCGATGGTCCCACCGAGGTGTGAGTGTCTGCGCTGGTGCTGGGTGCGCTGAATTCTGCTGACGCTGCACCGTCAGAGGTTGCAGCTTCCTCTGAGGAGTCTGGATGCTCAGGCTCTTCCTCCTGGCTAGTGGGGACGGGTGCTTGCGATGGTCCTGTGGGGGAGTAAAGGAAAGAGTCAGAGATGTGATGCCAAGGTTACATGCACATTGCATATTGCAGATGATCATAAGTCCATCTGTTAGAGCTTCAGAATCAT
Source organism: Somniosus microcephalus (assembly GCF_052327205.1). NCBI lineage: Eukaryota > Metazoa > Chordata > Chondrichthyes > Squaliformes > Somniosidae > Somniosus > Somniosus microcephalus. Next base: position 264,613,199 of record NC_140993.1, read on the forward strand.
TATCAGCGACTCATGCAATGTCATTGAGAGAGATGGAAAATGATTCTGTCACCAGCTTGCTGTGATGCACCCATCTATCCATCCCCCACTTGCACATCGTCCTCCACTCCCACGATCTCCAGGACCGCATCCTCCCAGGGGGTGAGCTGGGCTAATGAGGGCGGCCCTCCTCCTGTCCTGGCTCGCTCTCTCCTGTTGTGAGCTCCCTTTTCCTGCAATGAGGGAGACAGGTGGAGGTTGAGTGAGAATGAAGGAGTGAGTGTAGAGATTCCATAGCATAGATACTTAGAAGGAGACAAAGATGGAGTGAGGTGGCAAGACCAAAGGCCCTCCCTGTGTGCTGTCAGTTGTTTTCATAGCATCACAGTGATAGGGAGTGTGAGGGCTGCATAGTCGAATAGTTAGGTGAATGTGACCATAGAGAGAGAGGGAATGGGTAAGGGAGCATGGATGTCAGTGTCAAGTGGGATGTGAAGGAAGAGATTGCTAAAGCTGAGTGCTGGTGAGGAGAGGCAATGGGGATCAGATTGAGGGTAATGGGAAATTCATACTTACTTTTCCAGTGCGCAGAAGGTCATGAAACCTCTTCCTGCACTGAAGCCAAGTTCTGTGGGTTACTGACAATGAGTTGACCTCCTCTGCCACCTGCACCCACACAGCCTTGGTCTGCTGGGGAGGCTTCTTCCTCCCTGAAGAAGGGAAGAGCACCTCTTTATGAGCTCTTGCTCCCTTTACTAAAGCCTGTAGGGCAACGTCATCGAAGCGGGGTGCAGACCTAGGTCTCTGGCTGGCCATTCCTCCTCCAGGACCCTCTCACTGCAAAGGCCAAAAGGTTGGCAGTCTGCAGAGGAGGCATGGCTTGTTGCAGACCTTAAATGCAGCAGCAATGATGACATCATCGGAGGGGACTTTCAGACTGGAAAAACTCATTGGCCATGGGTTCCCACACGTTGGAACTCAATTGGCCAATTAAGTTAAAATCGCATCATTCTCCCACATTGATTTAGAATCGGGTGGCTAACACGAAATGCGGATTACACGACCCCAGCCGGCCCCTGAATCAAAATCCAGCCCTTTATGTCCTCCTCACAACTTGCTTTCCCACCTATCTTTGTATCGTCCGCAAACTTGGCTACAATACACTCGCTTCCTTCATCCAAGTCATTAATATAGATTGAAATAGTTTAGGCCCCAGCGCTGATCCCTGTGGCACCCCACTAGTTACAGATTGCCATCCTGAAAATGACCCATTTATCCCGACTCTCTGTTTTCTGTTAGTTAACCAATCCTCTATCCAATCTAATATATTACCCCCAACACCGTGAGCTCTTATCTTATGCAGTAATCTTTTATGTGGCACCTTGTCGAATGTCTTTTGGAAATCCAAATACACTACATCTACTGGTTCCCCTTTATCTACCCTGCTTGTTACCTCCTCAAAGAACTCTAATAGATTTGTCAAACATGATCTCCCTTTCATAAAACCATGTTGACCCTGTTTGGTTGTATTATGATTTTATAAATGCCCTGCTACTACTTCCTTAATAATGGATTTGAGCATTTTGCCAATGACAGATGTTAGGCTAACTGGCCTATAGTTTCCTGCTTTCTGTTTCCCTCCTTTTTTGAATAAGGGCATTATATTTGCGGTTTTCCGATCCGCAGGGACTTTTCCAGAGTCAAGGGAATTTTGGAAGATTACAACCAATGCAGCCACTATCTCTGTAGCCACTTCTTTTAAGACCCTAGGATGCCGGCCATCAGGTCCAGGGGACTTGTCAGCCTTTCGACCCATAAGTTTGCCTAGCACTTTTTCTCTAGTGATAGTGATTGTTTTAAATTCCTCCCTCCCTTTTGCCCCTTGATTTTCTACTATTACTGGGATGTTTTTAGTGTCCTCTACTGTGAAGACAGATACAAAATATTTGTTCAATGCCTCTGCCATTTCCTTGTTTCCCATTATTATTTCCCCAGTCTCGTTCTCTAAGGGACCAATGTTTATTTTAGCTACCTCTTCCTTTTTATATACTTGTAGAAGCTCTTACTGTCAATTTTTATATTTCTTGCTAGTTTACTCTCATAAGCTATTTTCTCCCTCTTTATTATTTTTTTAGTGATCCTTTGCTGGTTTCTAAAATTTTCCCAATCTTCTGGCCTACCACTAATCTTTGCAACATTGTATGCCTTTTCTTTCAATTTGATATCATCCTTAACTTCCTTGATGAGCCATGGTTGGTTCATCCTTCTCTTCGAGTCTTTCTTTCTCACTGAAATATTTCTTTGTTGAGAGTCATGAAATATCTCTTTAAATGTCTGCCACTGCTTTTCTACCATCTTACCATCTAATCTATTTCCCAGTCCACTTTTGCCAACTCTCTCCTCATACCTTTGTAATTGCCTTTATTTAAGTTTAATACTCTAGTTTCAGACCCACGTTTCTCACCTTCAAACTGAATGTGGAATTCTATCATGTTATGATCACTCTTCCCTAGAGGATCCTTTACTGTGAGATCATTAATTAATCCTGTTTCATTACACATTACCAGATCTAAAATAGCCTGTTCCCTGGTTGGTTCCACAACGTCTTGTTCCAAGAAACTGTCCCGAATACGCTCTATGAACTTGTCCTCAAGGCTGCTTTTGCCAATTTGATTTGTCCAATCTATATGAAGATTAAAATCGCCCACGATTATTGCAGTACCTTTTTTACAAGCCCCCATTATTTCTTGATTTATACCCAGTCCTATAGTGTAGCTAATGTTAGGGGGCCTATAGACTACTCCCACCAGTACCTTCTTTCCCTTACAATTTCTTACCTCCACCCAAATTGATTCTACATCTGGAACTTCCGAGCCAAGATCGTTTCTCACTATTGTACTGATCTCATCCTTTATTAACAGAGCTACCCCACCTCCTTTTCCTTTCTGTCTATCCTTCTGAAATGTCAAATACGCCTGAATACTGTGAAGAGAGAATCAAAATATTTGTTCCATGCCTCTGCCATTTCCTTGTTTCCCATTATTATTTCCCCAGTCTCGTGCACTTGGTCACATTGCAACCACGTCTCTGTGATGGCTATTCGATCATACCCATTTATTTCTATTCGTGCCGTCAATTCATCTATCTTGTTACGAATGCTGCGTGCATTCAGATAAAGAGCCTTTAATTTTGTCTTTTTATCATTTTTCCCTACTCTGACCCTATTTGCTGGTGCACTCTTATGTTTGTATGCTCTGTCCCTTCCTGTCACACTCTGGTTTTCATTGCCCATATCGCTACCCTGCACTATTGCCCTGTCCTTTCTCTTTAACTTTCTAAATTTCCTCTCGCTTGAACCCTCCCCCCCTCCAACTATTTAGTTTAAAGCCCTATCTACAGCCCTAGTTATTGACGGCATCTCCAACAGAGCAGCACTCTATCTGTACTGTACTGGAAGCATCAGCCTGGATTTTGTGCTTAAATCTCTGGAGTGGTTCTATGAACCCACGACCTTCTGACCCAGAGGCGAGAGTGCTACCCACTAAACCATGACTGAGGTGCACTGTCACTGTCCAGTCCAAAGCCCCAAAGTGCGATGTGGCCGGTTGAATCCTGGTTGAGGCTGTGTAGGGTCGGAGATGGCATGGTGATTTATAGGAGCATTTGCTGCCAACTCTTCACACCAGCGAGTTGCTAATGGGAAGTATCACTGATGGCTCCTGCTGGTACTTGTAGAATCTGTACAAAATAAATAATTAAACTGAAAATTAAATAGCACTGTCGAAAGTGCCATCTTTCAGATGAAACGTTAAACTGAGGCCCTGTTTGCCTTCGCAGGTGGACGTAAAAGATCCCATGGCACTACTCGAAGAAGAGCAGGGGAGATCTCCCCGGTGTCCTGGCCAATATTTATCCCTTAACCAACATCACTAAAACAGATTATCTGGTCATTATCACATTACTGTTTGTGGAATCTTGCTGTGCGCAAATTGGCTGCTGCATTTCCTACATTACAGCAGTGACTACACTTCAAAAGTACTTCATTGGCTGTAAAGCATTTTGGGACGTTCCAAGGTTGTGAAAGGCGCTATATAAATGCAAGTCTTTCTTTCTTTAAAACTGAATGAAGAGTCAGAAATCAGGAAATTCAATCCTAACTGTCCAATAGCTGTATCACTAGGGTGTTGGGCATCAATTTAAAATTCCAACTCTGACTAACATCCAATGCAAAGCGATGCGTCTTGTCGGTTTTTAGTTGTTTGCAGTTTAAGGAGGCGGCGAGAGATCTCACCTGACCAGCCCTGTCATTAGACAGCGCCTTCCCGTCCCGCAATATGGAGCTAAATTCCTCTGTTAATTTTTTTAATTTTTTTTATTCATTGATGGGATGTGGGCGTCGCTGGCTAGGCCTGCATTTAGTGCCCATCCCTAATTGCCCTTGAGAAGATGGTGGTGAGCCGCCTTCTTGAACCGCTGCAGTCCATATGGTGTAGGTACACCCACAATGCTGTTAGGAAGGGAATTCCAGGATTTTGGCCCAGTGACAGTGAAGGAACGGCGATACAGGTCCAAGTCAGTATGGTGTGTGGCTTGGAGGGGAACTTGTAGGTGGTGATGTTCCCATGCGTCTGCTGCCCTTGTCCTTCTAAGTGGTACTGTTACAGCTAAAAGAAGAAGGAATGAACAAACTTACATTTCTAGAGTGCCTTTCATGATCTCAGGAAGTCCCGAAGAGCTTTACAGCCAATGAAGTACTTTTGAAGTGTAGTCACTGTTGTGATGTAGGAAACACCATAACCAATTTGCGCACAGCAAGCTCCCACAAACAGCAATGTGATAATTACCAGATAACCTGTTTTTGTGATGTTGCTGTGGAAACTTATCCAATTCCCATTTAAATGATCCTAAGTCTCTCTCAACAGCTAATGGCGGTAAGGCAATTTACTTTCTAATGTGCGGAAACATTTCTTCTAACCTCCCCCTTTGATCTATTAGTGAAATTTTCCATCAAAATCCCCGTTAACAATTCAACAACCTTTGGAAGCAATCTTTCTCTATTTTCTTGTTATAATTTACAGCCAATGAAGTAGTTTTGAAGTGTAGTCACTGTTGTAATATGGGAAACGCGGCAGCCAGTTTGAGCACAGCAAGCTCCCACAAACAGCAATGTGATCACGACCAGATAATCTGTTTTTTTTAATAGTGATTTTGAAGTAGGTGGGCGAGAGGTAGACCATGGCAAAAGTGGAGACCTCAAAAAGTAGAAATATATATATATATTTTTTAATGATTCTGGACTCACTCACTGGCCAAGCCAGTCCATTAGTGACCTTCTGTACCACACACTTTGGGGTCAGTTCACTGCGAAGCCTCCTGTCTGAGATTTCCTGTGGGTAAACCTGGCCGTGGGGCCCCTGAGTGACAGTGCATGGATAAGCAAGTCCATTAATAAACCCCCAAAGTGACAGTGTCTCCGGACAAACTGGTCCATTACTGAGCTGCCTGGGTGACATTATCACCAGGATAAGATTGCTCTTCATCTTGCACGTGTTAACCCAGGGAATATGACTTCAATTTACTGATTGATGGGAGTTCACAACTGATGTGGCAAAAATCAAAAGTTCTGCAGGTTAACGCAACGCTCCCGATCTCCCAGCGGGAGCTGCATTCGATGGAAGAGTAGGTCGGAGAATTGGGCAAGATCTGGACTGGAAGCTGCCCATCTCCCTTTGACCACAGCACCATGCCGAGAGCTCAGGGTTGTTGAATTTACTGTTTATTTTACAGCGAGGCGAGGATAGTCACAAACTGAGCAGAAGAGATACTGTGGGACACACAAGGATGTGCAGAATCATTGTCCCATGATGTCTCCACATCCTGTTCCCATATTGTCAACATGTGATCAGTGTCAGGGTTGGTTTACCATTGTGTCGGACTGGTGTAGTCCCGGGCTGGGTCTGACTGACACTGGGTACTCCCCTAACTGCTGAAAATATTTAACAAAAAAGCCACATATCGTGTGAAATAAGGATCAGAAAATATTTCCATTTCGAAAACGAATTTGGCGGTTGACCTGTGTTCTATTCTTTGGGTGAGACATTAAACTGAGGCCCATTGGCCCTCTGGGGTGGGTGTAAAACATCCCAGGACACTGTTGAAAGCAGAGCAGGAGTTCTTCCCAATCAGCACGGCCTCCCTCAACCAACACCACCACCAAAAAAAAAATGATTAACCGGCTGTTCATCGCATTGCTGTTTGTGGGATCTTGCCTTGCACAGTGTTTGGCTGCCCGCGTTTCCCTACATTACAACAGTGACTGCACTTCAGAAAGTGATCCATCGGCTGTAAAGCGCTTTGGGACGTCCTGAAGTCGTGAAAGACGCTGTGGAAAATGCGAGTTATTTCTTTCTTGGCCATGTCCAATGTGGCTCATCTTTCACCTCATATTTCTATTAGGCACTTTACAGCCTTCTGGACTTAACATCGAGTTCAACAATTTCAGACTATAAACTGGTCCCTGTATTTCTTTATATTTTTTTCTCTTGCCTTGCACCATAAACCCTTTTTCAATCTCTCCTGCCTTCCATCCCATCACAGACCTTCCCTTTGTTCTTTCCTCCCCTCCTCCTAGCCCCTGCTTAAACATCTCTCTTCAGTAACCTTTTCCAGTTCTGACGAAGGGTCCTCGACCCGTAACGTTGACTCTGTTTCTCTCTCCTCGATGCTGCCTGACCTGCTGAGTGTTTCCAGCACTTTCTGTTGTTATCCAAGGTGGCTGCCGCGTTTGTCCGTCGAATGATAGTAATTCATGTCAACTAACTCCCTCAGTGCGGGGTGACTCTGGAGCATCCTGAGGGCTGCAGCAATACGAGGTCCTTCTTGCTCGAGCGCGTAATCTAGAATGAACAAAAAATAAAAAACCAGCACCTCCCAAGGCAGATGCCACCAACATTGCCTTATCAGAATGTATCCATAACGCTGTAATAACAAGGTATTATCCCTGCCAATTTGCTGATACAGCGAATGGACAACCCACACACAGCATTCAGGCTCCTGCTGTTGGTGTCTGTTGCTGTTGCTTGTGTTGTTTTGTCTATGTACAGCGATGTTATGAAGTGTAGGCCACAGCTTCTCTGCAGGATTCAATTAAGTGCTGTTTTGTTTCTGTGAACATCAGTCTTGTTTTCAAACAAATGTTGACCCTTGTGATACAAAGAGCCAGGATGAAGTCATGCTTCATCGTTGTGCTTCAAGGATCCAGCTTCGCCAACCCGTCTCGCACTTAATCAAACATTTCTTGTTGGTTCAAACAGTGTGGGCGCCCTGGACCGACTGACCCGGCTATAAATAATTTGCAGAAAGTTGCAGCTGAGTGGAGTGACCTTTCTTTTCTGAAGTGGGCACCATGCAAAGACAGTGCTGTCATGTTAATTAACTTGGTAGCACTCTCTCTGAGTGGGGAGCTGGTGGGTTTAAGCCCCACTCCAGAGACTTGAGCACATAATCCAGGCTGAAACTCCCCAGTGCCAGTGCTGAGGGAGTGCTGCACTGTCGGAGGTTAAAGGGTGGGACATTAAACCGAAGCCCCGTCTGCTCTCTCAGGCGGATGTAAAAGATCCCACGGCTCTATTTCAAAGAAGAGCAGGGGAGTTCTCCCTGGTGTCCTGGGGCCAATATTTATCCCTCACCCAACATCACTAAAACAGATGGGAGTGGGCCTTTGGCATAGCGGTAGCATCCCCGCCGCTGGGCCAGAAGGCGTAGGGTTTCGAACCCCGCTCCAGACAGTCCCGGCAAGTGGAGTCGGAGCTCCGGCTCTAAATTCTGGGTTGACATCCAGCGGGATACTTGTGTCCGTGGGTGTGGGTGGCCCCCCCCCTCGTATGGGTTGAGGGAGCCCGTAAAACCCTCCCGCCATAGGACTAACCACCCTAATGGCTGGTACGAAGATGGTTACGGTCACGGAAGAAGCGTTAATCGCGGCCAGAAATCCTTCCACCACTTCATACAGTTCCCCAAAGGGAACAGCATGAAGACACGTACGACGACGACTAAAACAGATTATCTGGTCATTATCACATTGCTGTTTGTGGGAGCTTGCTGTGTGCAAATTGGCTACTGCGTTTCCTAGATTACAACAGTGATTCCACCTCAAAAAGTACTTCATTGGTTGTAAAGCACTTTGGGACGTCCCAAGGTCATGAAAGGTGCTGTATAAATGCAAGTATTTCTTTCTAACCAGATTTTATTTACTCATAGTTCATGCTAGCAACATGAGAGGAGAGAGTCAGCGTGTGGAAGACCAGACATGCTGGATGAGAAGATAAGAGGGGTAGACAGATGTGTGGTGAGTCCAGTCTGTGCCCGTATGGGGGCTAACCATCCCCCCAAGTTTGGCGACAATTTGGAATTAGTAATTTGGGTCACATCTGTGCTCCCACATCTGCCAGGGGCTGTGTGGGTGAAATTTGAATCGGGTCTGTATTACGCCCGGCCACAATTTTCTTTTCCACTGACTTCATTTTCTCTCATGGTCAAATGTCACCCCACAACTTCCTGTTTGTGTAAAACAAAAGACAATCCTGCAACCTTATCTGTTGCGAGTTACATTGAAACTTTTGCGATCTTGATGTGCCCCTGAGGTTTCCTATCTCTTTGACTCAATTCAATTCAAATGCTTTATTGGCATGAAAGTTTACAGGGAACCATGTTGCCAAAGCTTACATAACAAAAAGTACAGGTTTCCAACATTCTGTAGGTGTCAAACATTTTTGACCCTCGTTGGGTACAGACAGTATTAATTTAAACAGTCGTTGACCCTCGTTGGGTGCATTCAGTATTAATTTAAAACAGTCGTTGGGTACATTCGGTATTGATTTAAACATTTTTAGCGTATATATGCTATGGGTGTGCTCGTTAGTCACTCAATGTTCCTCAGGTTGTGACATGTTGTTACATATTGGGCACCAAGATATGGTCTGTCTCCCTCCCCCAGGACTATTCTTAATTTTGACAGGTCATCCAATTCTTTGAAATCTGGGGTTGTAAGGCTGAGCTTGTCAAAATATATGTTTCTTGTCTCTGTCTTTGTCTCTGTCTCTCTCTCTCTGTTTCCCTCTCTGTCTCTGTCTCTCTCTCTGTCTCGCTCTTTCTCTCTCTCTCTGTCTCGCTCTCTCTCTGTCTCTCTCTGTCTCTCTCTTGCTCTCTCTGTCTCTCTCTCTCTGTCTCTTTCTCGCTCCCTCTTGCCTGTCTGTCTCTCTCACCCTCTCTCTGTCTCTCTGTCTCTCTCTCCCTCTCTCTCTCTTGCTCTGTCTCTCTATCCCTCTCTCTCTCTGTCTCTTTCTCTCTCCCTCTGCCTCTCTGTCTCTCTCTCTCTCTGTCTCTCTCTCTCCCCCTCTCTGTCTATCTGTCTCTCTCTCCCTCTCTCTCTCGCTCTGTCTATCTCTCTCTGTCTCTTTCTCTCTACCTCTGTCTCTCTGTCTCTCTCTCCCTCTCTCTGTCTGTCTCTCTGTCTCTCTCGCTCTGTCTCTCTCTCTCTCTCTGTGTCTCTTTCTCTCTACCTCTGTCTCTCTCTGTCTCTCTCTCTCTCTGTCTCTCTCTCTCTCTCTGTCTGTCTCTCTCTCACTCTCGCTTTCTCGCTCTGTCTCTCTATCTCTCTCTGTCTCTCTGTCTCTTTCTCTCTACCTCTGTCTCTCTCTGTCTCACTGTCTCTCTCTCCCTCTCTCTGTCTCACTGTCTCGCTCTCCCTCTCGCTCTCTCGCTCTGTCTCTCTATCTCTCTGTGTGTCTCTTTCTCTCTACCTCTGTCTCTCTCTCGCTCTGTCTCTCTATCTCTCTCTCTCTGTCTCTTTCTCTCTACCTCTGTCTGTCTCTGTCTCTCTGCCTCTCTGTCTCTCTCTCCCTCTCTCTGTCTCTCTCTGTCTCTGTCTCTTTTTCTCTACCTGTCTCTCTCTGTCTTTCTCTCTCTGTCTCACTGTCTCATAAGAACATAAGAAATAGGAGCAGGAGTAGGCCAATCGGCCCCTCGAGCCTGCTCCGCCATTCAATAAGATCATGGCTGATCTGATCCTAACCGCCAATCCACTATCACAGAACCATCTCCTGAATCTAACAGAATTAGACACACGAAATAGGAGCAGGATCAGGCTACACGGCCCCTGGGCCCGCTCCGCTACCCACAGGGCCATGACCGATCCGAACCTAGACTCATGTCCAAATTCCTGCCCGCTCCCCGTAACCCTTAATTCCCTTTACTTCTAGGAAACTGTCTATTTCTGTTTTAAATTTATGTAATGATGTAGCTTCTACAGCTTTTTGGGGCAGCATATTCCATGGACCTACCACCCTCTGAGTGAAGTAGTTCCTCCTCCTCTCAGTTTTGAAAGAGCAGCCCCTTATTCTAAGACTATGCCCCCTAGTTCTAGTTTCACCCATCATCGGGAACATCTTCCCCGCATCCACCTGATCCAACCCCTTCACAATCTTATATGTTTCAATAAGATCGCCTCTCATTCTTCTGAACTCCAATGAGTAGAGTCCCAATCTACTCAACCTCTCCTCATATGTCCATCCCCTCATCCCCGGGATTAACCGAGTGAACCTTCTTTGTACTGACTCAAGAGCAAGTATGTCCTTTCTTAAGTATGGACACCAAAACTGTACGCAGTATTCCAGGTGCGGTCTCACCAATACCTTGTACAACTGAAGCAATACCTCCCTATTTTTATATTCTATCCCCCTAGCAATGAAAGCCAACATTCCATTGGCCTTCTTAATCACTTGCTGCACCTGCATACTAACCTTTTGAGTTTCGTGCACCAGGACCCCCAGACCCCTTTGTACTTCAGTACTTTCCAGTTTCTTGCCATTAAGATAATAACTTGCTCTACGATTTTTCCTGCCAAAGTGCATAACCTCACACTTTCCAGTATTGTATTCCATCTGCCAAATCTCTGCCCACTTACTTAGCCTGTCAATGTCCCCTTGCAGGTTTTTTATGTCCTCCTCACTCACTACTTTCCCTCCCATCTTAGTATCATCTGCAAACTTTGATATGTTACACTTGGTCCCCTCCTCCAAATCGTTAATATAGATTGTAAAGAGTTGGGGACCCAGCACTGACCCCTGCGGAACACCACTAGTTACTGATTGCCAGTCTGAGAATGAACCATTTATCCCAACTCTCTGCCTTCTGTTAGATAGCCAATCCTCTATCCATGCCAGAATATTACCCCCAATCCCGTGATTTTTTATCTTAAGCAATAATCTTTTGTGTGGCACCTTGTCAAATGCCTTTTGGAAGTCTAAATACACTACGTCCACTGGTTCCCCTTTATCCACCCTATACGTTACTTCCTCAAAGAACTCCAGCAAATTTGTCAAACATGACTTCCCCTTCATAAAACCATGCTGACTTTGTCCTGTTAAATTATGATTATCCAAATGTCCTGTTACTGTCTCCTTAATAATGGACTCCAAAGTTTTACCTACCACAGATGTTAGGCTAACCGGTCTATAGTTTCCAGCCTTCTGTCTACTGCCCTTTTTAAATAAGGGTGTTACATTAGCAGTTTTCCAGTCTGCCGGGACCTTTGCCGAGACCAGGGAGTTTTGGAAAATTATTACCAATGCATCCACAATCCCTACCGCCACTTCCCTCAAGACCCTAGGATGTAAGCCATCAGGTCCAGGTGATTTATCCGCCTTGAGTCCCATTATTTTACCGAGTACCACTTCCTTAGTGATTTTGATCGTGTTTAGCTCCTCCCCCCCTTTAGCCCCCTGTTTGTCCAGTGTTGGGATATTCTTAGTGTCTTCTACTGTAAAGACTGATGTAAAATATTCATTCAGTGTTTTTGCCATCTCCATATTTCCCACCATTAATTTCCCGGTCTCATCCTCTAAGGGACCAACATTTACTTTAGCCACCCTTTTTCTTTTTATATAACTATAAAAACTCTTACTATCTGTGTTTATATTTTTTGCTAATTTACTTTCATAATCTATCTTCCCTTTCTTAATCAATCTTTTTGTTATTTTTTGCTGTCTTTTAAAGTTTTCCCAATCCTCTATCCTCCCACTAGATTTGGCTACCTTATATGCCCTTGTTTTTAGTCGAATACTATCCTTAATTTCTTTACTTAGCCACGGATGGCTGTCTTTTCTTTTACACCCTTTTCTTCTCACTGTCTCTCTCACCCTCTCTCTGTCTCTTTGTCTCTCTTTCCCTCTCGCTCTCTCACACTGTCTCTCTGTCTCTTTCTCTCTACCTCTGTCTCTCTCTGTCTTTCTCTCTCTCTGTCTCACTGCCTCTCTTTCCCTCTCTCTGTCTCTCCCTCCCTCTCTCGCTCTGTCTCTCTATCTCCCTGTGCGTCTCTTTCTCTCTACCTCTGTCTCTCTCTGTCTGTCTCTCTCTCTGTCTCACTGTCTCTCTCTCCCTCTCTCTGTCTCACTGTCTCGCTCTCCCTCTCGCTGTCTCTCTATCTCTCTGTGTGTCTCTTTCTCTCTACCTCTGTCTCTCTCTGTCTCTCTCTCTCGCTCTGTCTCTCTCTCTCTCTCTCTCTTTCTCTCTACCTCTGTCTCTCTCTGTCTCTCTCTCCCTCTCTCTGTTTCTCTGTCTCCCTCTCCCTTTCTCTCTCTTACTCTGTCTCTGTGTCTCTGTCTGTCTCTTTCTCTCTACCTCTGTCTCTCTCTGTCTCTCTCTCTCTGTCTCACTGTCTCTCTCACCCTCTCTCTGTCTCTTTGTCTCTCTTTCCCTCTCGCTCTCTCACACTGTCTCTCTGTCTCTTTCTCTCTGCTTCTGTCTCTCTCTGTCTTTCTCTCTCTCTGTCTCACTGTCTCTCTTTCCCTCTCTCTGTCTCTCTGTCTCTCTCTCCCTCTCTCGCTCTGTCTCTCTATCTCTCTGTGTGTCTCTTTCTCTCTACCTCTGTCTCTCTCTGTCTGTCTCTCTCTCTGTCTCACTGGCTCTCTCTCCCTCTCTCTGTCTCACTGTCTCGCTCTCCCGTGTTGTCCCAGCCTTTTGATTTGCGTGCAGGTACTTGAAGCAAATGAATCAAAGTAATTAGTGGAGAAAAAGGCAGAGAACAATTTGTACTTCCCCTGAAGCACCAGATCAGGGGTTCGAGTGCCAGCAAGCTCTTATTTTATTACGCTAAGCACTCGTACACTTGCATTGCTAACTATAGAAAGCCATAACGAGCAACCTCTACAAACTACTGGAGCTCTCTCAAGTTATTTCTCAGCTAATTATGTTCCGGAGATTGTGTAGCAGTAACCTGGTGACTGACAATTAGCAGGATTGCGCAGAATGCCAGAATTAGGGTTATTAATGTGACTGAAAATTCATCGAATCAGAAGAATGACACAGCACAGAAGGAGGCCATTCGGCCCATTGTGCCTGTGCCGGCTCTTTGAAAGAGCGATCCAATCAATCCCACTCCCCCCCTGCTCTTTGCAAATGTTTTCCTTTTCAAGTAAGAAGGAAGATTGGATAATTCTTGACTGTCCGGTCAAACAGACATTTTTTTAAAATTACCCATCCCCAACATTTTTATAACTAGTAAACAAAAGTGTTCAAAGAAAATGAAAACAAAGACACAATTTGTTTCAACGCCCCGATGATTGTTCTCCCGGGTGTTGTTGCTCGCTGCAGCATCCCGGAGATTAATCTTCAACTCCTGGAGACTCCCGGCCAATCCTGGAGGGTCGGCGACCCAACCTGTGGCCGGTTTAATCGGGGGGGGGGGGGGTGCAGTGGAAAATCAGGCTGAAGGGTCTGTGTCTCGACGTATCGGCGAAATGGTCTCAGAGCGAGAGACTGGAGCATCATCCCAGCCAGGCTTGGATTGCTGAACCTTCCCACCTGACGAGGACAAATATTAAACGTTTTAACATCGGCCGTAACGTGTTACCCAGCCTGATTGTTTTACATTTAAATGAGTAAATATTATTTAAAAGATTACCATCAATAATTATTTAAGGAAATAATTAACCCCAAAGTAAGCATATCCGGCTTTGGTAAATGTACTCGACTCTGATATGAGGCTCACAGGAATATTTGATCTGCCGGCAAAAATTGTCAACAGTGCAACTGAAGTAACGACCACAGAATGATGCAGCACAGAAAGAGGCCATTCGGCCCTTCGTGCCTGTGCTGGCTCTTTGGTCGAGCGATCCAATTAGTCCCACTCCCTCCCTGCTCTTTCCCCCGTAGCCCTGCAAATACTCCTCCTAAGCTAAATGTTTGCAATCATACGGGGAAAAATTCGATTGCTTTGCGCCTCTCGTTAGCCCCCGGGCGCGGCGATGTTTGAGCTACTCGTGAAATTAACTAGACATTTTGCGGCGGCGCTAAACACTACCGCCACGATCTCCTGCGCCGGCCGATCGTGACATCAGTCGAGTGTGCAATGCCCTGGTAGCGCCCCGGACCGGATATTGAGTAGCGCCCCCTGCCTTTCCGCCTGCCGCTAGCAACGACAGGTTGAGGGAAGCGTTTTGCAGTTGGGAGGAACTGGGGGAGCGCTATTTAAAGGCGACCGCTTCCTGCCTTTTTTTGTTGGCGACATTTTTGCACCACGCATTCTGAGAGGGAGAGAGAGAGAGATCTAGAGAGATTCAACGCTGTGTGAAGGAGGTTTGGGCACTGAGCAGCACTTTGCAGGTTCATTTTGATTTGACCTTCCTTGCATCGATTTAGAAGAGACTATGGGAGCTTCACTCTGAGCTCTTTCCCTGGGCCTCTCCATTGTTCTTTCCAGCAGATTTGATGTACAGGTCTCTACAGGCCGAGATTCAAGGCTGCAATAAGCAGGATGTGGATGGAGAGCAAGATCGACCCTCCCCTTTAAGAACTGGCCGGCGCCAGTGTGTCTGTGTTCCATTGCTGACTGACATTACATGAGCTTCGCCAGCGCTCTGAGGTAGCGCCTCGCTCCTCGGCGTTAACGCCTTAAGACAGGTGTGTAGCGCCTGATTTAGCGCTCCAATCACCTCCGGGGGCGATAGAAGCCAAGTTTGCAGTCGGAGGCAATAGTTAGCGGCAGGCGCTAAACTTTGCGCCCGGCCGATAATTGCACCCCAAACGAGGCGATACCGAATTTTTCCCCCCATAGTTTTTTAAACATTCCCGGCATGCAGATTTTCTGTTGTACAACTCAAATTGTTACGGGTAAATAGAAGACCAGTGAGA
Organism: Somniosus microcephalus; assembly: GCF_052327205.1. Taxonomy (NCBI): domain Eukaryota; kingdom Metazoa; phylum Chordata; class Chondrichthyes; order Squaliformes; family Somniosidae; genus Somniosus; species Somniosus microcephalus. Next base: position 264,628,367 of record NC_140993.1, read on the forward strand.
GAGTTAAAGGCCCTAGCAGGGCGGGTAACATTGTGCTGTGTCCCACTAATAGCTTTTAGGAAGTCCCCCCCTGGATTTGGCATTAGATCCAGCTGTGTTCCTGGTTTAGACCACACAAAGCAAATCGAGTGTTTGTACCAGGCCCATTACAGGTGCTCTTGAGCACAGTTCCACATTCATCACATGGAATGACATCGAATCCACAGCGCAGAAACAGGCCATTCAGCCCATCAAGTCCATGCTGGTGTTTATGCCCTACTCGAGCCTCCTACCACCCCTCTTCATCTCACCCAATCAGCATATCCTACTATTCCTTTCTCCCTCATGTACTTATCTCTTCTTCTTCTTAGGCAGTCCCTCGGAACCGAGGATGACTTGCTTCCACATTAAAAATGAGTTCGCAGGTGACTGATGAGTCCAATGCGGGACCTACAGTCTCTGTCACAGGTGGGGCAGACGCTGGTTGAAGGGGCGGGTGGGTGGGGTGCTTGGGTTGACGTGCGCTCCTTGCGCTGCCTGCGCTTGGCTTCCGCTTGCTCCCGGCGAAGAGACTCGAGGTGTTCGGCGCCTTCCCGGATGCTTCTCCTCCACTTTGTGCGGTCTTGGGCCAGGGATTCCCAGGTGTCGGTGGGGATGTTGCACTTTTTCAAGGAGGCTTTGAGGGTGTCCTTGAAGCATTTCCTCTGCCCACCTGGGGCTCTCTTGCCGTGTCAGAGCTCCAAGTAGAGTGCTTGTTTTGGGAGTCTCGTATCGGGCATGCGGACGATGTGACCCGTCCATCGGAGCTGATCAAGCGTGGTCAAAGCTTCGATGCTGGGGATGTTGGGCTGAGCGAGAACACTGACGTTGGTGCGCCTATCCTGCCAATGGATTTGCAGGATCTTGCAGAGGCAGCGTTGGTGGTACTTCTCCAGTGCTTTGAGGTGCCTGCTGTACATGGTCCATGTCTCTGAGGCATACAGGAGGGCGGGTATCACTACTGCTCTGTAGACCATGAGCTTGGTGCTGGGTTTGAGGTCCTGGTCTTCAAACACTCTCTTCCTCAGGTGACTGAAGGCTGCACTGGCACACTGAAGGCGGTGTTGGACTTCGTCGTCGACGTCTGCTCTTGTTGACAGTAGGCTTCCGAGGTATGGAAAGTGGTCCATGTTGTCCAAGGCCTTGTCGTGGATTTTGATAATCGGGGGGCAGTACTGTGTGGCGGGGGCAGGTTGGTAGAGGACCTTTGTCTTACGGATGTTTAGTGTAAGGCCCATGCTCTCATACGCTTCGGTGAAGTTGTTGACGATGGTTTGGAGTTCGACCTCCGAGTGAGTGCAGATGCAAGCGTCGTCTGCATACTGTAATTCGACGACAGAGGATGGGACGACCTTGGATCTGGACTGGAGGCGACGGAGTTTGAACAGTTTCCTGTTTGTTCTGTAGATTAGCTCCACTCCAGTGGGGAGCTTACTGAGGGTGAGATGGAGCATTGCAGCAAGGAAGATTGAGAAGAGCGTTGGTGCGATGACACAGCCTTGCTTGACCCCGGTCCGTATGTGAATTGGGTCTGTGGTGGAACCGTTGGTCAGGATCACGGCTTGCATGTCGTCGTGAAGCAGGCGGAGGATGGTGACAAACTTTTGAGGGCAGCCGAATTTGAGGAGGACACTCCATAATCCCTCACGGTTGACAGTGTCGAAGGCCTTTGTGAGGCCAAAGAAGGCCATGTACAGTGGTTGGTGCTGTTCCCTGCATTTCTCTTGTAGTTGACGCGCGGTGAAGATCATGTCCATTGTGCCCCTTAGTGGGTGGAATCTGCATTGCGACTCTGGGAGGATCCAGCAATTGCTATTCTTTTCTCCATCATGTACTTATCCAGCTTCCCGTTAAATGCATTCATTCACAAGTCAGTTACAAATCTCTCTTGTGGCAGATCTAGATTAAGAATGCGCACGTCTCTCCCCACCCACAGGAAAGCCTTGTCCTGGAAGACAGCTTTCAAGCCGATTCCATCAAGTAACTTAGAGCTAGTTCCACACTACCAGCACAGAAAAGAATTTAGCCTAATTTACATCTCAATCTGAATACAAATAGATGGAGAAATAATCCTGAGAAAGATAATCGTGCAGGTTGGATGACGCTAGTAAGTGGAGCTGGAAGTGCAGGTGTTCAATCTACACTCCGGTTACAGCACTACCTGTTCATGTCAATGTTATACTGCTTAACATAAGAAAACTACTAGGCACTTGGTCTAAGCGTTAAACAAAGCTGTAAGAGCCATGAAAGCTTAAGAAAATACTTTAAAATAGTGGTTAAATGGCATAATACAGTTAATTTACCTGACCGACTTATTGTATTAAGAAACCCCCTATTTTCTTGCTCCAGTAGTATAGTCCGAGACACCCCCTTCATTCTTGCCACAATGGTACAGTCCCTAAGCCACACATGGTGTGCAGCCATTTTACAGTTTAAACTGCACGTGGCTGAAGGAGGCAGAAGTTGTGAGGTTTGGAGCAATACAGTTTTTGACCGTGTTCGTTTATACGTGTTTGCTTTGTAATTCCGTTTGTTAAGTGTTATAGTAAACAGTTTAAAAGACAAAGCTACGTTTGGGAACGTTTTATTTCGACACGCGTCTACTCGTTGTTAAAAGCCCCACAGCTCAGTGGCTGCCTGTTTGGAAACTAAGAAGCGCCACTACAAAAGCTTTAATCAACTGTTTTACAACATGGAGATCTAGTTGTGTCCTTCACTAGTTCCTGTTAAGAATGTCCTGCGCAAGCTGGGCCCGTGCCCGAGTATTTATACTCTCCCTGGACAGCGCCACCCGCAGGCCGCTCAGTATTATTTCATAAATCTTTCTTTCATGAATGACTGATTCATGTCACTGCTTATGATACCTCATCATTTAAATGAGATTGCATTGGAGGTTGCCAACTATGAATGCTTTGTGAAGAGAATTCACTTTGAAAACAAATACTTCAGTTCAAAGTGTCACTGAGGCGTACAGAAAGAAAAGAACTTGCATTTATATAGCGCCTGTCACGACCTCAGGACATCCTAAAGTGCTTTGCAGCCAATGAAGTACTTTTGGAGTGCAGTCACCGTTGTAATGTAGGACATAACGGCAGCCAATTTGCGCACAGCAAGCTCCCGCAATCAGCAATGTGATAATGACAAGATAATCTGTTTTTAGTGATGTTGGTTGAGGGATAAATATCGGCCAGGGACACCCTGCTATTCTTTCAGTAGTGGCCGTGGGATTTTTTATGTCCACCTGAGAGAGCAGACAGGGACTTGAAAGATGGCACCTCTGACAGTGCAGCACTTCACTCGGTACTGCACTGGGATTTTGTACTCCAAGCCTGCGGCGTGGGATTTGGAACCCATGAGATTCTTGGCTCAGAGGCAAGAGTGCTGCCAATTGAGCCAGGGCTGACACTAGCCTAGGCAGGTTGTGGGTTAGACAGTGTCTGTGTTGAGTTGGCTGATCAGAGGCAGGCCTGGTAGCAGTGATGGTGGAATATTTAGCCTCAGAATCTCCAAGGGGAAAAAAATCCCATCAGGCAGGGTCCTCACCTTGGGAACATCTGAGGTCGTGAAAGGCGCTATATAAATGCAAGTCATTCCTTTAATTGCTGTTTGTGGGATCTTGCTTGCGCAAAATGGCTGCTGGGTTTACCTACATATCAACACCTGGAATACTGTGAACAGCCTGGTCTCCATGTCACAAAAAGGATATATAGAGGCACTGGAGAAGGTGCAAAAAATGATTAACACAGTAATACCAGAAGTGAGAGGTTATAACTACAGGTAGAACGTCCCGAATCCGGAAACCTTGGGACTGAGGCCGAGCCAGTTTTCGGGTTTTTCCGGACTTCGGAAGGTGTTTCTGATGTCCGAAGTCCGGAAATGCCTGGGCCCAGGTTCCGTTTTATTTGGTAAGCCTCCCTCAGGGTGTCCGGATTCCGGAACCTTTTTTTTTACGGATTCCGGAACCCTGCCACCAACCGCCCGGAGTCCGGATTCCGGAACATTCCATATTCCAGAACCCCGGATTTGGGATGCTCAACCTGTATCAGGAAAGCTAGGGAAGAGAAGGTCGAGGGGGGGTGACCCGATAGAGGTCTTTAAAATGATAGAATGATAGAAACATACAGCACAGAAGGAGGCCATTCAGCCCATCGTGCCTGTGCCGGCTCTTTGAAGGCGCAGTCGTGGTTAGTCCCACACCCTCCGCTTTTTGTCCATAAGTTGCTGATCCTCAAGCAGCCGTCCCCCACCACTTTAAGATGATTTATGGAATCAGCTTCCACCACCAGGTCCCATTAAGCAGGGGCTTGGTAGGGTAGACATAGAGAAAATATTTCCACTTTTTTGGGAGCCCAAAACCAGGGGCCATCAATATAAGACAGTCACTAATAAATCCAATCAGGAACTCAGAAACTTCTTTATCCAGAGAGTGGTGAGAATGTGGAACTCGCTACCACAGGGAGTGGTTGAAGTGAATAGCATTGATGCATTTAAGGGGAAGCTGGATAAACACGTGAGGGAGAAAGGAATAGAAGGATATGGTGATAGTGTGAGAAGAAATAGGGTGGGAGGAGGCTCGTGTGGAGCATAAACCCCAGCATGGACTTGTTGGGCTGAATGTCCTGTTTCTGTGCTGTAAAATTCTATGGAACAGTAATTCTTTGTTGGTACAACACTTTCAGATATTTCTGAGATATATGATAGTGAGATATAAGATTTGCAGAGGCCCTTAAAGACAGCCCATTAAAGGTGCTTTCACCCATCAGCTTAGGCTGAATTGGAACTCAGGTTGTAGTGTATGTACCCGTCTACCTTTAAGAGAACTATTGTATGTAACCGTCCACCTTTAAGAGAACTACTTTAGGTGGCACTACTTTGTTGGCTTCTGTATACTGTAATACCGACGGTGACCACACCGGTATATAAGTGATGTGTCAGGATTATTGGGCAGATTCGCCCTGACCTTCGAATAGTAAAGTCCTGTTTTAAGTTACTCTTGGAGTCTGTGTATTAATTAACTAAACAACCCACAGACTTTACAGTGGCGACGAGTCCGATCGTACCCTGCGGCAACAATACTTCCGAAGCAGTTAACGAGCGTCGAGAAGAGGCAACCGCCCTCGTCATTCTGCTGGGGGAAAACTCGAGTCTGCAGAGCTGGAAAGAAGGAAGAATTCAGAGACAAAGACTTCCGTCAGCAACAGGCACCGACTGTCCCTTCTGCCACAGTGAGGAGTGAGCCGATCAGCACGAGAAGCAAGGCAGCCACGGTGACTGTGAGTAAGGGAAAGTAAAAAGAATAACCGGAGGATAAGGGCGGTGCACTCGACCACGGTCGAGGGGGAAAGGAGCCGGACAGAAGTCGGGTCCAGAGGCGCTGAGACTGGGGCAGCGTGGAGCAAGGAAGCCGCGGTACAGACAGGCTGGGGGACGCAACGGCGTCGTGAGACAGCTAGACCGCGACCGGCGAAAAAGGCCGGGCAGCGACCGAAGCCACGAAGCGCTGCGACCGGGAACGTAGGCGCGGGAAGAGATAAACTCAGCCGCAGCCGGGGAGGGAAGCACCGGACTGCGAGAGGGCTGGGAGGCGCGATTGGGAGCCGAGCGAGCGGGAGAGGCAGAGCCGACCAAGGGAGACTGAGCGAGAGCCAGTCCAGCAGTTGAAACTGTTCTCCGTCAACGGGGTGTACCCAGCGCCGGTAGAGCCGAGCGAGCGGGAGAGAGACAGAGCCCGAGCAAGGGGAACTGAGCGAGAGCCAGCCCAGCGGCTGAAACTGTTCGCCGTCAACGGGGTGTACCCAGCGCCGGTTGCCCTGCCGAGAAAAGGGAAAGCACTGAAGCCGACGCGCAGGCTGTGAACCTGAAAGCCAGCGGCCGTCGCCCGTGGGGAAAGTGTACCCCTCCCGCCAGGGGAAGAAACGCGGGAAGCCGCCATTAGGCGGGGAAGAAGATAAGCGCGGGAAACCGCCATTTTCGCGGGAACCGCCATCTTGAAAAAAAAAAGAAAATTTAAAGAAATAATCCGTGGTGTTATCAGGAAGAGAGGAAGATGCCTAAGCGTGGTAACATCAACGATTTTAATTCCGAGGTAGAAGACTGGGCCACGTATGTGGAACGCATTGAGATCTATGGTGAGGCCAATAAAATAGAAGAAGATGACAAAGCTATAACCTTGCTAAACTCGATGGGCGCGAAGACATACGGGCTCTTGAAGCATCTACTAGCACCAGCTAAACCGGCGGATCAGACTTTCGATGATATTGTGGCTGTTCTGAAGGATCACTTGAACCCCACACCGTTGATGTTGGCGGAACAATTCAAATTCTATGCGAGAACGCAAAGGAAAGATGAAAGCAACGCAGAATACTTGGTCGAACTGCGTAGACTAGCGAAACACTGCCAGTTTGGAGGGAATCTGACAGAGGCGTTGCGAGACAAATTCGTGTGCGGAATGTCGAAGGAAGAAACACAAAAACGACTGCTCGAAGAGAACGATCTTACACTTGAGAAGGCTGTCCTTATTGCTGAATCGAACGAAGCCGCAGCGAGAGGCACTGCAGAAATGCAGCTAAAGGCAGCGGCACTCAGGGTGCAGCAAATTACTTCGGGTACAACGAGATGCTATCGTTGTGGGAAGACAACACACGACCAGAACCAATGCTGGTTTAAAAACCAGGAATGTAGGAAATGTGGCAAGCTCGGTCACATAGCTAAGGTATGCCGGTCAGGAAAGAAGACCAACAATAATGAGTCACCACAAAAGAGGTACAGAAAGGTACATGAGGTGACTAGGAAGAGTCCGGAAGAACAGAATTCGGACTCACACTCCAACTGCAAGGAACTGGATAGTCTGAGAATTCACAATGTGAGTAATGAAGCTGACCGACAAGCTATCTGGATCACACTACAGATTGCAAAAGTCCAAGTGAAAATGGAAGTGGACACCGGATCGGCGTTGACGGTCATGAATAAGCATGATTATAAAAAGTTATTCAAGCATATTCCCCTACGGGATACGGAACTAGTATTGAAGACATACACGGGGCACAAAGTATACCCCATCGGAAAGATAGAAGTCAAGGTGAGATACAAGGACAAAGAGCACCAAAGGATGGACCTGTATGTGTTGCCTGAGGGAGGTCCACCACTTCTGGGACGGGAGTGGATCAGGAAAATAAAGATAGACTGGCATTCACTAAACACCATGACAGTAGATTCCGGAAAGGAAGATGTCAAACCTGAACGGTTGTCCAGAATATTAGACGAAGCTAAAGAGGTATTCCAGCAAGGACTGGGAACACTGCGAGGAATTAAAGCAAAGGTTAAGATTGCAGAACATGCAAGCCCAAAATTTTTCAAAGCCAGATCGGTACCTTACGCGATACGACCTGCCGTGGAGGCAGAACTGGAAGAACTTGAACGATCAGGGGTACTGTCAAAAGTGGACTGGAGTGAGTGGGCCACGCCCATTGTTCCCGTCATGAAGTCTTCACCAAGTAACAAGCCAGGGGGACCGGGGAAGGTCCGCATCTGCGGAGACTTCAAGATCACAGTGAATCTGGTGCTTCACACGGTACAATACCCGCTTCCGCGGATTGAAGATATCTTTGCTTCGTTGGCTGGAGGGAAACACTTCACCAAGATAGACCTGGCACAGGCATACTTACAAATGGAAGTCGAGGAAGAGTCGCGTCAGTACCTCACCATCAACACACACAGAGGCTTGTATCGTTATAATAGACTGGTTTTTGGGGTAGCTTCGGCTCCAGCAATTTGGCAGAGGGCCATGGAGCAGGTATTACAAGGAATTCCAAGCACGCAGTGTTACTTAGACGATATCCTGATTACGGGAGAAGACGAGGAAGAACACCTCACAAATTTGAAACTGGTGCTCACTAGGTTGAAGGAATATGGCCTTCGAGTTAATCGCAAGAAATGTGAGTTCTTCCAAAAACGGATCTCGTACTGCGGTCATGTCATTGACCGAGAGGGGCTGCACAAGTCACCTGACAAGATAGAAGCTGTCGTGAAGGCCCCCGCTCCGGAAAACGTATCACAGTTAAGATCATTCTTGGGGTTGATTAATTATTATCACAAGTTTCTGCCGAATCTATCCACGGTGCTGCATCCGCTGAATGCTCTGTTGCGGAAAGAAGTACCATGGAAGTGGAGTGAGGAATGTAAAAAGGCCTTTCGCAGAAGCAAGGCGTTGATTACCTCTGAAGAAGTGTTGGCTCATTTCAACCCAACGTTACCTCTTCGTCTAGCTTGTGATGCTTCCCCCTATGGAATTGGAGCAGCACTTTCACACAAGTTACCAAATGGCTCGGAAAGGCCAGTGGCATTCGCGTCCCGATCATTGACCTCCGCGGAGCGAAATTATGCTCAAATAGATAGGGAGGCCCTCAGCCTTGTGTGGGGCGTAAAGAAATTCAATCATTACCTGCAGGGCAAGAAGTTCACATTACTGACAGACCACCAGCCGTTGGTGTCCATATTCAACCCTAACAAGGCCGTTTCCACCATGACAGCGCAAAGGTTACAGAGGTGGTCCGTGTTACTTGGGGCACACCAATATGACATCGAATACAAAAGGTCCAAACAGCATGGAAATGCTGATGGGTTATCGCGCTTGCCATTGCCGATAGTAGAAGAAGCGACTACAGTGGACCCGGTAGAGATGTTCCACTCATCCATAGTGGAATGTCTGCCAGTAACAAATTCGATGATCGAAAACGAAACAAGAAATGACCCGACTCTCTCACGAGTCTATGATTTAACGGTGGAGGGATGGCCAGCACAGGGCGAACCAACGCTGCCAGCATTTTCGCAGAGAAAAGAACAGCTGTCAGTGTGTCGAGGAACCCTGATGTGTGGATCTAGAGTGGTGATTCCACCCAAACTTCAACAGAAGGTGTTGAAGGAGCTGCACGAGGGACATCTGGGTGGAGTGAAAATGAAGAACCTAGCAAGAGCGTTTGTGTGGTGGCCAGGCATTGATGGGGACATCGAAGAAATCACAAAGAGCTGTCTAGGATGCCAGAAGGTCCAAAACGCGCCACCACAGGCTCCTCTGCATCCATGGGAGTGGCCCTCATCTCCTTGGCAAAGGGTACACATCGACTTTGCTGGTCCATTCATGGACTCAATGTTTCTAATAGCGGTGGATGCACACTCCAAGTGGCCGGAGGTAATAAAGATGTCCACCACCACCACGGAAAAAACCATCACAGTGTTAAGGACCATGTTTGCTAGGAATGGGCTGCCGGAACAGATCTGTTCTGATAATGGACCGCAATTTGTGTCCGAAGAATTCAAGAAATTCTTAAAGAGCAATGGGGTTAAGCACTACACGTCAGCCCCATACCATCCCGCCTCCAATGGATTGGCTGAAAGGTTTGTCCAGACCTTCAAGAAGGCCATAAAGGCCATGGGTAATGAAGCCATTAACTTACAACATAAGGTGGATAGCTTCTTGTTGGCGTACAGGAATGCAACACATGCGGTCACAAATCAAACTCCCGCCATGATGTTTTTTAATAGACGACTAAGATGCCGGCTGGATTTGCTTAAGCCAAACGTCAGAAGGGACGTAGAGAACCGGCAATTCCAGGGTATGAATGAAAGGCCAACTAGATCTTTTCAGATAGGTCAACAAGTTTTGGCCCGGGACTACCGTACCGAGAAATGGCAGCCTGGAACTATTGGAAAAAGGCTAGGGCCGTTGATGTATACGGTGGACATTGGGGACAGTATAATAAGGCGCCATGTTGACCAGATCATAGGGTCAGCCACAAATGGCCAGCCTACTCCACCACCTTACACGGTTAATGTTGAGACAGAGATACCCAGAACACTACCTCCGATCTGGTAATACTGGAATCAGATGAACCTGACACTGTCCTTCAAGCCGAATCGACCTTGCCAGAAGCACCTACTACCCCGCCGGGAGTTACGACACCACCGAGGCGTTATCCGGACAGAGTCCGGAAACCTCCAGAGAGACTGAATCTGTGAACTGTCTTGCATAAAGTTGTATATATGTTATAATGTATGTTTAATGGGGAATCAGTATGTTGTAAGCTAAAAAGGGAGGATTGTAGTGTATGTACCCGTCTACCTTTAAGAGAACTATTGTATGTAACCGTCCACCTTTAAGAGAACTACTTTAGGTGGCACTACTTTGTTGGCTTCTGTATACTGTAATACCGACGGTGACCACACCGGTATATAAGTGCTGTGTCAGGATTATTGGGCAGATTCACCCTGACCTTCGAATAGTAAAGTCCTGTTTTAAGTTACTCTTGGAGTCTGTGTATTAATTAACTAAACAACCCACAGACTTTACACAGGTGTCAGAGGTGAAAGGGCAGGACACTCACTCCCAGCACCAGCCAGTTTCCTAAACTTGTGAATAAAAAGTCAGGGACTGTGAATGCTGTAATAGGAAAGTCGAGAGTTTGATGCTTAGGGGGAGATGTCCACAGTCCTCAGTGGGATACAGCTCGCTCAAACCTCTTGGGATTATTTCCACTGTCTTCTTAGTTAAAAATAAAACACTGATCTGTCGGTCTGTAGCTGCACGGTCCATGTACCCCAGAGCAGAGGGTATGTAGGGCTGCTCGTCACAAACAACGCTGGAGCTAATTACACGCTTTGTGCTCAGATGTCAGCCTGATATTTCTGAAGTTATAACGGGACAATATAGTCACTGTGGGCCTGATTGGCAGGGGTGGAGGGAGGTGGGAGAAGAAAGAGAGGATGTGAGAGAGAGAGAGTGTGTGTGAGAAAAAGTAAGAGAAAAAGTATGTGAAAGAGAGTAGGAGAGAGCGTGTGAGAGAGAGAGAGAGAGTGTATGTGTGTGTGAGAGAGAGTGTGTATGTGTGTGAGAGAGTGTGTGAGAGAGAGTAAGAGAGAGTGTGTGTGAGAGAGAGTGAGAGAGTGTGAGAGAGAGTGCATGTATGAGAGAGTGTGTGTGAGAGAGAGAGAGAGTATGTGTGTGTGAGAGAGAGAGTGTGAGAGAGAGTGTGTATGTGTGTGAGAGAGTGTGTGTGAGAGAGAGTAAGAGAGAGTGTGTGTGAGAGAGAGTAAGAGAGAGTGTGTGTGAGAGAGAGTAAGAGAGTGTGAGAGTGTATGTATGAGAGAGAGAGTGTGTGTGAGAGAGAGTGTGTGTGAGAGTGAGAGAGAGTAAGAGAGAGAGTGTGAGAGAGTGAGAAAGAGAGAGAGAGAGAGTGTGAGAGAGAGTGTGTGTGAGAGAGAGTGAGAGAGAGAGTGAGAGTGTGTGTGTGAGAGAGAGTGTGTGTGTGTGAGAGTAAGAGAGAGAGTGAGAGAGAGAGTGAGAGAGAGAGAGAGTGTGTGTGAGAGAGAGTGTGTGTGAGAGAGAGAGTGTGTGTGAGAGTGAGAGTGTGAGAGAGTTAATGTTGCAATTGACTCACTGACTGTAAACTGCAATAACAACAGAAAATGCTGGAAAAACTCAACAGGTCAGGCAACATCCGTGGAGACAAATTTGAGTTGACGTTTCAGGTCGAAACCCTTTTTGCATTTTCTGTTGTTATTTCGGATTTCCAGCATCTGCAGTATTTTGCTATCGGACTGTAAACTGCATGTTGGTTCTTTAATAAATCTATATATTTTTAGAATTGTCTCACATAAGATTTCTGTATCAAACTCGCAAACTCAATTTCTGTACACTCTTTGGTGAGGAGTTGCAGAATTCTGGGGGAGTTTTCCGGACCCTCATAAAATCTGGAACATTACATCTAGCTAACCTTATTAAAAGTGCCATCTGGAGGACGGTAACATTTTCAGGTTGTTCCTTTCCTTTAGGGAGAGATAGTCCGGACCTTTAGACCCAATTAAGCGTCTTTAGGATTCGGCTACCTCAAACTTTAGTTGAAAGTGAACGTCTGAGGAATACGCCTGATCCGGGGTAGCCCTAAAGGGGCTAGGACTAGTAATTATCCCTTCAGTTGGCGCCCAACATGAGTGTTAACGAGTTTATACAGAACCCTATACTTATATTTATATCTATATCCATCTCGTAGATTGTTAAGTATAGAAGGAGTGTTTTACTGACAGTGGTACTAAGACCCAGATTTAAGTCTCTAGAGATGACAAGTCCCTGATCAGGCCTTGTAGAACTTAAATCAGAACTCCCTCAATATACCATTGAGGTCTAGAAATTTCTTATAAAGTTCATCTTAAATCCTAACCGAGGTTAGGTCCTGACGAAATGGCAAACCCTGTCGGCATTGGCCAAGTCTTTTTATTAGGAAATTCAAATGATTGCTTTATTAGGGGAAATAATCCTATCCCTGTACCTCCACAAGACCAAGTAATAATTTTTGATGGATCATCAATGACGATTAAAAAAGGGACATCCCAACAATCCTCAGCTGAGATGAGGATAGTAGTAGGGATTTTTTGAGATTCCTATTCTTTTTATCCAGAAGAATTACAGTCCATACCCCTTGGCATAAGACAGCGCAATATGCTGAAGCCGCAGCATTACGGTATGCTTTAGAGAAGGCAGACCCTAGTAAACCCACATTAATCTGTATGGATAGTGACGATTGTAAAAGAGGATATAACCAAGATCTAGTTTTCTGGGAACAAACAAACTTTACCAATCATAAGGGTAAGCCCATATAAGTCATTGTGGGAAGACATTCTCCATTCGAGAATGGAGAAACAGAATTGTCAGGTGATTTATGTAAACGGGCATACCACTGGGACAGTACACTCAAAAGGAAACAGTCTTGCAGACGAACAAGCGAAACATTCAGTCTGCATGACACCCCCTCAAGATGGGCCTGCCAATATTAGTGTAATCACTAGGGCAGAACGGGCAGCTAATCAGGATGAGTAACTGATTCAGCTATTAGGCCCAACAAAAGAGAATCCACCAGGATACCCACCAAAGTACTTTTACTCGGAAACCCCTACGGGTATTGTGCTAGTTAAGTTGCCCAAGGGAAACCGAGAAGTACCCCCGAGACACAAACGAGAACAGCTTGCAAAAGAAGCTCACGAGGGCATAAGTCAAGCACATTGTGGTGCCAGAACAACATTCTGCAAATTGACCCCCTTATATTGGTGGCCAGGCATGCTTAAGGCCTGTAAAACATACATGGCAAATTGTGAGCCATGCTATTTAACCAATAAGTCATCACTAATTAAAGCCACCACCATTGGCTCCTGTGAAAGCTGATGAGCCAATGGGAAAATTCTTTATTGATTTTATTGGACCACTTCCCCCGTCTTTGGGATACAGACATGTTCTCGTTTGTGTAGATGGATGCACTTCCTTCTGCTGGCTGGTCCCCACAAAAACTCTTTCGGAAAACGCACTCGCCAATGCTTTTACTGACATAATTACTGTAGCTGGTGCACCCAAAATCTTACACTCCGATCAAGGTGGAGCCTTTGTCTCCAAGGTCTTCAAAGACTACTGCGAACAAAGGGGGATTGGGTTAGAGCACAGCACGCCACGTCATCCGCAATCAGCGGGGCTGGTGGAACGTAAAAACCAGGAAGTAAAAAAGCTATTGGTCAAACTGTTGAGAATCAGGGGAAATAAGTGGACCACTGTCATGCTGGAGGTGCGGCTATCACTTAATAATGTGCCCGCATTTGCATCAGGGACAGTGTCCCCTAAAACTCCATATTATCTGATGTATGGGGTTGAGATGCATACACCGCTTACCCATGGTTCTTGTATTGCCTCTACACTCTCTGATTCCTTGACCCGACAGCGACAGTTACATTAACAAAAAGTAACAGAGGAGATTCATCAAATTGATCAGAGGATAAGAGAGGCAAATAGGCAGAAAAAATTGACAAACAAAGCATGGCAACCCCTAGCAGGAGAATGGGTACAGGAAAAGAAGTTCGAGCAAAAACCTGGTTTAAGACCGAAGTGGAAAAAACCTGTTCAAATACATTCTGTTATTAATGACAGAACAGTTAAAATACATATTAAACAGCCGAATGGCAAGCATATTCTTAAAACTGTCTCCATAGACAATCTCAAAAGATGTCCTGTGGGATACCGAAATGGAGGAACAATACAAGGTGCAATCGTACACTGTCTTTCAAGACCCAGCTTGGAGCACGACACAGGAAATGGATGCGATTGAATTACTGACGACGTTCAGCCAGACGGTGTCGCCGACTCCTCCACACGACACTTGGCAACGCCTCAGGAATTGGATTTGCAAAAAGCCACAACCAAAACAAGTAAAGATCAATGAGTTGCTTCAACGAAGGAGGAAAACACTGCGGATGGAGAAGGAATCAACTGAGCTCCTGGCAAGGCCTTTATGAAAACAAGAATCTGTCCTCACGTTGGATCAAAGGAACAGAGTGTCAAACTTCAGCCAGTTCCAAATGACATCTCCTTGACTCGTATGAATAACTCACCTCTATGGAACGTACATCTGCCAATTGGACATTCTAAGTACATGTTGTTTCACTAATTGCATGACAATATACCTATCATCCTTTTAATTTGTGTTCAATTTAAAATAAGGCAAAACATTGTCGTGGGATGACTTAAAAGGAATTTTCATGTAGCACATGATTAGGCTTTTGTGAATCTCGTGAAATTAATGTGCTATTGTAACCTTATTAGTAACATTGACCAAACTCTGTCTTGATGCTCGAGTTCAATTTTTGGTCAAGAGGGGGGGGTGAAGGAATAAGCCATATAACCTATTCAGAAAATACACCATTCTATGAAAGAATTCTGGCCTTATTAAAACATGACAAACTGGGTTTGGAAATCTAGAAACCTAACGATGAAAAAGCTGTGATAGCATTCTGGCTATTGAGGTAAGATAAGTTGTTGACACTGAATCAATAACCTTATTGAAACAGAAGGTTAAAGGCTCCTAACAGTTTGAACCTTTGGGAAAAAGACAATAGTTCACCCTGTACAAGGTGTTCTAATTTATACTTCGTAAACAAGCACAAACATCTGCCTTTGTAAAAATGACATAAAGTAAAATGCATCTGCTGTTACACTGTTCTTTATGATAAACTTAGAGGAGAGACATAATTCTGTAGTGCTACCAGCTGAGGTGACTGTAAGAATTGCAGGGGTCAGCAGAAAAATGACTAGAGATAATTAGCGTACATCAGCAGAAAACCTTTAAGGAAATACCACTGGAAAACGGTATAAATATTGAATTCTCAAATGGGATAGTAGACTCGCTTTAAAGGGGCAAAGCGATTCTCGGCTTCAGAGGCAGCTCTGTAAGTCTCCAACTCTTTGTACCTCGAGGATGAAAGGTATTTAATTTTGGTGGATCTCCTGTAGAAAATTAAGAACTGTAAAACTGTAGCGAAGTTAAGATTTGAGAGTAGGTTCTCTGATAATAGAATTGTAAGCTTTCTCTTTTTGGAACTGTTAATGTTGCAATTGACTCACCAACTGTAAACTGCATGTCGATTCTTTAATAAATCTATATATTTTTAGAATTATCTCACATAAGACTTCTGTATCAAACTCGCAAACTCAATTTCTGTACACTCTTTGGTGAGGAGTTGCAGAATTCTTGGGGAGTTTTCTGGACTCTCATAATATCTGGAACGTTACAGTCTAGCTAAACTTATTAAAAGTACTATCTGGAGGACGGTAATATTTTCAGGTTGTTCCTTTCCTTTAGGGAGAGATAGTCCGGACCTTTAGACCCAACTAAGCGTCTTTAGGATTTAGCTACCTCAAACTTTAGTTGAAAGTGAACATCTGAGGAATACACCTGATCCGGGGTAGCCCTAAAGGGGCTAGGACTAGTAATTATCCCTTCATGAGAGAGTGTGAGAGAGAGAGAGTGAGAGATTGTGAGAGGGAGAGTGTGAGAGCGAGAGTGTGAGAGAGAGAGTGTGAGAGAGAGTGTGAGAGAGAGAGTGAGAGAGTGTGAGAGAATGAGAGAGTGAGTGTGTGAGAGAGAGAGTGAGAGAGTGAGAGATTGAGCGAGAGAGTGAGAGAGTGTGTGAGAGAGGGAGTGTGAGAGAGTGTGAGAGAGTGTGAGAGAGAAAGAGTGAGAGAGAGAGTGAGAGAGTGTGAGAGAATGAGAGAGAGTGAGTGTGTGAGAGTGAGAGAGTGAGAGATTGAGCGAGAGAGTGAGAGAGAGTGTGTGAGAGAGGGAGTGTGAGAGAGAGTGAGAGTGTGAGAGAGAGAGTGTGAGAGAGAGAGTGAGAGAGTGAGAGAGAGTGTTAGAGAGTGAGAGTGTGAGAGAGAGAGTGTGAGAGAGAGTGAGAGTGTGAGAGAGAGAGTGTGAGAGAGAGAGTGAGAGAGTGAGAGAGAGTGTTAGAGAGTGAGAGTGTGAGAGAGTGTGAGAGAGAGAGTGTGAGAGAGAGTGAGAGAGAGAGAGTGTGAGAGAGAGTGAGAGAGAGAGTGAGAGTGTGAGAGAGAGAGAGAGAGAGTGAGAGAGAGAGCGTGTGAGAGAGAGTGTGAGAGAGTATGAGAGAGAGTGAGAGAGAGTGAGAGAGAGAGTGAGAGAAAGTGTGTGAGAGAGAGTGAGAGAGAGTGAGAGAGAGTGAGAGAGAGAGAGAGAGAGTGAGAGAGAGAGTGAGAGAAAGTGTGTGAGAGAGAGAGTGTGTGAGAGAGTGTGTGAGAGTGAGAGAGAAAGTGTGTGAGAGCGAGTGTGAGAGAGTGTGAGAGAGAGAGTTTGTGAGAGAGTGTGAGAGAGAGTGTGAGAGACAGAAAGTGTGAGAGAGAGAGAGAGTGAGAGAAAGTGTGTGAGAGGGAGAGAGAGTTTGTGAGAGAGTGAGAGAAAGAGTGTGAGAGACAGAAAGTGTGAGAGAGAGTGTGTGAGAGTGAGAGAAAGTGTGTGAGAGTGAGAGAAAGTGTGTGAGAGAGAGTGTGAGAGTGTGAGAGAAAGAGTGTGAGAGACAGAAAGTGTGAGAGAGAGTGTGAGAGTGAGAGAGAGTGTGTGAGAGTGAGAGAAAGTGTGTGAGAGAGAGTGTGAGAGAGAGTGTGAGAGAGAGAGAGTTTGTGAGAGAGTGTGAGAGAAAGAGTGTGAGAGACAGAAAGTGTGAGAGTGTGAGAGAGAGTGAGAGAAAGTGTGTGAGAGAGAGTGTGAGAGTGTGAGAGAGTGTGAGAGAGAGAGAGAAAGTGTGTGAGAGAGAGTGTGAGAGTGTGAGAGAGAGTGAGAGAGAAAGTGTGTGTGAGAGAGTGTGAGAGAAAGAGTGTGAGAGACAGAAAGTGTGAGAGAGTGTGAGAGAGAGTGAGAGAAAGTGTGTGAGAGAGAGTGTGAGAGTGTGAGAGAGTGTGAGAGAGAGAGAGAAAGTGTGTGAGAGAGAGTGTGAGAGTGTGAGAGAGAAAGTGTGTGTGAGAGAGTGTGAGAGAAAGAGTGTGAGAGACAGAAAGTGTGAGAGAGAGTGTGAGAGAGAGTGAGAGAGAGAGTGATGTAATAAAACTCACTACACACTTGGTTGGCGCATAAAGCAAGGCTTTAATCAACTTGTTTCAGAACATGGAGGTCTAGTTGTACTTCACTAGTTCCTTGTCTTACAAAATGTCCCTGACAAGCTGGGGCCGACGCCCAAGTATTTATACTCCTTGGACGGCGCCACCAGCTGGCTGTCCAATGTTATTTCACGAGTAGTTTCTTGATGAATGATGAGATTTATAACAGAGAGTGTGTGAGAGTGTGTGAGAGAGTGAGAGAGAGAGTGTGAGAGAGTGTGAGAGAGAGTATGAGAGTGTGTGAGAGAGAGAGTGTGTGAGAGTGTGTGAGAGAGTGTGTGAGAGTGTGTGAGAGAGTGAGAGAGAGAGTGTGAGAGAGTGTGAGAGAGAGTATGAGAGAGAGTGAGAGAGAGAGTGTGTGAGAGTGTGTGAGAGAGTGTGTGAGAGTGTGTGAGAGAGAGAGAGAGAGTGTGAGAGAGTGTGAGAGAGAGTATGAGAGAGAGTGTGTGAGAGAGAGAGGAAGAGAGAGAGAGGGTGTGAGAGAGTGTGAGAAAGTATGTGAGAGAGAGACTGTGTGAAAATGAAAGAGTGCGTGTGTATGTGTGAGAATGAATGTGAGAGAATATGTGAGCCAATGTGTGAGAGAGAATGTGAGAGCGGGAGTGAGTGAGAGAGGATGAGAGAGAAAGAGAGAGACAGAATGCGAGAGTGTGAATGTGAGAATGTGTGAACATAACCTGGCGATCGAAAAAGGTAGACACAGGCAGACCAGGCTGCCAAGAGAGGACAGGATATGCTCTCACTGCAGTCAGGGAGTGGTGGAGACAGAGATGCACTTCCTCACAGCTTGTAGAAAATATCAGGGCATAAGGGAGAATTTCTACCCAAAATTCACAAAAATATGCCCGGAATTCAGAAATTTGAATGACGATCAAAAACTCCCATACCTACTAGGGGAAGAGAGAAATTGTGTAACCTTAACGGCACACTATGTTACAGCTTGCCATAAACAGAGGGACAACCACTAAATATAAGAAAAGAGTATATACAAATTATATGAAAGTATATTTATACACTCAGGGATATATCTGTTTATACACTGTATGGATAGATCTGTATTTTTGTGAACAAACATGAATGTTTTTCGATGCTTTGGCAACATAAGATGTAACTTGTCATGCCAATAAAGCGATTTGAATTGAATTGAATTGAATTGAGAGGGGGGGAGAGAGAGAATGTGTGAGTGAGAATGTGAGAGAGAGAATATGTGAGAGAGAAAGAGGGAGAGAATGTGTGAGAGAGAGAGAGGGAATGTGTGAGAGAGATAAAGTGTAAGGTAAACAGGGTGTGTGAGAAAGTGAGAGACGTGCGAGAGAGAATATGTGAGAGAGAGAATGTTCTTGTGTACGTGAGAGAGAGATAGAAAATGTGTGAGAGAGAAAGAACGTGTGAGAGAGAAGTGAGGGAAAGAAAGTGAGAGAGAGAGAAAGAGAGAGAGATTAAGCTGCAGATCTGAAAGTGCAAAAAAGCAGAAGTTGACAAGTCTGTCAGCAATTGGCAGGGCTTCAAAACGAAAGTAAAGCAGTTAAATAATAAGGCATTCACTGTAATCTCCAACTGTGCTCTGCTTTTATTAAAACAGCTGGGTCCTGAACAGTTCACAGAGCCATGTAATTTATTCTAATTGTCTCCAGTAACATTGCTGTTCGCTACAACATAATATCACAAAGCTGTGGTCGGCAGCTTCTCAACAGCCCCTCTGAAACCCAAGCTCCTTCACGTCCGAAGAAAACTCAAAAGATTTCACTCGTGGCTTATCCAAAGGAAGCTGAAAGGTGGACTGAACCAGATAAGGGCGACAGGGGGGCTGGGCTACTGCACATGCTCGAGGTCATGTAAGCGCTGGGTTTTTTTTTGTAAGATGATCCCTATGCAACTGGGGTATCAGGCATCCTTAGCATAGTGGCACACACATTCCTGTCAAAGCCTTTGCTCGCATCTCTCCAGTCTGAACGTACGCTGTGTTCCTCGGTCAGGACCAAGAGGGAAGTGCAGTTCTGGAACGCAGTGTATGGGGCTTTTAATTTACAACTGACTGGGAAACGGCAGAGTGCTTTCATTGACGATCTGGTGCTGAAGTGAGTAAGACACTTTGTGAGAGAGAGAGAGAGAAACACAAACTTTCATTTATGTGCTCTTCTATATTTTAGAAGATTTTTTTTAAATCGCCTGCGCGCTGTTTAGTTTGAAATTAATGTTGGCTGAAATGCGGCACTTAAAGAGGAAATAGTTGTCTGTTGTTTCTGGAAGTTTTGCTAGTTTTCGCTGCGAGGTTCGAAGGGGAAAGCTAAAAGAAGGAAGTCGCCGGAGCGAATGTGGGCGATGGATTCTCTCTCCGTGGCTCTGCTGTGTGCGGCCCTGGCTCACGCGGGCTGCAGCGGCCAATCGCGAGGGACGGAGGGCGGCCGCAGACGGCTCAGCAGGATCCAGCACGGGGTGTGCAGCTACACCTTCATACTGCCCGAGCCCGAGGGGAGCTGCCGCGGGACCCCCGAGCCCCACAGCACCAACGCCCTGCAGCGGGATGCTCCCCAGGCGGACCAGGAGTGGCCCTCGCAGAAGCTGCAGCGGCTGGAGAGCCGGTCAGACAACAACACGCAGTGGCTGCGGAAGGTAAGAACTCGCCCTGATTCCCAATCTCCTCTATAATACTGGCGTCCGCGCCTGCGCAGCCTCCTGCTGTAAGTGCTTTGACTTGAACTGGGTACCAGGCCACATGGAAGCTGTCAACAGCATCCGTCTCTGGCAACGATAGCTGAACTAATGTAGGAAGTCCATGCCCTTTAGTTACCTCCAGACTCGACTATTCCAACGCTCTCCTGATCAGCCTCCCACCTTCCACCCTCCATAAACTTAAACTCATCCAAAACTCTGCTGCCCCGTGTCCTAACTCGCACCCAGTCCCGTTCACCCCTCACCCCTGTGCTCGCTGACCTACACTGGCTCCCGGTCCGGCAACACCTCGATTTTAAAATTCTCATCCTTGTCTTCAAATCCCTCCATGGCCTCGCCCCCTCCCCATCTCTGTAACCTCCTCCAGCCCTACAACCCTCCGAGATCTCTGCACTCCTCCAATTCTGGCCTCTTGCGCATCCCCAATTTTAATCGCTCCACCATTGGCGGCCGTGCCTTCAGCTGCCAGGGTCCTAAGCTCTGGAATTCCCTCCCTGAACCTCTCCGCCTCTCTACCTCTCTCTCCTCCTTTAAGACGCTCCTTAAAACCTACCTCCTTGACCAAAGCTTTTGGCCACCTGCCCTAATATCTCCTTATGTGGCTCGGTGTCAGTTGTTTGTCTGATAATCGCTCCCGTGAAGAGCCTTGGAACGTTTTACTACATTAAAGGCACTGTATAAATGCATGTTGTTGTTGTGTTGGATGCACTTCAAGGGGCAAGTCAAAAGCAATCTCCTGTATATTGGATACAACAGCTTTGTCCTCCAAAGCGATTTTTAAAATGGGACACAGTTTGGGTCAGCTCAGGTGAGCTGTAAATTTTGCTGGTAAACGGTTGGACTGGGGGTGTGCACACCTTGGGCTGTGGCATTCAATGATACTGGAGCCCTGTGAAGACCGGTGAATCCTGACAAGGAATTGTTGACCAGGAGCTCAATCTTATCAGGGACGCTGTTGCATTCGAAAATACTGCAATCGCTCTGGCTATCTTAAAAGTTGATCTCATAGAGATGTGTTGTGGGAGCTGACCTCAAGCCAACTCTGCCACGTGGTTGTTTACACTGTGTATATTGTATCTGCGGTGTTGATTGTATTTTTGCAACATGTGTTGTTTGTGTTATGACACATGGAGCATGTCTTGTTCAATCGCAAATTGCAGGCTGCGCACGATTTTCTTTTATGAATGAATGTGGTTTAAGTGACTTGTGCAGGTTAAATTTAGATCATGTTTTATTTGCATTGTGAAACAACGTGGTTTAAGTTATTTGTGCAGGTTTAAAGACGGGGGATGAAGAGTGAGGGGGGGGATAATTTTGACTTGGTGCGATAGTGGGAAACATGCGATAGCGAATCGGCAACCCGTTTTACATCTCATTTCAGTGGAAATCAAAAATAGGGAAGAGATGCGAAACGGGGCTATCGCCCAGCTTACGCTGTCCCACAAAGTCAACATCTACCCCGGTTTAACTGATTGTGCAGGTTGTGTTGAATGTATTTGTATCCGTTCAGGGCGAGCCTTTCTCCTGCAGAACAAGCAGGTGTTTAACAGCTGGAGTTCACTGGAGCAGACACGAGCAGTGGTGTTTTTTTTGTTGCACAGTTACAGTAAATGTATCAAGAACCCAGAATTGCACAGTGGCTAAAGAATTGCTGTGTGTTTAGAATAGACGGGGGCGGGGGGAGGGGGTTGTATTCTCAGCCTCGGAACACTGGTCATTCAATCTGGCCTCACTTCAGTTTGTTACAAGGAAAGACAGCTCGTACATAAACAAGTCTGTAAGCATGGGACCAAGTCCAAAGCATCTTCATTGCAATGAACATAATCCGGGATATAGTCACAGGCTGGCTGCACACACTATTGAACGGGTAGAAGTCCTGATTGTACAATTTTTTTTTAAAAACACCCAAAATATATTTTTTTAAAGTCGCTGTGTTTGGAAGATGAGTTTGTAACTCTCAATAGCCTCTTGTTTCTAACTGGGGACTTTATGAATGCAGATACCATGGTCAGATCCAGCTAGGCTATGGGGGTGGGGGGTAGGCGGGAATGTGGAGTAATCGGATCAGCCATGATCTTATTGAATGGTGGAGCAGGCTCGAGGGGCCAAGTGGCCGACTCCTGCTCCTAGTTCGTATGTTCTTATTGAATGGTGGAGCAGGCTCGAGGGGCCGACTCCTGCTTCTAGTTTGTATGTTCGTATGTACGAGAAGCGTCGGGGAATGACATTCTTCAAATGCTTTTTGCGCAAGAGAAGCACACAGAATTCTCAGTAATCTGTTGTCGTGGCGAATTGTCCAAGTAGCAAGTCTGGGAAGCTTTTTGCCATTAAGTTACTTTACCTCATCATGTGTCGAAATATGGCTGGATAACATTCGTGGAGCCCAGGTTAATTGATAATGAGGGAAAAATATGGAAGCCCGATCTGATCTTCAAGAAAGGATCGGTAGTCGGTGTTGTAGATGTTACCATTAGATGGGAGGATAACAGTCATTAGAAAAAGCCTGGAGTGAAAAGTACGATAAATATAGTCACCTACAACAAGAAGTTCTCGGCTTAACAAAAGGAACATCTGTTATCTTCTTTGGTTTTGTTATAGGCGCTAGAGGCAAATGGTTCAACAAGAATAACTCACTGATGAAATTTTTACAGATAGAGAAATAGACAACATTTGCTAAAGATATCTCTAGGCTTACAGTACGGTTAACCCTCGAAATCCTACAGATTTTCAATGACATGTGATTTGGTGCAGGATCTGCATTCCGGTAAATTCACAAAGAGCGACAAAGAGATGCGTTTCTCTGTTGGTATTCATGCAATCGAGCGCCTGTAACTGAAAGCGCGCTGCTGGGGTCATTCTAACTCTAGCTGATAGTGCCGCCTCCCCACTACTCACACCTCCCGATTTACCTAAAGATAAAATGACCTCCGCTGTTTTTTTTTGTAGTTCTGTACTTGGTAAAAGTAAAGTCGGAATAAATGTTCAAAGTCGCACCATCCAAACCCAACACCGTCCCATCCCTCTTACTCCATCTAAAGCTCTGGCCAATGTCTGGCCTAGTTCTTTGACTGTTTTTTTGTTTTTCATACAGACCCCAGCATCTGCAACATTTGACCCCTTGTGACCCCACCTCATTGTTCTCCGATGTAATGTTTTCCTGACTGACCTGTTTGGACACCATTTACACCTTTGATTGCTGTGATTATCTCTCTGCTGAGGTGTGATAAATGGCAGTTAGAAAGATTACGTGTAAACATCTGACATTATTCTCTGACTATATAAGCTGTGTTTTTATGCATCTCTCCACTTCACCTGATGAAGGAGCAGCGCTCCGAAAGCTTGTGATTTCAAATAAAGCTGTTGGACTATAACCTGGTGTTGTGTGATTTCTTACAATTGGCCCAGTTCTGTCAGTGAGAACCTCTGCTCCAGCTACACAACTGTCCAATGGTCCTTCGCACTGCGTGTGAACTGTAACATAGTGCATATTCTGTACTATACAGATGAGGAGATTTGGGTACTGGAGAAGGTGCAAAAAAAGATTTACAAGAATGAGACCAGAACTGAAAGGTTATAACCAATGCTCCCTCTAAAGGATCTGCTCTCTCAGGTGGACGTAAAAGATCCCACGGCACTATTTCAAAGAAGAGCAGGGGAGTTCTCCCTGGTGTCCTGGGGCCAATATTTATCCTTCAAACAACATAACAAAAACAGATCATCTGGTCATTATCACATTGCTGTTTGTGGGAGCTTGCTGTGTGTAAATTGGCTGCCGCGTTTCCCACATTACAACAGTGACTGCACTTCAAAAATACTTTATTGGCTGTAGAACAATTTGGGACGTCCTGAGGTCGTGAAAGGCGCTGTAGAAATGCAAGTCTTTCTTTTTTTTAATATTACCGTGGGCGCGCGGCCGTTTATTTAAATGCGCAGTACCTTTAAATTTGCAGAGCGGCCGCAGATCGCGCAATATCTTCAACCGAACAGCTTGTGAGCGGCTGCGCTCCCGTGCTCCCCCGCTCCCGCGCTGCCTCGCTCCCGTGCTCCCGTGCAGCTTACAGGGAATGTTGGTTATAACTGTCAGGAAAGGATGAACAGACTGGGGCCTCTTTTCTCTCGAAAAAGAGAAGGTTGAGGGGGTGACCTAATAGAGGTCTTTAAGATTGTGAAAAGGTTTGATAGAGTGGACGTACGTTTCCACTTGTGGGGGAGATCAAAACTAGAGGCCGTAAATATAAGACGGTCACTCCGAAATCCAATAGGGAACTCAGGAGCAACTTCTTTACCCAGAGACTGGTTAGAATGTGGAACTCACTACTACATGGAATGGCATAAATGCTTTTTAAGGGGAAGCTAGATAAACATGTGAGGGAGAAAGGAATAGAAGTTTATGCTGATAGGGTGAGATGAAGTAGGGTGGGAGGAGGCTTGTCATAGAGTCATAGAGTTATACAGCACAGAAAGAGGCCCTTCGGCCCATTGTGTCCACGCCGGCCATCAAGCCCTGTCTATTCTAATCCCATTTTACAGCACTTGGTCCATAGCCTTGTATGCTATGGCGTTTCAAGTGCTCATCTAAATGCTTCTTGAATGTTGTGCGGGTTCCTGCCTCTACCACCCTTTCAGGCAGTGAGTTCCAGATTCCAACCACCCTCTGGGTGAAAAGGTTTTTCCTCAAATCCCCTCGTGTGGAGCATAAACTCCGGCACGGAGCAGTTGGGCCGAAGAGCCTGTTTCGGTGCTGTAAATATGATGTAATAACATAAGAAGTAGGAGCAGGAGTAGGCCATACGGCCCCTCGGGCCTGCTCCGCCATTCAATAGGATCATGGCTGATCCGAACCTAGACTCACGTCCACTTCCCTGCCCTCTCCCCGTAACCCCTAATTCCCTTATCTGCTAGGAAACTGTCTATCTCCGTTTTAAATTTATTTAATGTCGCAGCTTCCACAGCTCTGAGGTAGCAAATTCCATAGATTTACTACCCTCTGAGTGAAGAAGTTTCTCCTCATCTCAGTTTTGAAAAGGCAGCCCCTTATTCTAAGATTATGCCCCCTAGTTCTAGTCTCACCCATCAGTGGAAACATCCTCCCCGCATCCACCCGATCAAGCCCCCTCACAATCTTATATGTTTCGATAAGATCGCCTCTCATTCTTCTGAATTCCAATGAGTAGAGGCCCAACCTACTCAACCTTTCCTCATAAGTCAACCCCCTCATCTCCGGAATCAACCGAGTGAACCTTCTCTGAACTGCCTCGAGAGCAAGTATATCTTTTCTAAAATATGGAAACCAAAACTGCACGCAGTATTCCAGGTGTGGCCTCACCAGTACCCTGTATAACTGAAGCAAAACTTCCCTGCTTTTATACTCCATCCCCCTTGCAATAAAAGCCAAGATTCCATTGGCCTTCCTGATCACCTGCTGTACCTGCATACCAACCTTCTGTGTTTCATGCACCAGGACACCCAGATCCCTTTGTACTGTAGCACTTTGCAGTTTCTCTCCATTTAGATAATAACTTGCTCTTTGATTTTTTCTGCCAAAGTGCATAACCTCACACTTTCCAACATTATGTTCCATCTGCCAAATTTCTGCCCACTCACTTAGCCTGTCTATGCCCTTTTGCAGATTTTTTATGTCCTCCTCACTCACTGCTTTCCCTCCCATCTTTGTATCGTCAGCAAACTTGAATATGTTGCACTTGGTCCCCTCCTCCAAATCGTTAATATAGATTGTAAAGAGTTGGGGTTCCAGCACTGATCCCTGCGGAACACCACTAGTTACTGATTGCCAACCTGAGAATGAACCACTTATCCCAACTCTCTGTTTTCTGTTAGATAGCCAATCTTCCACCCATGCCAGTATATTACCCCCAATCCCGTGATTTTCTGTAATACCACGATGTCAGAAAGTGTGCACAAACATGCAATACTCATTTTAGCAACAAATTAGGCCTTATCGGCCGGTGTCTGAGACTGAAGCCCCGGCTGTAACCCTGGGCGGGCTGGTGCTAATTCGGGCACCAAAATCCCCCCCTGACTGCGACAGAGTGAGGCCCAGGTGATTCAAGATGGCGGCTCACCACCACCTTCTCAAGGGCAATTAGGGATGGGCAATAAATGCTGGCCTTGCCAGAAACGGCCACATCCCATGAATTAATAAATAAAAAGCCTCAGCTTTTCATCATATATGTTAATGACTTGGATGAAGGAATAGAGAGTTGTATATCCAAGTTTGCAGATGACACTAAGTTAGTTGGGTAGATTGGAGCAGGAAGTTACGTAGGGACATAGACAGACTAAGAGGGGGTAATTTTGACTTTGTGTGATAATGTAAAATGAGCGATATTGAATTAGCCACCCGTTACACATCTCTCCCAATTATCATTTACAATGAATTCAAAATTACCCACAGTGAGTGGGCAAGCATGTGGCAGATGGAGTTCAGTGTGGGCAAGTGTGAGGTCATCCACTTTGGATCCAAGAAAGACAAATCGGAATATTGTCTTAATAGTGAGAGCATAGAATTTGTGGAGGAGAAAAAAGACTTGGGTGTCCATGTACATAAATCACTTAAAGCTAGCGCACAGGTACGACAAATAATTGAAGAGGCTAACGGAATGTTGGTCTTTATCTCACGGGGGCTGGAATATATAGGGGAGGAAGTGATGCTTCAATCTACAGAGCACCTTGGTCAGAGCCCATCGAGAGTAGAGCGCTCAGTGTAGAGCACCTTGGCCAGAGCCCATCGAGAGTAGAGCGCTCAGTGTAGAGCACCTTGGCTAGAGCCCATCGAGAGTAGTGCGCTCAGTGTAGAGCACCTTGGTCAGAGCCCCATGTGGAGCACTGCGCTCAGTGTACAGAGCACCTTGGTCAGAGCCCCATGTGGAGCACTGCGCTCAGTGTAGAGCACCTTGGTCAGAGCCCCATGTGGAGCACTGCGCTCAGTGTACAGAGCACCTTGGTCAGAGCCCCATGTGGAGCACTGCGCTCAGTGTACAGAGCACCTTGGTCAGAGCCCCATGTGGAGCACTGCGCTCAGTGTACAGAGCACCTTGGTCAGAGCCCCATGTGGAGCACTGCGCTCAGTGTACAGAGCACCTTGGTCAGAGCCCCATGTGGAGCACTGCGCTTAGTGTACAGAGCACCTTGGTCAGAGCCCCATGTGGAGCACTGCGCTCAGTGTAGAGCACCTTGGTCAGACCCCCATGTGGAGCACTGCGCTCAGTGTACAGAGCACCTTGATCAGAGCCCCATGTGGAGCACTGCGCTCAGTGTACAGAGCACCATGGTCAGAGCCCCATGTGGAGCACTGCGCTCAGTGTAGAGCACCTTGGTCAGACCCCCATGTGGAGCACTGCGCTCAGTGTACAGAGCACCTTGGTCAGACCCCCATGTGGAGCACTGCGCTTAGTGTACAGAGCACCTTGATCAGAGCCCCATGTGGAGCACTGCGCTCAGTGTAGAGCACCTTGGTCAGAGCCCCATGTGGAGCACTGCGCTCAGTGTATAGAGCACCTTGGTCAGAGCCCATGTGGAGCACTGCGCTCAGTGTAGAGCACCTTGGTCAGAGCCCCATGTGGAGCACTGCGCTCAGTGTACAGAGCACCTTGGTCAGAGCCCCATGTGGAGCACTGCGCTCAGTGTACAGAGCACCTTGGTCAGAGCCCCATGTGGAGCACTGCGCTCAGTGTACAGAGCACCTTGGTCAGAGCCCATGTGGAGCACTGCGCTCAGTCCTGGGCAGGAAGGATATATTGGTCTTGGAGTGGGTGCAGCGCAGATTCACCAGAATGATACCAGGGCTAAAGGGGTTAAATTATGAAGACAGGTTGCAGAGAATGGGCTTGTATTCATTTGAGTTTAGAAGGTTGATGGGTGATCTAATTGAGATGTTTAAGATGATTAAAGGAGTTGATAGGGTAGATAGAGAGAAACTATTTCCCCTGGTGGGGGGAGTCCCGAACACACACACTTAAACAGATACACACACATAACTTTAAAATTAGGGCTAGGCCATTTAAGATTACAATCAGGAAGCACTGTTTCACACAAAGGGTAGTGGAAATCTGGGACTCGTTCTCCCAAAAGACTGTGGATGCGGGGGGTCAATTGAAAATTTCAAGACTGAGATTAATAGATTTTTATTAGGTAAGGGTATCAAGGGATTTGTGTTTCTGTGCATGTTTCTGTGTGTGTGAGTGTGAGTGTCAGAGTGTGTGAGTGTTGTGTGTGTGTGTGAGTGAGTGTGTGTGTGTGTTTGAGTGTGTGTATGTTTGAAAGTGTGTGTGTCAACTTTAAGAACAATTTGAACCAGTTCTCTTTAATAATTATTGGAGCCGAGGGGATTCTTGTGCTGTTACTCTACTAATTCATTCCCAACTGCTTCAGACAGGTGTTTATTTTCAGCACTCAGTCATTCCCCTTGGGGCCAATTGTTCTACATTAACATAATATAGAAACTGCACATTCCCGTTAGACCCAGAAGATGAGATGGAAATACTCAGGCTGAGATCAGCTACCTGTTAAAGGAGGGACAGCAAGATACAGAACTTTCTGCTGGACAAGTTTAGACGGAACGTTATAAACACATCTCAAATAATGCTAAACCAAATATTTCCCACCTTTGACATTTCCGCTGTTTTTCACACTTTGTCTCTGGGGTTTTGTAATGTGAAGCCATTTAAATCATACATTTCAGCATCCAGTAGGATTTTACACTGCATGAAAAAAACTAGCCCAAAAAGACGCAAATTGTTTTATACTGTCGGGACCGAATCTTGCTGGAAAAATAACGGAGTGTTAACGACGCACGCGGTTATTGAGGCATAAATCGGCCAGCAAGTTCAGGGGATTAAGAGATATGCGTGAGTTGTGAATCTCCAGAACTTGCTGGTCGATTTTCGCCGCTCCACCGTGTGCATCACCCAAACGGCCTCTCACCTTTGGCCTGCCCGTTATTTTTAAGAACTTGCTGGATTTGCACGTTAATTGCCCATTAAACTCGCCGCAGAGAGTCAAGTCTTGTAATTAACAGCATTAGTACCCTTTTAACAATCTGATAATTGTTAATGCAATGCCAATCAACCTCTCTGGCCCAGAAATTGAACAATTTAAACTTTTCAATCTCATTCCTGCAGGTAGTAAATTGTTGTTAGAAATTCTAAAAATGTCAAATCTTATTTTTTCTCTTTCCTTTCTGTCTCTTTTTCTCTCTCTCTTAATCCAGTCTTTCTTTCCCTCTCTTTATTCCTCTTTCTGTACCCGATTTGACTCTAATGCACCTGATTTCCTTCTCCGTCGTACCTCTGTTTCTTACTCAATCCTTAACTCTCATTGGTTAAGGAGATAGGCTGTGGGTCCCGTCGTTTACCGAGGTCCCAGATGCCCCGTTGCTGTTATCAGTTCGCACTCCCCGCAAGTTAGGGCGCAAAAGATCTTCGAGCTGACGGGTGCAGAAACAAGTCTAACTAACGGGGCACGTCGCGAGATGCCTCACTCCAGCAAGATCCAGCCCTCGGAAGCAGAAAGAACTGAAACGGATTCTGAATCGGGTTGGATCAGTTGCAAAGCCCCGCCCCCATTTTCCTGATTCGTATCACTGACCCCACCCCCCCTCCCCTCCCCAGGATATGACACAGTGTCCTTGCCAAGATTTGAAATGTACCTCATGTGTTTCTCTATCTCCCCGTCACTGAGTGGTGGGTGAGCTGTTTTATCTCTGGCGAAAGATCAAAGAAACCAGGGACTGCTGAAAATCTTCAATAAGAATGCAGAACAGGTGAGTCAGCACCTGTGAAAAGGACAGTCAGTTAATTCTTCAGGTGGGATTTCTCATCAGAGCTGACATTTATGGTTTGTTCCAGTACAGTAAAAAAAGAGAAAACAAATCTTAGGACTGAAAAACATCTAGTCAGCTGATCGTCCTGTGAGCGTGTGTGTGAGTTTGTGAGTGTGAGAGTGTGTGGTGTGTGTAGGTGTGTGTGTGAGCGTGAGAGTGTGTGTAGGTGTGACTGTGCTTGTGTGAGTGCATGAGTGCGTGCGAGTGAGTGTGTGTGTGTGTGTGTGTGAGTGAGTGCGAGTGTGAATGTACGTGAGTGGGTGTGTGTGAGTGTGAAAGTGTGTGTGGTGTGTGTAGGTGTGACTGCGTATGTGAGTGTGTGTGTGAGTGCATGAGTGTGTGCGAGTGCGTTTGTGAGTGTGTGTGAGTGTGAGTGTGTGTGAGTGTGTGTAAATGTGAGTGTGTCTGAGCATGAGTGACTGTGTGTGAATGTGAGTGTGTGTGAGAGAGTGTGTGAGTGTGCATGAGTGAGTATGAATGTACGTGAGTGTGTGTAGGTGTGACTGTGTGTGTATGTGAGTGTATGTGTGAGTGCATGAGTGTGTGTGAGTGCATTTGTGTGTGTGAGTGTGTGTGTATGAGTGTGTGAGTGAGTGTGCGTGAGCATGAGTGAGTGTGTGAGAGTTTGAGTGTGCGTGAGTGAGTGTGAGTGTGCGCGAGTGAGTGTGCGTGAGTGTGAATGTGCGTGAGTGAGTGTGTGTGTGAGTGAGTGAGTGAGTGAGTGTGAATGTGTGTGAGTGAGTGTGTGTGAGTGTACGTGTCTGGCCTAGAAATCGGCAGGCGAGAATCGATCCCTGCGCCAGAACGAGTAGGCCCGAAGCCCTCCTGAAATTTTCACGGCTATGGGGAAAGAGCCGGGGAGTGGGACTAATTGGACAGCTCTATCAAAGAGCTGGCCCAGGCATGATGGGCCGAATGGCCTCCTTCTGTGCTGTAAGATTCTATGAATGCGAATAAAACAGGAGCCCTCATTCCTTACTGGAATACTTGACAGAATCACCGTCATGTGTTACTGATTAAGTCCGTGATTCGGCTCTTTCAAGCATTACACAACGATTAGCGAGCAAAAATCTTTGCTTGTTCCCTGAACTTTTCACTTGGGGAAAAAAAAGGGACCTCCTGAAAAGTTATCCCCAAGACGATTAAAAGGCACCTCTGGAATGGACAAGGAGTTGGTCGAAGGGGGGGCCAGTTCGCAAAGGACCAGAGGTATCAGCAACGGTGGAGGAACAGTGCAGGAATAGAGATGGGCCAATAAATATACTATTACTTGCAGGCGTGGGGTGAAATTCTTCCTGTCATTAATTTTAATGCAGCGTTGAGTGAGCAGAAAATCGAGCCGCTTCTACAAGTTACCAGCGAGTTACCTTGTTTTTTTTTTAGCCAGCCAACTCAGAAACGTAATTGTTCTTGGATTAGTCGACAAGCACTGAGGGATTTGCGGTATATTGTGCCACAAATTAAAATAATAAGATGGCCACTTACGCTTCAGTTAAAAGAAAAATTGCTCCGTGGCTTGACAGATTTTTCTAATTTCATTTTAGCAGTTTACAGAAAAAGAATGGCAGATTGGTACCGACTCTGTGGCGGGAGAAGTTTACTCTTGGCTTGTCTACCGGCATTCCATTAGGTGTCAGCTGTGGCTCAGTGGGTGGCACTCTTCGCCTCTGAGTCAGAAGGTTGTGGATTCAAGCCCCACTCCATAAGACTTTGAGCACATAACGCTCGGCTGACACTCCCAGTGCAGCACAGTACTGAGGGAGTGCTGCACTGTCGGATGGTGCCGTCTTTCAGATGAGACATTGGCCCAGAAATTCGGGTCGGGGGCTTCCCGCGGGTGCAAGCCCCCGACCTGCACTTACCTAGCGCGCCGGCCGTTGAGCTGTGGGCCCCCGTGGAATTCCGATCCTGGGCCTGCTCCAACTGCCGGCGCGCAGTGCTTGCGTATCCCAGGGGCACAGTTAGTTCGGTGCATCCCCTGGGGTCACATGGGCCATGGGGAGCCAATCAGAGCAGGGAAATGCCCATTCATAAGTTTGACAGGAAGAGCTGTCAAAACTTAGAAATGCTACGGGCCCCAAAACATCACTAAATCTTCAAATAATTTTTTTTTTAAATCACATTTTTAAAATAAACTATAAATTACATGAAATAACTATTTTAAACAATAATTTAAATTTTTGAATTAAAAAAAAAAATTCTAACGGGGCTAAAAATAAACTTACCTTTCTTTAAAGTATTTAAAAATAATAAACCTGTGGAAAAAATGTTTTAATTTTAATTAATTCACCACTTACCTTGTAAAAAGCAGGCCTTACACCTGCTTTTTACATGTCTAACTTCTGCAGACTTACCCTCCCGGGAAAACCTGCAAAAAAAATGTAAGTTCGATGCGCACGCGCAGCCTCTCCTGCACACGCGTTCGAACTCTGAACCCCTGCTTTCAGGGGAATGGAAGTGCCGGTTTCCCACGCATGCGCAGTGCATGCAGGAAACCGGCACTTCCATTGGGCCTACAGGTGAGTACCCCGTGCGTACTCGCCTGTGGAGACCCGAAGTTCTGGGCATTATTAAAGCTGAGTTCCTGTCTGCCCTCTCAGGTGGATGTAAAAGAGTCCATGGCCACTATTTCAAAGAAGAGCAGGAGTTATCCCTGGCCAATATTTATCCCTCAACCAACCACTATCATTTATCTTATTGCCGTTTGTGGGACCTTGCTGCGCGCACATTGGCTGCTGCGTTTCCTACATTACAACAGTGACTACACTTCAGAAGTACTTCATTGGCTGTAAAACGCTTTGGGACATCCTGAGGTCGTGAAAGGCGCTATGGAAATGCAAGTCTTTCTTAACTGTGATACTGCCATCCCCAAGTTGTTGTCTGATCCTTGCTCAGAGGAATAGAAGAAGATATCACACTTCTCCATGAGATATTTCCCACTGTGTCCTACAGGGACACAGAACACATAGTACATTCTGCCAGAGTTACAGAGCATTTTTCCCATGTATCTATGAATAGCAGAAATGTTTTTAACTTACCGCCATACCACAAGCAAGCTGAGGGATCAGTTTCATTGTTAGAAAAATAAATTAAATATTAGATATTATCATGGGGAATAGAAATTGCAAATACTTTGACTGTATTAAATCACCAACATTCAGATATTTAAATTCTGTTATCAGTCATTTTTATCAAGTCGAAATGATAAAAAAAAAACCTCGCACTTGCAGTGAATAATCAGCGAGTGTCCTATCTCCAGGGTAATGTCACAATTTCAATCATCCCTATCGCAACGTGCTGAGGGGAAGCTGCTTAATAAACTGCGGAATTGGTGATTTGGAGTGTGTCAAATCTGTGTCAGACTGACACTGTCGGGATCATCACAGGCATCCTTAATGGAGGTAGTGCAATATATATATTTTTTAAACTTTCAACATACCGGAAAATGTCACCGCAGGAGCTGAAATGATTTTGAAAAGTAATTCCCATTTTGTATAAAGTCCACACGCTCCACTGCCCTACAACACTATAATCACACTGTGTTGCAGCAAGGGACCTTCAAAGCCTTGGGACTGCGGTCTTGCAGTACTTAAAAATAAGTCATGTGTTAAACCGAGGCCCCGTCTGCTCTCTCGGGAGGATGTAAAATATCCCATGGCACTAGTTTGAAGACGAGCAGGGGAGTTCTCCCTGGTGTCCTGGGCCAATATTTATCCCTCAACCAACATTACATTATCATATTGCTGTTTGTGGGAGCTTGCTGTGCGCAAATTGGTTGGCACGTTTCCCACATTACAACAGTGACTCCACTTCAAAAGCACTTCAGTGGCTGTAAAGTGCTTTGGGACAACCTGAGGTTGCGAAAAGCACGATAGAAATGCAAGTTATTTCTTTCTAATTGTAGACAGTTAACCACCAGCAATTCAGGGATAACACATTTAGCACAAGATCCCCCAGGGAGTCATTTGCAAATGACCCCAGTGGATTGAAGCTTAAACAAATCTGACTGATCCCCTGACCAAACAAATGAGTTTAAAAGGGTAATTCCAATAATGACACATTGCATAGCTTGGCAGTTGCAGCAAGGGCTGCAAGAGCTGTAATTTCTGATGAAGCCACGCTAATCAACCAGAAATGCCGAACTTTCTTTGAACCGGAAATGTTTCCCATTTTGACTCAAACGCTAGCTATTGCGCCACCTCAGTTGCACGATCTACTCTTGGCATCAAGTAGGTCCGTGTGGCCTGAGGTCTGACACACATCGTGACATTTTCATAATTAGCATTACAGAGGCATAGGATCAGCTTGACGCTGCACAGGCCCACTCCATTGTTACTGAATTAATCATTGGAGAGCTGAGGTACCTCTTGTGGGTGCATGTTTTGCATCAGACTGTGTTATTATTGGACAATGAGCGAAGGCTGTCCTGCACGGCCCACAGGGTTGGTCAACCGTCACAATCCACTTCAGCTATATTTGGAGTCGATTGGCGATTAATTGTCTGACTAATTGTTGCACTCTTAGAATAATTAGGCTGCCTATTTTGGGGCCATGAGGATGCAGAATTATTCGCTCCGTGGCTTTCAATGTTCTCTCGTTGAAGTTGTTGAGAGGAGAATGCCATGGAGCAGACATGTGTCTCATATTACCATGTGACTGCCATAACTCGATGCACAATCGCTACCAGGATGTCAGGGAATACATCCGCCCACTAGACTCTCATTTCCTATCAACTGAGATTGATAGATTTTTGTTAGGCAAGGGTATTAAGGGTTACGGAACCAAGGCGGGTAGATGGAGCTAAGATACAGATCAACTGTGATCTAATTGAATGGTGGAACAGGCTCGAGGGGCTGAATGACCTCCTTCTGATCCTATACAACCTCACTCATAGAAACATAGAAGATAGGAGCAGGAGTAGGCCATTTGGCCCCTCGAGCCTGCTCCGCCATTCAATGCGATCATGGCTGATCATCCAAACTCAGTACCCTGTCCCTGCCTTCTCCCCATACCCCTTGATCCCTTTAGCCTTAAGAAATATATCCAACTCCTTCTTGAATATATTTAATGAACTGGCCTCCACCGCCTTCTGTGGTAGAGAATTCCACAGGTTCACCACTCTCTGGGTGAAGAAATTCCTCCTCATTTCTGTCCTAAATGGCTTACCCCTTATCCTTAGACTGTGACCCCTGGTTCTGGACTCCCCGACCATCGGGAACATCCTTCCTGCATCTAGTCTGTCCAGTCCTGTCAGAATTTTATAAGTTTCAATGAGATCACCTCTTATTCTTCTAAACTCCAGCGAGTGCAAGCCCAATCGACCCAACCTCTCCTCATACGTCATTCCTGCCATCCCAGGTATCAGCCTGGTGAATCTTCGCTGAACTCCTTCCATGGCAAGAACATCCTTCCTCAGATAAGGCGACCAAAACTGCACACAATACTCAAGATGTGGTCTCACCAAGGCCCTGTACAACTGCAGCAAGACATCCTTGTTCCAGTACTCAAACCCTCTTGCTACGAAGGCCAACATACCATTTGCCTTCTTAACCACCTGCTGCACCTGCATGCTTACCTTCAGCGACTGGTGCACAAGGACACCCAGGTCTCGTTGCACTTCCCCTTCTCCCAATCTATTGCCATTTAGATAATAATCTGCCTTCCTGTTTTTGCCACCAAAGTGGACAACCTCACATTTATCCACGTTATATTGCATCTGCCATGTTTCTGCCCAATCACCCAACATGTCCAAATCATCCTGGAGTTTCTTGACATCCTCCTCACAGCACTCACGCCCACGCAGCTTTGTGTCGTCTGCAAATTTGGAGATATTACATCTAGTTCCCTTGTCTAGATCATTAATATATATTGTGAATAGCTGGGGTCCTAGGACCGATCCCTGTGGTACCCCACTAGTCACTGCCTGCCACTCGGAAAAGGACCCGTTTATTCCAACTCTTTGCTTTCTGTCTGCCAACCAGTTCTCTATCCAAGTCAATACCTTGCCCCCAATCCCATGTGCCTTAACTTTACACGCTAATCTCTTATGCGGGACCTTATCGAAGGCCTTCTGAAAGTCCAATTACCAGAATCTCAGTGAATATAACACTCCTTTACAAGACTGCCAGAAAGAAAGAAAAAGCTTGCTTTTATATACTGTAGTGCCTTTTACGACTTTGGGATGTCCCAAATTGCTTTACTGCCAATTGAAATGTAGGAAACGCAGCCAATTTGTGCACAGCAAGCTCCCACAAACAGCAAAGTGATAAATGACCATATAATCTCTCTTAGGTGTTGGTTGATGGATAAATATTTGGCACTATTTTGAGGAAGAGCAGGAGAGTTCTCCCCGGAGTTCTGGGACAATATTTATCCCTCAACCAACATCACTTATAATTATAATGAGCTTGCTCATAACCCAAGAAAAGAAGGTTGGTGCTTTAAGTTCCATTATAGTTTCACCATTTTGTTCCCTGTTCCATTAAGCTGTCAGCCAGCTCCCAATGTAATGAAAATCAAAAGGTGTCAAGGGGTTTGGGGAGAGAGCGGGAATATGGTATTGAGATAGAGGATCAGCCATGATCATATTGAATGGCGGAGCAGGCTCGAAGGGCCCAATGGCCGACTCCTGCTCCTATGTTTCTATGTTTCTTCTATGTTTCTAAACTCCTGATTTACCGAAAGGAAGAGTTGACTCTGGAAAGTATTTTATTCCACTGGCTCTTTACAAGTTTTAACAGCAACCCAGAAAGGAAAACTGTCTGTGCGATCCCAGCACTTTCTGAGAGTCCCACGAAGCATTCCCTATAATCGAAATATCATTCAAATGATCATAGAAATATTGAGGGGCGCAGATAAGCATCAATGCCTGCATAAGCTGCCACTGAAGGACGTTCGGTAGTCCCACACATCCTGGGAGGGCTGAGTGACAGGCCTGCTACACGACCAACCCAAGGTCATTTGGAGTCACGTGTTTTGCTGGAATGTGGAAGCTTTTGCCCCTTTAGTAGAAAGTCTGTTTCAAACACTTGATGAAGAATTATGACTATAAGAGCGAGTGGGGGATGATTAACCCTTTGAGGCTGTTAAGGGCTTGCCGCGTATTTCTGAAAAGACAATCAACTGACTCGTCAATTAACCCTTTCCAAAGGCAGGGACTAAAACAACAAGAATTTGAATACAACAACAGTAATTTGTATTTATGCAGCGCCTTTAAAGTAGCAAAACGTCCCAAGGCACTTCGCAGGAGCGATTATCAAACAAAATTGGTCAAAGAGGTCGTTTAAAAAAAAATTGTTTGTTTTTATGGGATGTGGGTGTCACTGGCAAGGCCAGCATTTATTGCCCGTCCCTAATTGCCCTCGAGAAGGTGGTGGTGAGCTGCCTTCTTGAACCGCTGCAGTCCGTGTGGTGAAGGTACTCCCACAGTGCTGTTAGGGAGGGAGTTCCAGGATTTTGACCCAGCGATGATGAAGGATCGGCGATATACTTCCAAGTCAGGATGGTGTGTGACTTGGAGGGGAACTTGGAGGTGGTGGTGTTCACATGAGTCTGCTGCCCTTGTCCTTCCAAGTGGAAGGGGTCGCGGGTTTGGGAGGTGCTGCCAAAGAAGCCTTGGCGAGTTACTGCAGTGCATCTTGTAGATGGTACACACTGCAGACACGGTACGCCGGTGGTGGAGGGAGTGAATGTTTAAGGTGGTAGAGGGGCTGCCGATCAAGTGGACTACGTTATCCTGGATGGTGTCGAGCTTCTTGAGTGTTGTTGGAGCTGCACTCATCCAGGCAAGTGGAGAGTATTCCATCACACTCCTGACTTGTGCCTTGTAGATGGTGGAAAGGCTTTGGGGAGTCAGGAGGTGAGACACTCGCCACAAAATACCCAGCCTCTGACCTGCTCTTGTAGCCACAGTATTTATGTGGCTGGTCCAGTTAAGTTTTAAGGAGTGTCTTAAAGGAGGAGAGGTGGAGTCGTTTAGGGAGGGAATTCCAGAGCTTAGGACCTCGGCAGCTGAAGGCACGGCCGCCAATGGTGGAGCGAAGGAAATCGGGGATGTGCAAGAGGCCAGAATTGGAGGAGCACAGAGCTCTTGGAGGGCTGTCGGGCTGGAGGAGGTTACA
Organism: Somniosus microcephalus; assembly: GCF_052327205.1. Taxonomy (NCBI): domain Eukaryota; kingdom Metazoa; phylum Chordata; class Chondrichthyes; order Squaliformes; family Somniosidae; genus Somniosus; species Somniosus microcephalus. The sequence goes on from NC_140993.1 coordinate 264,666,492, forward strand.
GAGAGAGGGAGGGGCGAAGCCATGGAAGGATTTGAACATGGGGATGAGAATTTTAGATCAAGGCCAGCGAGCACAGCTATGATGAGTGAATGGGGCTTTCCGCAAAGTCGGATGGTTGTAACTTTGGAGGCCAATTGCAGCTTAACTGAGGAAAGCTTGCAGATTGCCACCACTCTTAAGTTTCCAGCCCCAGGTCAATCTACAAAATTTCTTCACAACTGCAATTAACCTGTGATTAACCTCGGCATTAAACAACCTGACTTACTTTTTCTTTCTTTTTGTTTTTGACATTCTAAAGTCTGACAGATGCTTTCCAAATTTTTACATGTAATAGGATCTGATAACTCTCCCCACCCCCCCACCCCCCTCCCTAAAAAAAGCTGTGGATGTTGGGGGTCAAGTGAAAGTTTCAAGACTGAGTTCGCTAGGTTTTTGTTTGATAAGGGTATCGAGGGATATGGAGCAAAAATGGAGTTGAGGTAGTGATGTGCCATGAGCTGATGGAACGAGGGGCCTGCACCTGTTCCGAGTTAACATTAGAATCCCAGGGGAAATTCACCCCTGATGTGCCTTGAAGACCGAGAAATGGGAATCTGGATCTGGCTATGGTAAAGAGAATGAAAGCATCTTCTGCTAATGTGCAATGGAATTATCTTAGAGAAATTCAGTTCCTAACTGAACGTCGACTATGTAAATTGGCCTTGTTCTCACTGGAAAAGGGAAGGCTGAGCGGTGGTAGACCATAATAATCTGTTTCACCTTGCGCAGAACAGTAGAACCAGAGGACACGGCCTGTGCTTTAAGGGGGGGAATTCAAAACTGATCTGCAGAAACAATATTTCAGTGAGCGAGTGATCAATCTATGGAACAGGCTCCCTAGGGAGTCGGTGGAAGCAGAGAGTATCGATTAGTTCATTTGCAAATTCGATAGGTTTCTTTCAGAAAATAACATTTTGGGATCCAGTACATGAGTAATTTGAGACATGAGGTGTGGTGAGTGCAGCGTGCTCGGGAGGAACAGGTGACTCTGGGAGAAGGGGAAGTTCAACGAGACTTGGGTGTCCTTGTGCACCAGTCGCTGAAGGTAAGCATGCAGGTGCAGCAGGCGGTTAAGAAGGCAAATGGTATGTTGGCCTTCGTAGCGAGAGGGTTTGAGTACAAGAACAAGGATGTCTTGCTGCAGTTGTACAGGGCCTTGGTGAGACCACGCCTTGAGTATTGTGTGCAGTTTTGGTCGCCTTATCTGAGGAAGGATGTTCTGGCCATGGAGGGATTCCAGCGAAGATTCACCAGACTGATACCTGGGATGGCTGGAATGACGTATGAGGAGAGATTGGGTCGATTGGGCTTATACTCGCTGGAGTTTAGAAGAATGAGAGGGGATCTCATTGAAACTTATAAAATTCTAACAGGACTGGACAGACTAGATGCAGGAAGGATGTTCCTGATGGTCGGGGAGTCCAGAACCAGGGGTCACAGTCTAAGGATAAGGGGTAAGCCATTTAGGACAGAAATGAGGAGGAATTTCTTCACCCAGAGAGTGGTGAACCTGTGGAATTCTCTACCACAGAAGGCAGTGGAGGCCAATTCATTAAATATATTCAAGAAGGAGTTGGATATACTTCTTAAGGCTAAAGGGATCAAGGGATATGGGGAGAAAGCAGGGACAGGGTACTGAATTTGGATGATCAGCCATGATCGCATTGAATGGCGGAGCAGGCTCGAGGGGCCGAATGGCCTACTCCTGCTCCTATCTTCTATGTTTCCATGTTTCTGTGGTTCCCAAAGCTCTCCACCACTGGGGGTTTTCCTCGCCTCATGTCTGGGTCTGTTGTAGACTAATTGACAGAGGTTGATCGCTGTGATTAGTCAACAACTCCATTATCATTGTATCATGGATGGTAGAAGGCGCACTAGATGGGCCTTGGTCTTTTTTTGTCTAGCGATTCTTATAAGTCCAGAGTGTGAAACTCCCCTTAAGTATAGCAGAGGTGTCACAAACTAAGGAAGTGTGTAGGTGTAGCTGGTGCAGGAACTATGAATGCTACTGCCAATCACAAATCCAGCTAATCCAAATTGGATTAATACAGATATTTCCCAGATTTTCTTTGTTGGAACCAATGGCCGGGCATTTCCTGCACTGTAACTTTAGCGGGAGCATGGCGGAAACCCCAACTTTCCTGCGTAAACGGTGCTTAATTGTGGCGGCTACGAGGATATTCCTGGCCTGAGGAGTCTTTCCCGTTATCATTGAATGTACGGCCTGGGAAGCTGTGCTGTTGTTTCCCGGCACCATTATCGCACACCTTGAGACACGAAGCACACCCGCACACCATGGAGACATAGGCAGGGGCTACCACACGTTGAATCAGTGCGAAACCCAGCCTTGTGACACAGCTGATGGTTTGGGTGCGACACTCAAGTAATGGCCAACCCCAGGAACCATCTCAGGTCAGAGTTCAACCCATTGAGCCTCGGCAAATATATTCAAAATTGACAAAGTCCTAACGGAAAGCCACATCTATAAGACACTGTAAATGCAACACAGTTGATTCTACTAGTTTAACTGATAAATGTAGAAATAACAATCAATTCTGGAACTGTTCAGGATGAAGTGCCCCATTTGTTCCCATCTGACTCTAATTTAGTGGATTGGACAAGAAGAAATTGATTAATGTCGCTTTTTTTCTCCCATTTCCCCTCAAGTGATTAGTTCTGTTGTCTCCTCTCAGAGGCAAGGGTTTTGGCTGCCCTACATGCCTGTTGCAGTGAGGATTTAATACTTGTAGGAAGATAAACCACATTGAAGTGTCGTACATAAGCTATGTTCTCTATTTCTGCTCCTGGGATGACTTCCAGTATTCTCACACTCTGCGGAATGTGGCTCAAAGCCTGGATCTTGCAAGGCCTGTCTAACTCCAGAAGACGCAACCAAAACAGCAATGAGCCTTTCTCTGATCGGGTCACTGTGCTCGGTGAAGTGACTATATTAGCAAACGATGACATGCGTGTTTTATTTTTTAGAACACGTCTTTCTAAAATTAAAAAACCAAATAAATACTGGAAGAATCTTGGATTTTAAAATTCTCATCCTTGTTTTCAAATCCCTCCATGGCCTCACCCCATCCCTATCTCCGTAACCTCCTCCAGCCCTACAACCCTCCGAGATCTCTGCGCTCCTCCAATTCTGGTCTCTTGTGCATCCCTGATTTTCATCGCTCCACCATTGGCGGCCGTGCCTTCAGCTGCGTAGACCCTAAGCTCTGGAATTCCCTCCCTAAGCCTCTCCGGATCTCTTTCCTCCTTTAAGTCGTTTCTTAAAACCTACCTCTTTGACCAAGCTTTTGATCACCTGCCCTAATATCTCCTTATGTGGCTCGGTGTCAAATTCTATTCATAATCGCTCCTGTGAAGCGCCTTGGGATGTTTTACTATGTTAAAGGCGCTACGTAAATACAAGTTATTTTTGTTGGATTACATCACCAACAACAACAACTTGTATTTATATAGCGCCTTTAACGTAGTAAAAATGTCCCAAGGTGCTTCACAGGAGTGTTATTATATAAATTTGTCACCGAGCCACATAAGGAGATATTAGGGCGGGTGGTCAAGGCGGGGGCGATTTTGTGACTGGGGGCGCGTTGGAGGCGGGATTGCTGCTTGTCGGGTTTTAGTCCCGCCTCCATCGATTTGTAGCCAACCCACGCTACTTTCCCTTGATTGACCTTGTTAAGCCCGCCCAGCGGGGTTTGCAGGCCAATTACAGGAAAGTCGGTTGCAGAGAACGTCAATGTATGATGTGTCATCTGTCAAAAATCTTTGACAGATGAATTGTTATCGTTTGACAGCTCTGTGAAGCTGTCAAACACTGACATTCTCTGTAGTTTGATGACATCTTGAATACAAGACCCATCAAACTTTTTTCTTTAACAGAATTAAGATGGTTGTTACATCTGTGAATGCGACGGCCACCTGTCAATCCCAACGTGGAGGTCCGAGACTCTCCGCATACACACCAACTGAACCCTGCAGGAAGAAACAAAGGTAAGTACACTTTTACTAACACTTTGCACTTACCTCAGATACTCACCTCTACACTCTTGCACCCATCACTTACCTTCACACCACACTTTTGCACCCCCCCGACCCCCGCAGACCCAGTACTCGCCTCGATGACCCTGGTGGGTTTCGGAGCCTTCGGGAAGCCCGCACTTGTGAGGGCAAAAAGGGGATAATCCTATTTTCTGCCTGTTAACAGGCAGTTAATAGGCTTTAATTCCTTCCCGCCTCCAAGGAGACGGGACCCGGTGCGGGACGGCTACCCGCCCCCTGGCAAGATGGCACGGAGGCGGGTTGGAGGTGGGTTGGGTACCCACCCCCAAATTCTGCCATTTTCCCAGCAGTCCCGCCTCCATACCTGCCTCCCCAGGGCTGGCAAAATCGCCCCCATAGGTTTTAAGGAGCGTTGTAAAGGAGGAGCAAGAGGTGGAGAAGTTCAGGGAGGGAATTACATGGTGGAGGGTCGATGGAAAGGGGAATAAAGGGATATAGGAGCAGGATGGGCCCATGGGATTAGGACACTGCGCCTGTGGAGCACTGGTTGGTGTTGTAATATCTATGTAATTCTGTATATCTCCACGTAACGTGCAGTAAGCGGCATTGAATGGATTGAAGCAGGGCCTGTAGCCCAGGCTGTAAAATAAGTGAAATACCCACTGCCTCCTGCTTTTATAAACAGTTTTTGATTCGTAGCGAAGTGTTTCCCGACTGTGATCATTACTCAGTCTGAAGTAGGCAAGGACCGGGGGAAGAGCTTGTGGTGAGCTCAAAAGGTAGGTTTTGTGATCGAAGCCTGCCGTGGACTCGGCACTACAAGGCCATGTAGTATGTTTATCACAGCTGAGATCCTCAGGAGTCTTCTGGAGCGTGTGACCCTGGTATCCATTTATCTGGTAATCTCTGAGGCCATGCGTGCCTGGTGACCTATTTTCTGAAGGATTCTTCTCCCACTGTATTATTATGGACTAAGTTCTGAGAGAATCTAAATTTGAAGACCACATCGCTCGAATGTTCATAGCTAGAATGTGCAAGGTCACTGATAGCAAACCTTCCCCCCAAAAAATGGAATACTTTCAAAACAAGTGGTGATTTTGGACAGGTAAGGTTTCTTTAAATATGACTTTACCAAGGATAATGTCACAGAGTATATGCCACTCGGTAACCCTCCAGCAGGAGGTGCCCAAGAGCAAGCAATTTAGGTTCATTTTATAACGTGATTATTGTCAGTAGCACAGGGAGTCCAAGCTACAGGAAACTCTTGTTTAAACGGAATTCTCTATTAACCAGCAAAATTCATACTCCGAAAACAACACCTCAATAACCGGAAATGTTGCCGTGTCCGAGTCCGAGTCTCCAGCGGTGGCCGAGTTAGTCAGTGGGGGTAGTTCTCCAAACTGCCACTACTCGGCTTCTTGGCGCTGTCGAAAGTCCGAACACCTCAATAACAGGAGTCTGACTCTCCCGCGCTGTATACAGTCGTTTACTGTATAAGTTTTTTTTTACTGTTAAGTAATTAAAGAGTTATGGATTACCCTCAACTGGCAGTACTGTACTTAATCAAGCATCTTCCACCATCCATTTAACACAACATTCTGTAGGTGAGTACCCAATTACTGTATACTACACATTTCTTAATATTTTTATTTTTGTTTGTTAAAAATAGCCTCGGTAGATAACCCTCTCCGTCATCCGGAATTTTTAATCAACCGGCAACACGGTGGTCCCGTCGGTGCCGGACACCAAAGAGTTTCCTGTACTTGTCTTTCTGGGTTGCGTAGATGCGCACTATAGAGCTGAGGCAAACATATAACAATGGTCCTGATAATCTGCCTAGATCTCAAGTGAGGTCATAAACAGATCTGGGATTCTAATTTAAGACTCATCCACCAACAAGGAAACAGGACTGAGAACAGACCTTGCTGTACACAAATTGGCTGCTCTGATTACCCTCTGTTGTAATGTAGGAAACGCAGCACCCAATTTGTACACAGCAAGGTCCCACAAACAGCAATGTGATAGCTTACATAGAGCTTACATAGAAGATAGGAGCAGGAGTAGGCCATTCGGCCCCTCGAGCCTGCTCCGCCATTCAATGAGATCATGGCTGATCATCCAAACTCAGTACCCTGTCCCTGCCTTCTCCCCATATCCCTTGATCCCTTTAGCCTTAAGAAATATATCCAACTCCTTCTTGAATATATTTTATGAATTGGCCTCAACTGCCTTCTGTGGTAGAGAATTCCACAGGTTCACCACTCTCTGGGTGAAGAAATTCCTCCTCATCTCTGTCCTAAATGGCTTACCCCTTATCCTTAGACTGTGACCCCTGGTTCTGGATTCCCCCGCCATCGGGAACATCCTTCCTGCATCTAGTCTGTCTAGTCCTGTTAGAATTTTATAAGTTTCAATGAGATCCCCTCTCATTCTTCTAAACTCCAGCGAGTATAAGCCCAATCAACCCAATCTCTCCTCATACGTCATTCCTGCCATCCCAGGTATCAGCCTGGTGAATCTTCGCTGCACTCCCTCCATGGCAAGAACATCCTTCCTCAGATAAGGTGACCAAAACTGCACACAATACTCGAGGTGTGGTCTCACCAAGGCCCTGTACAACTGCAGCAAGACATCCTTGTTCCTGTACTCGAATCCTCTCGCTACGAAGGCCAACATATCATTTGCCTTCTTAACCGCCTGCTGCACCTGCATGCTTACCTTCAGCGACTGGTGCACAAGGACACCCAGGTCTCGTTGCATTTCCCCTTCTCCCAATCTATTACCGTTCAGATAATAATCTGCCTTCCTGTTTTTGCCACCAAAGTGGATAATCTCGCATGTATCCACATTATACTGCATCTGCCATGCATCTGCCCAATCACCCAACCTGTCCAAATCATACTGAAGTTTCTCGGCATCCTCCTCACAGCACACACGCCCACGCAGCTTTGTGTCGTCTGCAAACTTGGAGATATTACATCTAGTTCCCTCATCTAGATCATTAATATATATTGTGAATAGCTGGGGTCCTAGGACCGATCCCTGCGGTACCCCACTAATCACTGCCTGCCACTCGGAAAAAGACCCATTTATTCCAACTCTTTGCTTCCTGTCTGCCAACCAGTTCTCTATTCAAGTCAGTACCTTGCCCCCAATCCCATGTGCCTTAACTTTACACACTAATCTCTTATGCGGGACCTTATCGAAAGCCTTTTGAAAGTCCAAATACACCACATCCACTGGTTCTCCCTTATCTATTCTACCAGTTACATCCTCAAAAAATTCCAGTAGATTAGTCAAACACGATTTACCTTTTGTAAATCCATGTTGACTTTGTCCGATCCTGTCACTGTTTTCCAAGTGCTCTGCTATTACATCTTTTATAATGGACTCTAGCATTTTCCCCACTACCGATGTCAGGCTTACCGATCTATAATTCCCCGTTTTCTCTCTACCACCTTTTTTGAATAGTGACCAGATAATCTGTTTTTAGTGATGTGGGTCGAGGCGTAAACATTGGACACCAAGGAGAACTCCCTGTATCTTCTTCAAAATAGTGACATGGGATTGTTTACATCCACCTGAGACAGCAGACAGGGCCTTGGTTTAACATCTCATCGGCAGCACCTCCGACAATGCAGCACTCCCTCAGTGTTGCACTGGACGTGTCAGCCTGGATTATGGGCTCAAGTCTCTGGAGTGGGACGTGAACCCACAACCTTCTAACTCAGATGGCGAGAGTGCTGCCCACTGAGCCACGGTAACTCATTAGTTAATGAATTAAGCATTAGAAAACACTTTTCTAAACAATTTAACCGACTACACGCCCACCTTAACAATTATTGTTAATTTAAAACTACATGGAATTTGAATATATTTTACATATATTTATCACCTTGTAATAGTTGTTATAGAAAAACAAAGAACCTGAGGTAATCCATCAAGTAAAAATTGTTATCCTTTATTCCACAAACACGGTCTTATCATCTGCCGTTCATTTCTACTGGCACACCATGAGTTTCCATAGTTACCATGTGTTAGCACGATAGGCTAGTGGGGGTTGGGCATTGTGGGGTGGGGGTGGGGGTGAAAGTACATCGGATGCCTACTCACTGACCCCATCAGCAACCAATGAATATACGTCTCGAAGAATGGGGATATATTCCGGTCGCTAGGGCCAATGTCGCTGGAGCTAAACAACCTGCCCCAGATCCATATAGTTGGGTGTCAACACTTTAGGTCTCGGCGTGATCTTCTGATGAGCCACTGAGACTGGCTTAAAGTGGAAAATGAGCGATAGCTTCAATTGAATATTGTGATGTATTGAGTAGACTGGGCCTATATTCCCTAGAGTTTAGAAGAATGAGAGGTGATCTCGCTGAAACATATAAAATTCTTAAGAGGCTTGACAGTGTAGATGCAGGGAGGATGTTTTCCCTGGCTGGGGAGTCTAGAACCAGGGGTCACAGTCTCAGAATAAGGGGTCGGCCATTTAGGACTGAGATGAGGAGAAATTTCTTCACTCAGAGGGTGGTGAATCTTTGGAATTCTCTACCCCAGCGGGCTGTGGAGGCTCAGTCATTGAGTATATTCAAGACAGAGATCAATAGATTTTTGGACACTAAGGGAATCAAGGGATATGGGGATAGTGCAGGAAAGTGGAGTTGATGTAGAAGTTCAGCCATGATCTTAGTGAATGGCGGAGCAGGCTCGAGGGGCCGAATGGCCTACTCCTGCTCCTATTTCTCATGTTCTTATCAACAAAATCTAAACGCAAATATCATGTAACTTAATCTGGCAGTGATTGGTTGAAAATCTGGTCACCTATATGGATTGGTTTAGATTTGCAATTCCAAATACAAAAACCACTATCGGATACACATAGTAAAGAAAGCTAGAACTTGCATTTATATAGCGCCTTTCACCCCCAGCCCCACCCCCCCAATGCCCAACCCCTACCAGCCTATCGTGCTAACACATGGGGCGCGATCTTGCCAGCCCTGGGGAGGCGGGTATGGAGTTGGGACTGCCGGGAAAATGGCAGAATCTGGGGGCGGGCGCCCAACGCGTCTCTGTGCCATCTTGCCAGGAGGCGGGTAGCCGTCCCGCGCCGGGTCCCGTCTCCTTGGAGGCGGGAAGGGGATTACAGCTAGTTACCAGACAGATAAGAGGATTATCCCCATTTTTCCAACAGAGGCGTGGGCTTCCCGACGTCGGGAAACCCCGCCAGGGTCAGCGAGGCGAGCAGTGGGTCTGTGGGGGTTGGAGGGGTCCAAAAGTGCGCTGTGGAGGTGAGTGATGGGTGAAAGTGTGGAGAGGTGAGTATGTGAGGTGAGTGGAAAGTGTTAGAAAATGTTTACTTACCTTTGTTTCTTCCTGCAGGCTTCAACAGTTGGGGATGCGGAGAGTCTCGCATCTCACCGGCAGAGATAACAGATGGCTGCTGCATTCTCCGATGCAACAACCATCTAATTTCTGCTAAAGAAAGAGGTTTGATGAGGTCTTGAATACAAGGACTCCTCAAACTACAGAGAATGTCAGTGTTTGACAGCTTCACAGAGCTGTCAAATGATGACAATTCAGCTGTCAAAAATTTTTGACAGATGAGTCATAGTCATAGAGTATAGAGTTATACAGCACAAAAAGAGGCCCTTCGGCCCATCGTGTCTGTGCCGGCCATCAAGCCCTGTCTAATCTAATCCCATTTTCCAGCACTTGGTCCGTAGCCTTGTATGCTATGGCATTTCAAGTGCTCATCTAAATGCTTCTTGAATGTTGTGAGGGTTCCTGCCTCTACCACCCTTTCAGGCAGAGAGTTCCAGATTCCAACCACCCTCTGGGTGAAAAAGTTTTCCCTCAAATCCCCTCTAAACCTCCTGCCCCTTACCTTGAAACTATGCCCCCTGGTTATTGACCCCTCTATTAAGGGGAAAAGTTCCTTTCTATCTACCCTATCTATGCCCCTCATAATTTTGTACACCTCAATCAGGTCCCCCCTCAGCCTTCTCTGCTCTAAGGAAAACAACCCCAGCCTGTCCAGTCTCTCTTCATAGCTGAAGCGCTCCAGCCCAGGTAACATCCTGGTGAATCTCCTCTGCACCCTCCCCAATGCAATCACATCCTTCCTATAGTGTGGTGACCAGAATGGCACACAGTATTCCAGCTGTGGCCTAACTAGTGTTTTGTACAGCTCCATCATAACCTCCCTGCTCTTATATTCTATGCCTCGGCTAATGAAGGCAAGTATCCCATATGCCTTTTTAACCACCTTATCTACCTGTCCTGCTGCCTTCAGGGATCTATGTACATGCATACCAAGGTCCCTCTGATACTCTGTCCTTCCTAGGGTCCTACCATTCATTGTGTATTCCCTTGCCTTGTTAGTCCTCCCAAAATGCATCACCTCACACTTTTCAGGGTTAGATTCCATTTGCCACTGTTCTGCCCATCTGCCCAACCCATTTATATCATCCTGTAGCCTGAAGCTTCCCTCCTCGTTACTTACCACTTCATCAATTTTCGTGTCATCTGCGAACTTACTGATCATACCTCCTACATTCATATCTAAATCATTAATGTACACTACAAACACTACGCTGACGTTCTCTGTAACCGGCTTCCCCTGGGTGGGCTTAACAAGGTCAATCAAGGGAAAATAGCGTGGGTTGGCCGGAAGTCGATGGAGGCGGGACTAAAACCCGACGAGTGGGAGTCCCGCCTCCAACGTGCCCCATTGGCAAAATCGTCCCCATGGTGACTATAACTTATAGACCTCGGGACGTCCAAAGTGCTTTACAGCCAATGAATACTTTTGAAGTGTAGTCATTGTTGTAATGTAGGAAACGCGGCAGCCAATTTGCGCACAGCAAGCTCCCACAAACAGCAATGTGATAATGACCATATCATCGTTTTTTTAATGATGTTGATTGAGGGATAAATATTGGCCCAGGACACTGGGGAGAACTCCCCTGCTCTTCTTCGAAATAGTGCCTTGGGATCTTTTACGTCCACCTGAGAGAGCAGACAGGGCCTCAGTTTAACGTCCCATCCGAAAGACGGAAAAATCTTAAAGGGCGAATCCTCACCTCCAGTTAGTGGTATGTCGGATTGTATTACCAAATGTGGCAGGACAACTCACTTTCATTAAACTTGTTTACACTAAACTGCAAGTCTTCCCAAGAACCCTAATATAAATGGGTGGAGTTATTTAATTTGAAGGTGCTGGTCTTTGTTTTTTTTTTGTAGAGATTCGGGCTTTAAAATCAAAGATTTATAACAGCATAATGCAAATCTATGGTTGGGTTTAATCTGCAGGGACTGTGAACTCATGCCTCATAGGAGTCATTTATAGTCCCTGACTGGGAGTCAGCCCTCACTATAAACCCGGAGCAATAGTGTTCACTGTGGGAGTGCTGAATTAATGTGATAGTGTGCGGCTCTGTGTAGAAAGCAGTAAATCGTGTCAAAACAGAAGTGGCAAATGCCAATCCTTACACTTCTGAAATAGCAAAGGTTGGTGTTATGTATGATTACAGGACTGTTAAAAAAATATTCTCATAAGAAAGAGAGACCTTGCATTTTATGTAGGGCTTTTCACAACCTCAGGACGTCTCAAACTGCTTCACAACCAATGAAGTACTTTTGAAGTGTAGTCACTGTTGTAATGTAGGGAAACACAGCAGCCAATTTTGCACAGCAAGCTCCCACAAACAGCAATGTGATAAATGACTGAATAATCTGTTTTAGTGATGTTGGTTGAGGGATAAATGTTGGCCCTAGGACACCGGGGAGAACTCCCCTGCTCTTCTTCGAAATAGTGCCATGGGATTTCTTTAGTGATTAGTTTTCTGAGGTAAAATAATGTAATTTGTGTTAAATCTGTGAGTTATCTAGTTAATTAAGACACAGACTAATTAATAACAATCAAAAACAGGTCTTTACTGGTTGGAGGTAGGGACTATTCTGAATACAAGATTACTGCACAGTGCTTATATACCGGTGTGTTCACCCCCGGTATTACATCTACAGCAGCCTGAGAAAGTAGTACATCTCTTAAGGTGGAACAGGCTTAAGCTCTCTTAAGGTGGAACAGGTTACATACACAACAACTTGCTGTAGATAATTGATCCATTTTAACCTCCGAAGGTGACACACATTTAGGAACATACGAACAGGGGGCGGCCACTCGGCCCCTCGAGCCTGTTCTGCCATTCAATTAGATCGTGGCTGATCTGTATCTTAACTCCATCTACCCGCCTTGGTTCCGTAACCCTTTAATACCCTTTGCCTAACAAAAATCTATCAATCTCAGTTTTGAATTTTCCAATTGACTCCCAGCCTCAACAGCCTTTTTGGGGGTGAGTTCGTTCCAGATTTCCACCACCCTTTGTGTGAAGAAGTGTTTCCTGACATCATCCCTGAACGGCCTGGCTCTAATTTTAAGATTAAATCTAATGTGACGTTACTTTTCACAAATGTTCCGGATTAAGTGGGTTATTTCATCAAACGTGAAGGGGGAAAGAAGGTGTATCATTACACGCGGGTGTAGTCCGAGCTCTCGTTTGCCAGCTGAAATAAAGGTCATGGACTGCAGCTGACGCTGATACGCGACGGTCTGAAGTTTGTAATCACTGCAGTTATTTAGGACTTTAGTTCAACTCCAGTTTTTATTCCCACCTGTGTTTAATTTGTGCTGGATCTGGATTTGGGTGTGGATCAGTTTCAAGCGTTAGAGCAGCGGGGCTGGGCTTCCTAATAGATGTCACCTTTTGTGGTTGAGTTGTAAATTGTGGAAAATACTCTTGGATCATTGCAGCACGATGGATGGGATTTCAGCAAAGCTTTGGATTTGGGCTTTAAGAACAAGGGTAACTACAGGAAACTCTTTATTATCCGGCACCGACGGGACCGGCGTGGTGCCGGTTTATCAAAAAGTCCGGATTACAGAGAGGTATAGTAAAAGGTACGAGAGCCCCGTACACAGCAACAAATCCAGGCTTCCCTGTTGCTTAGCAACAGGTGCAGGAACCCCGGCCACAAGGTCCAGGCGTCCCTGTTGCATGGCAACAAGTGCAGGAACCCCGGTTACACAGCCACAGATCCAGGAACGGCCACTAATATGAAGTAAAACTTACCTGAACCTACTCCTGAATTTTGCCGGTTAACAGAGATTTCCGGTTATTTAGGTGCCGGTAAACCGAGAGTTTCCTGTAATAGGATCGGGACAGTCAAAAAACATACAGCATCCCCTCTGTTTGATTATATGCGGCTGTGTTTTAACATAGAAACAGGCCATTCGGTCCAACCAGTCCATGCCGGTGTTTATCCTCCCACCCGCCTTCATCAGACCCCATCAGCATGTCCTTCTCTTCCTTTCTCCCTCATGTGTTTATCCAGCTTTCCCTTAAATGCACCTATGTTATTCGCCTCAACCACTCCCTGTGGTAGCGAGTTCCACATTCTCACCACTCTCTGGGTAAAGAAGATTTTTCTGAATGGTTGGTTTCTTGACGGTATTAGTTAAAATGTGCACTTGTGGTGTACACAGGCTGTAGTTCCACAATCACACGCTGCCGAACACAGCCTCCTGCACCGCAGTACTTTGATGTCTTTCCTTGTACAGGGGGAATCAATACTCTACTAAACCGCTCCACAGATTTCAAGTTACTTGTTTAAATTTATCAAAGAAGATGACGCAGGTATTATAAGCTACTTCTGAAATGGTCTTATTGAAGCTGAATGTATGTAGAGACGCTGTAGACTTTCTCGAACGCCTGGTTCCCGCGACATTCTGGCCTAAACTCAGCAGAGCGCAAGTTCAAAATCCCAACGTTTAAACCTGCCAACCATAGCTGCACTGGGTCTGCTAGGTGTTGGCAAGGCCCAGTGAAGGTGCGACCCTGAGGTGCAGGAGAAAACGAAAGACTGCAGAACCATCACTATCGAAATGTGAAATGGATATCTATTCGAAAAGTATAACATTTGCTGGGCTATGGGGAAAGAGCAAGGGGGGGGAGTGGGACTAATTGGATCGCTCTTTCAAAGAGCCGGCACAGGCACGATGGGCCGAATGGCCTCCTCCTGTGCTGTAAGGTTCTTTGAGACACAGAATGACATTGAGACAGCCACGAGGAACTCGGCAGGCTAGGCAGTGTTTACCTGATTGAGGAGAGAGCTTGGCAGTGGAGGGCTCGACACAGGGGCGAACAGGTTCAGCATCAATTCAACAAAGCAACACAGGATAGAACAAAGAAAAATTCCTGCAGATGCAGCAAATCTGAAAACGAAAACAGAAAAAAATGGAAATTATTAGCAGCATCTGTGGAGAAACAGTCAGTCAGTCAGACCGTTCCTCCGGACTCTACACATAGAATCATAGAATGATGCAGCACAGAAGGAGACCATTCGGCCCATCGTGCCTGTGGTGGCTCTTTGAAAGAGCTCTCCAATTAGTCCCACTCCCCTGCTCTTTCCCCATAGCCCTGCAAAGTTTTCCTTTGCAAGTATTTATTCAATTCCCTTTGAAAGTTACTACTAAATCTGCTTCCACCGCTCTTTCAGGCAGTGCATTCCAGATCACAACAACTCGCTGCATAAAAAAATTCTCCTCATCTCCCCTCTGGTTCTTTTGCCAATTATTTTAAATCTGTGTCCTCTGGTTACCGACCCTCCTGCCACTGGAAACAGTTTCTCTTTGTTTACTCGATCAAAACACCTCATAATTTTGAACATCTCTATCAAATCTCCCCCTTAACCCTCTCTGCTCTAAGGAGAACAACCCCAGGCTTCTCCAGTCTCTCCACATAACTGAAGTCCCTCATCCCCGGTACCATTCTAGTAAATCTCCTCTGCACCCTCTCCAAGGCCTTGACATCCTTCCTAAAGTGTGGTGCCCAGAATTGGACACAATACTCCAACTGAGGCCATACCAGTGATTTTTAAAAAAGTTTTAGCATAATTTTCTTGCTTTTGTACTCTGTGCCTCCATTTATAAAGCCCAGAATCTTGTCTGCTCCCTGGTAGACTTTCTCTGTGATAGCTATGTCTGATTCTTGTTAAGACATGTCATCCCTAAAAAATGCCCTTCAACTGTCAATACAAAAAAAAAGGACAAAATATAAAGGATGAACCTTATGTCAGAACCACTAAAGCCACAGTATAATTGTGAAGTTTTGCGGTTTTGATCTAGAATCAGCTGATTTTAAAAAAAAATCTAAAATTGTCGAAGAAAAACATGCTAACAGCAAACAGCCCCAAAAAGGTCAAGTTTAAGAAAACATTAGCCAGACAAAATACAGGCCATACGAACATGGGGAGATTTCCATCATGTGACAAGGATGTCTTTGCTAATATTTTAATTTAGTTTGGTAGCTTGGTACGGAGCGCCAGTGTGAAACCCTCGCACTCCATCTTATTGATGCGATATTATTTGCTTAATGCGGCCTTTGTGTTGGCCATAGGCTGCCGGACAGCCAGTGGAATTGGCTTGTGCAAACAAATTATATTTATCGGCTGTCAAAAGTCTAGAGTGGATTACAACAGAGTCACGAGTGTATTACTGTCAGTGATGTGGGACCCCTGGAGAAGTTGGCTTGCTAACTTTTATTGGCCAAATAAAACAATGTTGGTTGTATCGCGTGAACAAATGTGCTTTTTTTTCCCCTGAATCATTCTGCTTATATTAATGTTACTGTAATGTTTGAGTCCGTGAGTGTTATCTCGACTACTCATAAATTGAACACATTTATGACTGAATAGGGCTAGTGTCAAACGCAAAGTATCTAAAAACATAATGGAGTCCATTTATCAACTGCTTAACGGCCAATGAATAATCGGTAAACATTTCAGCCTCTCTGCTGATGTGTAGAGTTTCCATTAATTACTTTTTGTCGGTATGTGGTGCCCGTTACACGCTAGTATAGCTGGACGTTTCAGAGAGAAATAAGGCACAGCAAATGTAACAAACATCTTTCACGTATTAACAATGTAATCTTACACTCAATTCAACCCAGACTGATGTGGTGAAAGTTTCGTCTTTCTGTTGCTGTAATAAGAAAGAAAGAACTTGCATTTATATAGCGCCTTTCACAATGTCCCAAAGCGCTTTACAGCCAATGAAGTGCAATCACTGTTGTAACGTAGGAAGTGTGGCAACCAATTTGTGCACAGCAAGCTCCCACAGACAGCGATGTGTTAAATGTCCAGATAATCTGTTTTAGGAGTTGGCTGAAAGATAAATGTTGGTTCTTCTTCCAATAGCATCATGGGATCTTTTACACCCTCCCCGGGGATGCGGTTTAACATCTCATCCAAAAGATGGCACCTCCGACAGTGCAGCATTCCCTCAGTACTGCCCCTCCGACAGTGCAGCACTCCCTCAGTACTGCCCCTCCGACAGTGCAGCACTCCCTCAGTACTGCCCCTCCGACAGTGCGGCGCTCCCTCAGTACTGCCCCTCCGACAGTGCAGCGCTCCCTCAGTACTGCCCCTCCGACAGTGCAGCACTCCCTCAGTACTGCACCTCCGACAGTGCAGCACTCTCTCAGTACTGCCCCTTCAACAGTGCAGCGCTCCCTCAGTACCGCCCCTCCGATAGTGCAGCATTCCCTCAGTACTGCCCCTCCGACAGTGCAGCACTCCCTCAGTACTGCCCCTCCGACAGTGCAGCACTCCCTCAGTACTGCACCTCCGACAGTGCAGCACTCTCTCAGTACTGCCCCTTCAACAGTGCAGCACTCCCTTAGTACCGCCCCTCCGATAGTGCAGCATTCCCTCAGTACTGCCCCTCCGACAGTGCAGCACTCCCTCAGTACTGCCCCTCTGACAGTGCAGCACTCCCTCAGTACTGCACTTCCGACAGTGCAGCACTCCCTCAGTACTGCCCCTCCGACAGTGCAGCATTCCCTCAGTACTACCCCTCCGACAGTGCAGCACTCACTCAGTACTGCCCCTCCGACAGTGCGGCGCTCCCTCAGTACTGCCCCTCTGACAGTGCAGCACTCCTTCAGTACTGCCCCATCGACAGTGCAGCGCTCCCTCAGTACTGCCCCTCCGACAGTGCAGCACTCCCTCAGTACTGCCCCTCCGACAGTGCAGCACTCTCTCACTACTGCCCCTTCAACAGTGCAGCGCTCCCTCAGTACCGCCCCTCCGACAGTGCAGCACTCCCTCAGTACTGCCCCTCCGACAGTGCGGCGCTCCCTCAGTACTGCCCCTCCGACAGTGCAGCACTCCCTCAGTACTGCCCCTCTGCCAAGCAGCACTCTCTCAGTACTGCCCCTCTGACAATGCAGCACTCCCTCAGTACTGCCCCTCCGACAGTGAAGCACTCCCTCAGTACTGCCCCTCCGGCAATGCAGCACTCTCTCAGTACTGCCCCTCCGACAATGCAGCACTCTCTCAGTACTGCCCCTCCGACAATGCAGCACTCCCTCAGTACTGCCCCTCCGACAGTGCAGCGCTCCCTCAGTGCTGGCGCTGGCAGTTTCAGCCTAGATTTTGTGCTCAAGTCTCTGGAGTGGGACTGGAACCCATGACATTCGGCCTTAGAGGCGCGAGTGCTGCCCACTGAGCCATGGCTGACACTTAATGTAATGGTCTTATATTTAATGAGTTTTGAGGTAGTCTGAAATCAGTTCCCAGTAGGCAAAGCCCAGAAGCAGTCTTTCGGTTCAGGATGTCATACTGACATGAGAGGGTTGGGGTTATGGCCCATTTCTTGGGAAGAGCAGAGGGAGTTTCATTCTGCATCTAATCCTGCCTCTTCAACTGAGCCTCAGGAAGTGGAAATCCCACTAGCTCTGTGTGTGATAAGTGTTCACATTTTGGTGATCCAAAACTTCATGGAGACACAGATATTCATGTCCCTATGATGGTGCCTGGCTCAGTAGTGCTGGATGTATGCATGCCCTAGCATGTGCTATGAGTTGCCTATCTGGTACAGTATTAGATTGGCTCAGTTGGTCATACTCTTGCTTTTTGAGTCAAACCCAGTGCATATTCCAGGCTGACACTCCAGTGTGGTACTGAGGGAGTGCTGCACTGTCTGAGGTGCCGTCTTTTGGATGGGATGTTAAACCGAGGCCCCTTCTGCCCTCTCAGGTGGACGTAAAAGATCCCATGGCCACTATTCGAAGAAGAGTAGGCGCGTTCTCCCCGGTTTCCTGACCAACATTCCTTCCTCAATCAGCCTCACTAAAAACAGATTAATTGGCCATTTACTACCGGTGTGTCCTTGCTGTGCACAGGTTGGCTGGAGTGTTTGCCTGTATAATGACACTTCAAAAAGAATTCATTGTAAAAGATAGATAGCGGTTGGATATTTATATCAATCATACTTAGACGGTGTGTGTTATTCAAAAATGATTATGCAAAAGTGCTGTAAATCACAGTACACGCACGATACAATCAGATTAAGGTACTCCTTGCACATTTATTCTGATAGAATCCATTGCATATCCGTGGAATGGTTTTCAGCAGCATTGCACGGAAGGAAAGATACTCATTGGAGCCAGTAGAACATACACCCACTTCAGCCTATCACTCTCCCCAGACCCTCCTGGCCAAAGTGCTCGACAAGTTGCTTGCTCCGTGTCAGTCAACTTCCCCTCCTTGCACCCCGACCTGACCGCTAAAGGCAGCTTTTTGTCTTTTTGCCACAAGAAAGAACTTGCATTTCTATAGCGCCTTTCACCACTTCAGGACGTCCCAAAGTGTTTTGCAGCCAATGAAGTACTTTTGAAGTGTAGTCACTGTTGTAAAGTAGGAAACGTGGCAACCAATTTGCACACAGCTAGCTCCCACAAACAGCAATGTGATAAGTTACCAGTTCATCTGCCTTTCAGTGAATGTTGGTTGAAGGGTAAATATTGATCAGGACATTGGGTAGAACTCCCGCTGCTCTTCTTTGAAATAGTGTTGTGGTATCTTTTATGTCCACCTGAGAGGGCAGACAGGGCCTCGGTTTAACCTCTCATCCAGAAGACGGCACCTCTGACAGCGCAGCATTCCCTCAGTGCCGCACTGGGAGTGTCAGGGTCATTGAATATATTTAAGGTGGAGATAGACAGATCTTTGAACAATAAGAGTGTCGAGGGTTATGGGGAGCGGGCAGGGAAGTGGAGTTGAGGCCAAGATCAGATCAGCCATGATCTTATTGAATGGCGGGGCAGGCTCGAGGGGCCAAATGACCTCCTCCTGCTCCTATATCTTATGTCAGCCTGGATTATGCAATTCATTGCAGGTGAAGTGCTTTGAGCTATTCCTTAGAGAGAAGGCAAGACCTTCTATAAATGCGAGTCTTTCTTTTCTCTGACACTGCTCTTGCCTTGTGTAACCTCCCTCTTGGATAAGGTCTTGTTTTGGCAGTTGTGCACCCTAACCCTTATAAATGGTGCTCCTCATCTGACAGAATGGTGTCCAGCCAGCTTAGGTGAGAAAGACTTTGTTCACTAAGTGATACAAGGTTTTTCGAATGTTTTTGTCGCAAGAGTGGCAGTCCTGGGCTGTATGTAAAATTATGGATGGACCTTTTCAGTTGGAACTGCCCATCGGTTAAGAGGTTTATCTGAAGTTTTGCTGGTCACTTAGAAACATAGAAGATAGGAGCAGGAGTAGGCCATTCGGCCCCTCGAGCCTGCTCCGCCATTCAATGAGATCATGGCTGATCATCCAAATTCAGTACCCTGTCCCTGCCTTCTCTCCATATCCCTTGATCCCTTTAGCCTTAAGAAATATATCCAACTCCTTCTTGAATATATTTAATGAATTGGCCTCTACTGCCTTCTGTGGTAGAGAATTCCACAGGTTCACCACTCTCTGGGTGAAGAAATTCCTCCTCATCTCAGTCCTAAATGGCTTACCCCTTATCTTTAGACTGTGACCCCTGGTTCTGGACTCCCCCGCCATCGGGAACATCCTTCCAGCATCTAGTCTGTCTAGTCCTGTTAGAATTTTATAAGTTTCAATGAGATCCCCTCTCATTCTTCTAAACTCCAGTGAGTATAAGCCCAATTGACCCAATCTCTCCTCATATGTCATTCCTGCCATCCCAGGTATCAGCCTGGTGAATCTTCGCTGAACTCCTTCCATGGCAAGAACATCGCTTCAGACAAGCGCTTCTGATAGCTGAAACCCGGGCAGCAAAACTTTAGCCTCTATCCACATGGACCATGTTTCACTCTGTGTGCCACTGCATTTTCCAAAAACTTCCATTTCATCCCTTCAGATTGTCCAGCTCGACATCCTTTGCTGCTCCTCAGTTTTGGGATACACTGCTGTAGAACCACAGAAGTTTACAGCACAGAAGGAAGTCATTTGGCCCATCTTAAATTGTGCCAGCTCTTTGCTACAGCAATCAAAAATCAACCCTATAGGCCTTTCGCTCTCCCCATAGCACTGCATCTCCATCTGCTTCACTTTAGGATACATACAAGCCCACGTACAATGTAAATTATGGGACATTTGAGTCAAAGCTTTATCATAAAATCAACAGTTATAACACGCATCATGGAGAGAAACAAATCACCTCACCACACACAATTCCTGCAGGCCATGTCCAAATATTAAACTGTTAAAGTTTCCAAAAGCACTGAAAAGCAAAGGATTTATATTATTTGTGTAAGGTTGAGCGGTAACCCAATGGGAGTTACTTCCAAAATGGATTGCGTGTAGACTTCAAGGAGGTAGAGCAAAAACTTGAACCTTAACATTTGGATTGACTTAGAGTTCAGATTCGGAGCCATACTTCCAGAAATGTAGATCGGAAATCTGGAAAAGAAACTGTCTGATTTCTAAGCCAGTGGAGGGAATGGAGGCAGAAGATCACTGTCGCCCCCCCTCCTGGCCAGTGAGGAGAAGCATGTCTTCAGAGTAGGGTCGCCAACCCTGATTGGACGCATTCTTGGAGGTTTCATCACATGACCTCTTGCTTGCAACCGCCCCGCCCCCGCGCTCCCCGCCATTGGTCGCCTGACACGTCATTCGTCGCGGCGCCCCGCCCCCCACGCTCCCCGCCATTGGTCGCCTGACACGTCATTCGTCGCAGCGCCCCGCCCCCCACGCTCCCCGCCATTGGTCGCCTGACACGTCATTCGTCGCGGTGCCCCACTCCCCCACGCTCCCCGCCATTGGTCGCCTGACACGTCATTCGTCGCGGCGCCGCGCCCCCCACGCTCCCCGCCATCAGTCGCCTGACACGTCATTCGTCGTGGCGCCCCGCCCCCCCACGCTCCCCGCCACTGGTCGCCCGACACGGCCATCCTTGCGGTGCCCCGCCTTCCCATGACCAATTGGGAAAGCAAACAGACTGTTCGTTACCCGATTGGCTGATTGTTGACTCTCAGTCAAACAGCCTTTCTTCCCCCATCTCCAATATTTTTATAACTAATAAATGAAAGTTCAAAAACAAATTTAAAAACATTTTTTAAATGCTCCTATGATTTTTCTCCTGGGTTTTTGCTCTCAGCAGTGTCCGGGAGATTAATCTTTAATTCCTGGAGGGTTGGTAACCCAACTTCAGTGTGTTTATAGCTTTGCCACCTCTTACCAATTATAAAATATTACTTTACATGAGCATTTATCAGCATTAGTGGCACATGGCAGCTTCCCACACTGGTTTAGCCCAGTGACAAATGGTAACAACTACCAATTTAGGTATGTGTCCGGCATTAGACCAGACTGGCTGTGATTCCATTAAAATGTTGTTGTTCAAAAGAAAAGAATCCAGGAAACGAGAGGTGGGAGGGTCAGGTGACTCAGATTTTCCACACTGCGACAGAGAATTTATTAGCACAAATCTTCTGCCATTGTTTTATCGAAAGAAGGGACTTGCATTTATATAGTACAGCCAACAAGGTACTTTAGAAATGTCAGGACACCCTCCACTCAATTCCACCCAGCAATGTGATAATGACCAGTTCATCTGTTTTAGTGATGTTGGTTAAGGGAAAAATATTGGCCAGGACACCGGGGAGAACTCCCCTGCTCTTCTTCGAAAGAGTGGCCGTGGGATTTTGTTTACGTGCCCCTGAGAGGGCAGACGGGGGGCCTCGGTTTAACGTTTAACGGCAAGCCATCCTGACCATGGCAGCGTGAGGCCCTGGTGAATTTACTGCCCCAACCTCGTCTGTCCGGGATCGCTCCCTGCGCCTGGCCGAGGGCACGATCAAGTCGATATCCTGTATTTACCCATCCACTTATTTACGTTTGGAGGGATGCAGCGTTGCTGAACCAAACCAAGAACAATGAAGAGTTTTCGATCTTCTCCAGAACGTACAGCAAAAATAAAGGTGATAGCAAAATACTGCGGATGCTGGGAATCCAAAATAACAACAGAAAACGCTGGAAAAACTCAGCAGGCCAGGCAACATCCGTGGAGAGAGAAATAGAGTCAACGTTTCAGGTCGAAACACTTCTACAGAACCCTTCTGCAAAAATAAAGGTTCCTGTTTTACATCAGTCTGTCCTCATTATAACGTTTGACATGATCATTTTTGGCAGAGATTCTCTTCTCATCTCAAAAGAGGAAGAGAAAACATAATTTTTGATCTATTTCCGTTTCTCAACCCAAATATTTCTCATTCTTTTAGGTACCTAAATATCCAGTAGTCTGTAAAAGAAGTTGTGAAGTATCAGTGACAGATATTTGGGATCGGATTCAGTGAGGGTGACAGCAAAACAATCGTAACACAGGATGCCACCTTTTTTGACACATCAATCTCTTTTATTATTAGGCAACAATTTCATTTGAGTGGCTACGATGGTAGCTAGACTGGAAGGTAACTTGGTCATTAACGTAAGAAAACTGCTCAGCACTTGGTCTAAGCGTTAAACAAAGCTTTAATCAACTGTTTTACAACATGGAGGTCTAGTCGTGTCCTTCACTAGTTCCTGTTAAGAATGTCCTGCGCAAGCTGGGCCCGTGCCCGAGTATTTATACTCTCCCTGGACAGCGCCACCCACAGGCCGCTCAGCATCACTTCACAAGTCTTTCTTTCATGAATGACCGATTCATGTCAGTCATCAAACTGAATAATTAGAGTGATAGTTGACTTATTACCAATGCTGCTAGCTAGGTTGGTAGGTAATTTTTGTACACGTGCTGGTAGTTCAGTTAATAGCGAGGTTCCCAGCCCAGTTAGTTACTCTCAGTGGGTAGCACTCTCACCTCTGAGTCAGCAGGTTGTGGATTCGAACTCATGTGCCATTTTCCTTATATAGAAACATAGAAGATAGGAGCAGGAGTAGGCCATTCGGCCCCTCGAGCCTGCTCTGCCATTTAATGAGATCATGGCTGATCATCCAAACTCAGTACCCTGTCCCTGCTTTCTCCCCATATCCCTTGATCCCTTTAGCCTTAAGAAATATATCTAACTCCTTCTTGAATATATTTAATGAATTGGTCTCAACTGCCTTGTGTGGTAGAGAATTCCACAGGTTCACCACTCTCTGGGTGAAGAAATTCCTCCTCATCTCAGTCCTAAATAGCTTACCCTTTATCCTTAGACTGTGACCCCTGGTTCTGGACTCCCCCGCCATTGGGAACATCCTTCCTGCATCTAGTCTGTCTAGAAGGATGTTCCCGATTTTGTTAACATCTGCAACAAATAGGCTAATAAACACTTTCTGCACGAAAGAGGAAAATATGTCCCTTAGCGTAAAACTTACCTAAGATTGTAGGAATGGAAGCAAAAAAAGATCATTGTGCACATCCAGCTCACCCATCATCCAGATCCACTTGCAGGAGCTGACTTGACTATGTGCCTGAAACCCATAACACCCCAGGTGCCCGCATAACCTCCAACCGCATTCTGAATGTTTCCAAGTACGTGGAGGGGCAGCAATAGATTTTGAAAGTGAACATTGCCGTAAGAAAACTACTAGGCACTTGGTCTAAGCATTAAACAAAGCTTTAATCAACTGTTTTACAACATGGAGGCCTAGTTGTGTCCTTCACTAGTTCCTGTTAAGAATGTCCTGCGCAAGCTGGGCCCGTGCCCGAGTATTTATACTCTCCTTGGACAGCGCCACCCGCAGGCCGCTCAGTATTATTTCATAAGTCTTTCTTTCATGAATGACTGATTCATGTCAGACATCACATAACTTGGGTCAACACATTAGGAAGAGGTCAAGGTGACCAACCAACATGTGTGATGAGGGATGACAGTGTTTTTTTTAGCACTATTCATTTCCTCAGGCAGTAGCAACAGCTTCAGCTGATTTAACCGCTGGATGTGACTGACATCTGGTCTGTCTGCTTCCTGTATTGCGCCGGGAGTGCGGGATTTTCCACCGCACTTCTGGCAAAGCTACGACAGCGGACAGGAAGCAGCTCCGAGGAAATTCCGGGACATTGTGCTGTGTCCAAAACTAGCATTTAATCGTACAAATTTCAATAGATTCTCCTGTTCCTGTTTGTGAGCACGTTGGACCACTGGCGTGAGGAAAATCGGGGGTGGGGTGGGGGGAAGGATCACACATCTATAAGGGAGCCTGCCCGATTTAGCATCTGTCATAAGAACATAAGAAATAGGAGCCAGGAGTAGGCCATAGAGTGTCAGCTGTGGCTCAGCGGGCAGCACGCTCTAGGTGGGAGGGGTTAGGAGTGAGCAGGTGCCGCTGGATGCTTGATTACTGCAGGGAGTTGGAGTGAGTTTGTAAAATGTTGGTCGTGGGTTTATTTTTTCAGGTTTTAGGATCTTTTTGGTCCTTAAACAGCAACCACTCCGGGCCCCTCAGAGGACAATGTTCCCAAGATGAATTTAATCAGGGGAGAAGATGTTGGGGGAAGGGAGAAAAAAAGATTTGGGCCGGGACCCCAGGAGGTTTGGAAAAGAAAACACGGTGGTGGTTCAGTGCGAGGATAAGGAGATACGAGCTTGGGATATTATCCAGGCGGTACATGAGGACTGTGGCGAGGGAAGCTGCTTTGCCTGCCGACCAAAGCCGAATGTTGGGTTCGAGGTGATGGTCAGTGGCCGAGCGGAGGTGGAAAGACTTTCACTGAGTTTGAAAGTTGGAGATAAGTTCTTGGAGGTAACTCTGCTATATTCTGAAGAGGTGGTGGTCTCATTCTTAAACCTGCCGGTTTATATTGAGGACAATGTGCTAATCAAAAAGTTGGAGTCGTGGGACATTAAAAATTGCTCGGCAATAAAGAGGACATACTATCCAGGAATGTGGGTAGCAGATGGAACCCATTACGTAAAGGTGCGGTTCCCAGAGGAGGTGAAGTCATTGCCGTACAGCATGAAATTCGAGACAATGGAAGGAGTGCAGTACTTCTGGGTACTGCATGATAACCAGGTGAAGGCTTGTTATTATTGTCTTGGACACGACCATCTTGTAAGAAGCTGTCCAGACTTGTACTGTTATATCTGTGGCGAGTCTGGCACATCGCTCGGAGCTGCAAGGCGGAGAGCTGTAGGGTGTGTCACAAAGGCCCCACCCGCTGTGAGGCTGTGGCAGGAGGAAGCCCCTTGAGTGATGAGGAGATGGGAGAAGGAGCAGGAGGTGTGAGTGGAGTGACTGGAGGAGCAGAGCAGGCGGAGGACACAGCTGATGAATGGAAGAAGAAAAGAGTGCAAGAAGAGGCAGAAAATTGCAGAGAAGAGAACAGATAGAGATGGTGGAAAGCGCACCAAGTACGGTGGAAAAGGACAAAGACAGCAGCGGGCAGCACGGGTCGAGTGCAGGCTCGAGCCTTAATATGGCTCAGCTCTCCCTAAAGAATCTGGTATCCGCGGGGGGAGAGGAGGCGGAAGTGGGGTGCGGGGTAAGTGTAAGTACTCCAAAGAAAGACATCTCGGGGAGCAGGAGGGGGCAAGACAAGGAGAGGGTGCCAGAGACAGGAGCCCTAAAGGGGCAGCAGGATGGGCGCGGGGAGACAAAGACGCCAGAAGCGAGCAAGATAGGTGCAGATGCGCCATTATCCCAGAGAGAGAAGAAACGGGGAGTAAGGGTCAGCGGTGGAGATGAGGCCAAAGGAAATGGCACTACTGGAGAAACTGTGATAGCAGGAAGACTCTCTAAGGGAGATGATGTATCTGACGGGGAGCAGGGAGGGGAGGTTACAGAAGAGCTCGAGAGTGAGGAGTCAGAGGGGGACAGAGACATGGAAGTGGGGGGTGGGGTGGCATCCTGTGGAAAGGGAAAGGTTAGTGAGGGGCAGAAGGAGGGAGAAGGGGCAGCTCCTCGGCCCAAACCTAATGTAAGGAAGAGTCTGAAACTGCACGGAAGGTTCAAACAGGACAGGAGGTGAAACAGAGCCGGAGGCTGCAGGAGAAAGCAACAGCTGCTCGAAAAGTTGGGAAGGAGCACGAGAGGAGGGAAGGGCCGGAGATTAAATGATGGGGGGATTATCAGGCACACTTCCCTTATTCGGAGCCATGATTACTGATCAATTTTTAAAGTACAATAGATTAGTATATGTTATGGGAGACAAATTAAACTTCAGGTTTTGATGTTAATATGTGGTGGAGGAATGGCTGTGCAGAGCGACGGAATGGATTTGTATGATACAATGGAATGATCACGATGTTGTAAATGTTTTTAATGTTCAATAAATATATATTAAAAAAAAGTGGGTAGCACTCTCGCCCCTGAGTCAGAAGGTTGTGGGTTCAAGTCCCACTCCAGAGACTCGAGCACAAAAATCAAGGCTGACACTCCAGTGCAGTGCTGAGGGAGTGCTGCACTGTCGGAGGTGCCGTCTTTTGGCTGAGACGTTAAACCGAGGCCCTGTCTGCTCTCTCAGGTGGATGTCAAAGATCCCATGGCACTATTTCGAAGAACAGCAGGGGAATTATCCCCAGCCTCATGACCAATATTTATCTCTCAGTCAACATAACAAAAAAAAACAGATTATCTGGTCATTATCACATTGCTGTTCGTGGGAGCTTGCTGTGCGCAAATTGGCTGCCGCATTTCCTGAATTACAGCAGTGACTCCACTTCAAAAAGTACATTGGCTGTAAAGCGCTTTGGAATGTCCGGTGGATGTGAAAGGCGCTATAGAAATGCAAGTCTTTCTTCTCTTTCTTTCATACGGCCCCTCGAGCCTGCTCCGCCATTCAGTAAGATCACTGCTGATCTTCTACCTCTACTCCACTTTCCCGCCCGACCCCCATATCTGTTTTGAATGGTGCATCGATTCTGGCCATTAGATGCTTTTGAAAGATGTACTACAAGCCATAGTTTTGGCAGAATAGTCTTTTCTCTGTTTATGTACAACTTGTACTCTGGTTTCTGTCACTTCTTTCTCTCGGTCGAATAAACATTGGCAAAGTGGCCATTATTCATATCCTCTGGCATGCTCCACTCCGTAGAATAGAAAGACAGTCTGGATTACTTCTCAGCTGTTCCCGTAAACAGGCAGCCAGCAATCACAGGACATCTCTGCACACACGGGCTGTTAGACGGGGACGACTGTAGGCCGTATGGACGATATCCCCCAGACTATACTGCTGTGATGCTAAAAGCGCCTTGTGTACCTCGAGGATAGGGAGATCCCACTCTTTCCTTCTCTTAGCGAGTGATAGCCTTTGGACGATTTGTTCAGGAGGAAGGTTGTACCTTTTTCTTCTCTTTTGTTTTATTCATTTTTGGGATGTGGGCGTCACTGGCAAGGCCGGTATTTATTGTCCATTCCTGGTTACCCTGATTGTGTGGCTTGCTGGGCCAGTTCATTGCTGTGGGTCTGAAGTCACAGATAAGCCAGACCGGGTAAGGACGGCAGGTTTCCTTCCACTAAAGGACATTAATGAACCAGTTGGGTTTTTACAACAATCTGACACCTTCATGGTCACTTCTACTGATACTATTTCCAGCTTTTTAAAACGGAATTCATATTCTCAAACTGCCATGGTTGGATTTTGAACTGACGTTCAACTGGATTATTAGTCCAAGCTACATAGATTACTGGCCCAGTAACCTAACCACTATATTACCGTACCCACCTAATGCGGCTCAGAAAGCAAAGAGGTTTAAAAACCTAGACTCGGCCTACAAAGAAGCGACAGTGTGCCAAGCTGTAATTGCATCGCCATGTGCTTTATTGCGTGTTTTCTGCCAACACAATTACTGTGGTGCTAAGAAATGCTGAAAGGATAATGGCCTAAGACGTTCAGATTCATTAACGAGTCTGCCCTTGTACCTTTCAAACAGTTTACACACTGGTCTCCATGTTCTCCAGGATGTAAGCATTCAGACCATTGAGTGTAATGTGCCTTCTGTTTATTTATCTTTGCGTAATGAAATATAATGTCACAAAAATGTTGAGTAAGAACTCGGACATCATGGCTTTTCCCAGCAGGCAGGATAAGTGCGATGTGTCATTGCTGATTATGACTCAAGTGGTTTAAATGCCGCCTTTCAAAATGTAGGCAAACAATTTGTGGTTTATGGCTGGACAGATATTACCAGTCTGTCAGTAGAAGCAACCTTTCTCTTGTCCGGAATTAGATTTCAGATTCCTGTCCCCTTTTCCAAGCACGTGCCCATTTTACTCAACATTGATCTCAATCAGACTTTCCAGCTGGAGGGGGAAGGTTAAAATGACCCCCAGAGTGTAATTACAGGATCTGTATGTCCTGTTTGTATTTTCTAACTTTGCTTTTTTCTACCTATCATCCTTAATAATCTTTTAAAAATAACACTAGAACCTTTCACTAACCTGGTTTTCTTCCGTCTGGCTCCTTCCCATTTAAGAGCCCAGACATTAACTACTGACATGGTTCCATAATGGGAGTGGTGAAAGAAAAAGAGAGCTTGAATTTCTATAGCGCCTTTCACAACCTCAGGATGACCCAAAGCGTTTTACAGCCAATGAAGTACTTTTGAAGTGTAGTCACTGTTGTAATGTAGAGAATTGAGGCAGCCAATTTAAGCATAGCAAGAGTCCACAAATAGCACTGTGATGAAGACCAGATAATCTGTTTTTAGTGATGTTGGTTGAGGGATAAATATTGACCAGGACACCAGGGAGAGCTCCCTCTGCTCTTCCTCAAAATAGTGCCGTGGGATATTTTACATCCACCCGAGAGGGCAGACGGGGGGACTCGGTTTAACGTCTCATCCGAAAGAGGACACCTCCGACAGTGCAGCGCTCCCTCAGCGCTGCACTGGGAATGTTGGCCTGGATTATGCGCTCAAAGAGTGGGGTGCGCGTGCTGAGACTTCGAGCATGACGATCGCATTGACGGGGAATCTTCCTTTCTTTAACCCATGTTTTGTGTACCGGCTGAAATGTATCCACCTGTTTTCTGCTAATCTCTCACCAGCCAAACCACTCACTCAAACACTGGGGAACCTGGAGCTGCCGCCTTCAACATGCAACACACGGTACTGCAGTATCCTAACTGTATATGCGTGGCATCACTTCAGAAATCAAGCAAAACCACACAAGTTGGGACCAGGGGCACATTTAACCTTGATCTCCTCAATTCACAAACTGGTTAACAAATTCTTTCTCGAGGTTTACAGAGACGAGTAATTGAAAAATGTCAGCTGTAATTAGCAGATTGTTTGATGTAAAGACGTCAAGGACTTGCCAACAATAATGAGTTGCTGATTGAGCATGGTGTTCACTGAGTAAGATGCCCAGGAGGACCTTTTCCACAGGCTTATTTACTCAACATTAGGACATGCTGTGAAATGTCACTTACATTGGCCTTAATTAACTTTGGTACATCTCAGAAGGCAAAGTAGTTTTGGAATGAGATGAGTGGTTTGGTTGTTTCGCATTGAAAGAAAGTCAATTTGCTAAAGTCTTCACTGACAAGAGCTGCATCATTGAAGCTCTCCAACATACTTCACTGACAACTCATAGGATGCGGGATTAGCAAAAATCCTTTCATCAGTCTGAGAAAGCTGTGAAGCAGCTGCCTGTACATAGAATTACACCGAATTTACAGCACAGAAACAGGCCATTTGGCCCAACTGGTCCATGCTAGTGTACAATGTTACTACAGGAAACTCTTTTTTTATCCGGCACCGAAGGGACCGGCGTGGTGCCGGTTTATCAAAAAGTCCGGATTGCAGAGAGGTATAGTAAAAGGTACGAGAGCTCCGTACACAGCAACAAATCCAGGCTTCCCTGTTGCATAGCAACAGCTGCAGGAACCCCGGTTACACGGCCACAGATCCAGGAACGGCCACTAATATGAAGTAAAACTTACCTGAACCTACTCCTGAATTTTGCCGGTTAACAGAGATTTCCGGTTATTTAGGTGCCGGTAAATCGAGAGTTTCCTGTATTTCTGAATCTGTGCGAGCCATCTTGAAGGTGTAGTGTAATGGGCTGATAGGAAAAGAAATCATTTGCATTTCTATACTGCGCCTTTCACAACCTCAGGATGTCCCACTGCGCTTTCAGCCAATGAAGTACTTTTTGAAGTGTCGTCACTGTTGTAATGTAGGAAATGCGGCAGCCAGTTTGCGCACAGCAAGCTCCCACAAAGAGCAATGGGATAATGACCCGTAAGCTGATTCAGCAATGTTGGTTGAGGGATAAATGTTGATCAGGACTCTGGGTAGAACTCCCCTGCTCTTCTTCGAATAGTGTCGTGGGATCTTTTACATCAACCCGAGGAGGCAGACAGAGCCTTGGTTTAAAGTCTCATCTGAAAGACCGCACCTCTGACAGTGCAGTAGTCCCTTTAATGTCAACCTAGATATTTGTATTCAAGACTCTGGATTGGGGCTTGAAGGCCCGACCTTCTGACTCAGAGGCGTGAGTGCTACCCACTGAGCCATGGCTGACTCTTAGCACTCCCCAAAAAGCCGTGGATGCTGGGAGTCAATTGAAATTTTGAAGACTGAGATTGATAGATTTTTGTTGGGTATCAAGAGATATGGGCCTAGAAATTGAGTTGCTTTAGCGCCGCTTTTGAGGCGCTAGAGGGACTAGCGCCAGAGTTATGGCCAGTTCAAAAATTCCCTGGGGCCCTAAAGCGGCGTTGCACCGGTAGCGCTGCACCGGCACCGATGACGTCATCGGTGTGCGCAGCATCCCGGTTGCCATGCCGACGGGCCCCAGCGCCGAAATTCAGTTGCGGCCGCCTCGCCCGTGGCAGCCGCAACTAAGACTCTGGCAACAGAGTCTTACATGACTTTGCGCCGGCGCATTAAAGGCCCCGCGGCGGCCGGCCGCTTTCCCGCCGGCCGCCTGGCCGCAGCTCCCTCCCCGGACTCCCCCCCCCCCGGAACAGAAGCAAGCCCGGCACTTGTCCGAGGTGCCGGGCTCATTTTTAAAAAGATTTTTGCGGGCCGCGGCCGGGTGCAGCCAGCTCCTCCTTAAGGGAAGGAGGAGGCCTGCATTTCCCGAACCTGCCGCACCGCAGCGGGCGCCACAGCGCCGGAATAGCGCCAAAATTCAGCGCGTAGCACCAGTTTTCAGGCGCAAACAGCTCTCAGCAGCGCCGGCAGCCGTTTGGGCGCAGAACTATTGAATTTTGGGCCCGACCAGCGTGACTTAGCTCCGGCACTAACTTCTGACGCTAAAGCCCTGGCTGCGCCAAAACTCAATTTCTAGGCCATGGAACCTTCAAAAAAGGGCAAACTGAGTTAAGGTACAGATCAGCCATGATCTACTAGAATGTTGGAACAGGCTTGAGGGGCCGAATGGCCTCCTCCTGTTCCTAATTTGATGGCCCAGAACAGACTCTTTGTAGAGCGAGATATTTGGTTTTCCTTTAATTATGAGTTCAATCAAACTATTGACCTTAATATTTCCAAAAATAGTTTTTCTTTTTCTTCTTCTATGTTGAAGTTGGCATTCATTTATTTACCACCAGCCCTTACTCTCCAGGGACCCTCACCCAAAGCTGGCTCTCTTCTCACCCTGGGGGTGAGAATTCCTTGGAGCTGTGTAGATAACCACACTGTAAACATGCTTTCTTTATTTATCTGTTGGTGAACTCGTAAACACGTTCTTTTAGAACAGGCTAGAAATAGCAAACTCCACCGGGACATTTTCATTATCACTGCGCGCATTGATTGGGCAGCAGAATTCCCAACCCCAGTATTGCCCGTCGCTCACTTCTTAGGGTATGTAAACTTATTTGGATAGCACCTTTTACCTTAAAACCACAAGTATTTTCTTCCCCCCTCCCTCTGGATCTGCAGATCCCCCGCACCAGCAGCTTCTTTGCTGCAAAGACTGCCAGGCTAGATCAAATCAAATCAATTTTATTTGCCATATGTATTACTACAATGGAATGTTTTTACTCCCCAATCACTTCCACAATAGGCTATGGGAGCTCACAGAGACACGTCGCTATTCTACAGCGCCATGTTCAGTAAAAGTCAATTCAATTGCGTCCAATGGCAGTGGGAACGCGATGTCCATCAGCCGCTCCGTCTCCGCGGACTCCTCCTCCCTGTTGCCGGCTCCACAATATGGTGTCCTTCTTCTCACGCTCACCGTCCGGCCTCAGGTCTCCATGCCCGGCTCTCCCTCCTTCCCCTTGAACTGCGAGCTTCCCGCACTGTCGCCGGTTCAAATTTGCAATGGCCCGGGGCCTGCCTCTCACGCTCATGTCCGGCCTCCAACCGCCATGCCCGGCTCCCCTCCTCCTAGTCCGAACCTTGGTCAGGAGTTCAGCTGTGGCATGCCTCAATGACAGGGGTCGACTCTCCACCTTCTGCATTGGCCTGTCTTAAGCCAGGGCCTCACCATTTAAGGAACTACAGGTGTAGACCGTTTCTTGACACAAGACGTTGGGGTAGATTTTCAACTTGGGTTCAAATCTGGCGCTGCGGATCTGTTGCCCATTATAGACACCGCCCCATTTCAATTTTCACTGAAGTGCAGAGAGATTGGAAAACTGATCATCCTTCTCCAGTCACCCACCCTATCCAGCAGTTCATAGAAGCTTGCAGCACAGAAGGAGGCCATTCGGCCCATCGTGCCTGTACCAGCTCTTTGAAAGAGCTCTCCAATTAGTCCCACTCCCCCCTGCTCTTTCCCCATCGCCATGCAAATTTTTCCTTTGTAAGTATTTATCCAATTCTCTTTTGAAAGTTACTCTTGAATCTGCTTCCACCGCCCTTTCAGGCAGTGCATTCCAGATCACAACAGGTTGCTGTGTAAAAAAAAAAAAATTCTCCTCATTTCCCCTCTACTTTTGCCAATTACCTCAAACCTATGATCTCCAGAGGAAACAGTCTCTCCCTATCTACTCTATCAAAGCCCTTCATAATTTTGAACACCTAGGTCCCCCCTTAACCTTCTCTGCTCTAAGGAGAACAATCCCAGCTTCTCCAATCTCTCCACGGAACTGAAGTCCCTCATGCCTGGTATCATCCTGGTAAACCTCCTCTGTACCCTCTCCAGGGCCCTGACTTCCTTCCTAAAGTGTGGTGCTCAGAATTGTACACAAGTGTGAGGTCAGCAGAGAGTGCTCTGAGTTTGGGTAAGTGTGAGAGTTCTTTAATTGTTATTTTTCCTTAAATCATTCTTGATAAGATTACTTAAGCAGTTTAAGTAAAGGGGAAAAGTTAAGTATTTGGGATTCTGTTGGTTTAAGAAGAGTAAAACAAGGTTACACTGCAGTAGGAGTAAATTGGCACAGCAGGCAGTGAAAACCAGTTTTCTAACCAATCAGCAGGGGTGACTCATTTGGCTGTAAACAAACAAACAGTATAAAAAGACCATTGCTAGTGCGAGCAAGCACTGAGTGCGAGGTCAGCAGAGAGTGCTCTGAGTTTGGGTAAGTTAGGGTAAGTGGGGTGTTAGGTCCTCTTTTCAAACTTTATCTCTGTGGGTTGCAGTTAATAAGGCCTTTCTGGTGCAGAGTGACTGTTGGTAACCCATTTAACTGGTGTAATTAGAGGGATTGATTTAATTTAAATCCAATAAATTAAAGGGGATACTAGCATCTATAATCGGGCAGAGGGTGTCCATAACTAACAATAAAAAATTTAATTAATTACATAGAATGGAGCAGGTGATGTGTTACTGTTGCGAGATGTGGGAGCCGGTGAACCCCATTGAGGCTCACGGTGATTACGTCTGTGACAAGTGTCTGCTGCTACAGGAACTCCAGCTCCGTGTTGATGAGCTGGAGTCTGAGCTTCAGACACTGCGACACATCAGGGAGGGGGAGAAGTTCCTGGACTCTGTGTTTCAGGAGATGGTCACACCTATGAAGTTAATTAATTCAGATGTAGCCCATGGTCAGGGACAGGACGGTGTGACTATGAGTGAGGCAGGTACGGGGATCCAGGAGGTAGTGTTGGAGGAGCCGCAGCCCTTGCTCTTGTCCAACAGGTTCGAGGTTCTTACTCCCTGTGGGGACAGGAGCAGGGACTGCAGGGAGGATGAGCAACCTGGCCACAGCACCATGGAATGGGGGGCCATTCAAGAGGGGGGAGTAAATAGAAATGTTGTAGTGGTAGGGGATAGTATTATTAGGGGGATAGATAGAGTTCTCTGCAGCCGAGAGCGAGAGTCCCGTAGGCTGTGTTGCCTACCCGGTGCCAGGGTTAAGGACATCTCCTCTGGGCTGGAAAGAAACTTGCAGTGGGAGGGGGTGGATCCAGTTGTCGTGGTCCATGTTGGTACAAACGACATAGATAGGACTAGGAAGCCGGTTCTGTTAAAGGAGTATGAGCAGCTAGGGGTCAAATTAAAAGACAGAACCTCAAGGGTAATAATCTCTGGATTATTACCTGAGCCACGAGCAAATTTGGCTAGGACAAATAAAATTAGAGAGTTAAATGCGTAGCTCAAAGACTGGTGTGGGAGAAATGGGTTTTGCTTCCTGGGACACTGGCACCAGTACTGGGGCAGGAGGGAGCTGTTCCGTTGGGACAGGCTTCACTTGGCCAGTGCTGGGGCTAGAGTCCTGGCGGATCATCTAACTAGGGCTGTAGAGAGGGCTTTAAACTAACTAGTGGGGGGGAGGTTCCTAGAGAACAAATAATAAAAATGACAACAGAGAAGGTCATAGACTTAGGTAGCAGTGGGGAAATTAAAAACCAGAGCGTGTCAGGAAGGGGCAGAAGGTATGGAGTAAAAGGTAAAGTAATAAAAAGGGCAAAAGCAGGAACTAAGTGTCACAAAACATATTTGAAAGTTCTCTATCTGAATGCACGTAGCATTCATAACAAAATAGACGAGTTAATGGCACAAATAACTACATATGGGTATGATCTTGTGGCCATTACAGAAACATGGCTGCAGGGTGACAATGCCTGGGAATTAAACATACCAGGTTATTTAACGATCAGGAAGGACAGGCAGGAAGGAAGGGGAGGTGGGGTGGCTATGTTAATAAAGGAAGGAATCACTGTAATACAGAGAAATGATATTGGGTCAAAAGATCAGGATAATGAAACAGTTTGGGTGGAGATAAGGAATAATAAGGGGAAAAAAACACTAGTGGGCGTAGTCTATAGGCCTCCGAACAGTTGCAACTATGTTGGACGGAGTATCAATCAGGAAATAGTTGAGGCTTGTAATAAGGGAACATCTATAATTATGGGGGATTTTAACTATCATATTAATTGGACAAATCAAATTGGGCAGGGCTGCCTTGAGGATGAGTTCATTGAGTGTATTAGGGATGGGTTTCTTGAGCAGTATGTAACTGAACCGACCAGGGGGCAAGCAACCTTAGATCTGGTCCTGTGTAACGAGACAGGATTAATTAAAAATGTCCTAGTAAAGGATCCCCTTGGAATGAGTGACCATAACATGGTTGAATTCCATATTCAATTAGAGGGTGAGAAGGTTGGATCTCAAACAAGCATGCTAAGCTTGAATAAAGGAGACTATGAAGGTATGAGAGCGGAATTGAGTAGAGTGGATTGGGAAAATAGATTAATGGGTAAGACGATACATGATCAGTGGTGTACATTTAAGGAGTTATTTTACAACTTCCAAAAAATATATATTCCACTGAGAAGAAAAGGGTGTAAAAGAAAAGACAGCCATCCGTGGCTAAGTAAAGAAATTAAGGATAGTATTCGACTAAAAACAAGGGCATATAAGGTAGCCAAATCTAGTGGGAGGATAGAGGATTGGGAAAACTTTAAAAGACAGCAAAAGATAACAAAAAGATTAATTAAGAAAGGGAAGATAGATTATGAAAGTAAATTAGCAAAAAATATAAAAACAGATAGTAAGAGTTTTTATAGTTATATAAAAAGAAAAAGGGTGGCTAAAGTAAATGTTGGTCCCTTAGAGGATGAGACCGGGAAATTAATGGTGGGAAATATGGAGATGGCAAAAACACTGAATGAATATTTTGTATCAGTCTTTACAGTAGAGGACACTAAGAATATTCCAACACTGGACAAACAGGGGGCTACAGGGGGGGAGGAGCTAAACACGATCAAAATCACTAAGGAAGTGGTACTCGGTAAAATAATGGGACTCAAGGCGGATAAATCACCTGGACCGGATGGCTTACATCCTAGGGTCTTGAGGGAAGTGACGGTAGGGATTGTGGATGCATTGGTAATAATTTTCCAAAACTCCCTGGACTCGGCAAAGGTCCCAGCAGACTGGAAAACTGCTAATGTAACACCCTTATTTAAAAAGGGCAGTAGACAGAAGGCTGGAAACTATAGACCGGTTAGCCTAACATCTGTGGTAGGTAAAATTTTGGAGTCCATTATTAAGGAGACAGTAACAGGACATTTAGATAATCATAATTTAATAGGACAAAGTCAGCATGGTTTTATGAAGGGGAAGTCATGTTTGACAAATTTGCTGGAGTTCTTTGAGGAAGTAACATATAGGGTGGATAAAGGGGAACCAGTGGACGTAGTGTATATAGACTTCCAAAAGGCATTTGACAAGGTGCCACACAAAAGATTATTGCTTAAGATAAAAAATCACGGGATTGGGGGTAATATTCTGGCATGGATAGAGGATTAGCTATCTAACAGAAGGCAGAGAGTTGGGATAAATGGTTCATTCTCAGACTGGCAATCAGTAACTAGTGGTGTGCCGCAGGGGTCGGTGCTGGGTCCCCAACTCTTTACAATCTATATTAACGATTTGGAGGAGGGGACCGAGTGTAACATATCAAAGTTTGCAGATGATACGAAGATGGGGGGGAAAGTAGTGAGTGAGGAGGACATAAAAAACCTGCAAGGGGACATAGACAGGCTAAGTAAGTGGGCAGAGATTTGGCAGATGGAATACAATACTGGAAAGTGTGAGGTTATGCACTTTGGCAGGAAAAATCATAGAGCAAGTTATTATCTTAATGGCAAGAAACTTGAAAGTACTGAAGTACAAAGGGACCTGGGGGTCCTGGTGCACGAAACTCAAAAGGTTAGTATGCAGGTGCAGCAAGTGATTAAGAAGGCCAATGGAATGTTGGCTTTCATTGCTAGGGGGATAGAATATAAAAATAGGGAGGTATTGCTTCAGTTGTACAAGGTATTGGTGAGACCGCACCTGGAATACTGCGTACAGTTTTGGTATCCATAATTAAGAAAAGACATACTTGCTCTCGAGTCAGTACAAAGAAGGTTCACTCGGTTAATCCCGGGGATGAGGGGATGGACATATGAGGAGAGGTTGAGTAGATTGGGACTCTACTCATTGGAGTTCAGAAGAATGAGAGGCGATCTTATTGAAACATATAAGATTGTGAAGGGGTTGGATCGGGTGGATGCGGGGAGAATGTTCCCGATGATGGGTGAAACTAGAACTAGGGGGCATAGTCTTAGAATAAGGGGCTGCTCTTTCAAAACTGAGAGGAGGAGAAACTACTTCACTCAGAGGGTGGTAGGTCCATGGAATATGCTGCCCCAAAAAGCTGTAGAAGCTACATCATTACATAAATTTAAAACAGAAATAGACAGTTTCCTAGAAGTAAAGGGAATTAAGGGTTACGGGGAGCGGGCAGGAATTTGGACATGAGTCTAGGTTCGGATCGGTCATGGCCCTGTGGGTAGCGGAGCGGGCCCAGGGGCCCTGTAGCCTGATCCTGCTCCTATTTCGTGTGTCTAATTCTGTTAGATTCAGGAGATGGTTCTGTGATAGTAGATTGGCGGTTAGGATCAGATCAGCTATGATCTTATTGAATGGCGGAGCAGGCTCGAGGGGCCGATTGGCCTACTCCTGCTCCTATTTCTTATTTTCTTATGTTCTTATGTAATACTCCACCTGGGGCCGAACCAGTGATTTGTAAAGGTTTAGCATGACTTCCTTGTTTTTATATTCAATGTCCCTATTTACAAAGCCAATTATCCCATAGGCTTTAACAGCCTTATCAATTTGCCCTGGCACCTTTAAAGATTTGTGAACATGCACCCCCCCTCCCCCAGATCCCACTGTTCTTGCACCCCGCTCAAAATACTGCCTCTCTATGTTGTTCCTCCCAAAGTGCATCACCTCACTCTTATCTGCATTAAATTGTACTTGCCCTGTGTCTGCCCATCCCTAGCATGGGGATAATTTTCATCTTCATTGGTGGGAGGGAGCAGGGTGGTAGCACGATGAAAACTGTGCTGCCACTGTGCACCTCATTAGCCCACGCAAATCAGGGTCCTATGACATCAATAGGACCCCAATACAATTTTCAACTGCCAATTGGCAGTGTCACTAACTAGTCCTGAGATGATGCAAATAACTCATTAAAACTGCCATGCCTCATCAACAAATAAGCAAGTATGGAAAAGGATATTGTGAAGATATGCAATTCTTCCGGCCAATAAACACTCGTTTCCAAACACACCATTGTTTATAAACGGAACACACAGAGCTGGCCCTGTCACTCTTCTAAAGATCAGTCTGTCACATATCGATCCATCACAAAGACAGCATGCAGCCACACAAGGCTGGTGGTGACAGAATTGTTTACTGTCTGTAAGTGAAGGCACGCTTGTGGAGTGTCAAAACTCAACTAGCTTAAACTGCGAGTCATGTTGCAGGAAGGGTTGTTTTTTTGCTGACTTTACTGTTATGTGAACATTAGGCCGTTATTTGGGCAAAGCTGTTTTAGTGTCAGGCTCTTAAGAAACACAAGGAAATGACAGACAGGAAAAGACCCACTGGTCCATCCAGCCTGTCCCATACAGTCCTGAGGCCTTGTGCATCACAATATAGACACTCCCCAACCACCCGATAGCACCTCCCAAACCCGCGACCTCCACCCCCTAGAAGGACAAAGGGCAGCAGGAGCATGGGAACACCAACACCTCCAAGTTCCCCTCCAAGTCACACACGCATCCTGATTTGAAAGTATATCAGGCCGTTCCTTCATCGTCGTTGGGTCAAAATCCTGGAACTCCCTCCCTAACAGCACTGTGGGAGCACCCTCGCCACACGGACTGCAGCAGTTCAAGAAGGCGGCTCACCACCACCTTCTCAAGGGGCAACTAGAGATGGGCAATAAATGCTGGCCTTGCCAGCGATGCCCACATCCTGAGAAATAATTTTTTTTAAATGGGAGAGGTGAATAATCAGATTAAAAACCCAATGTCAATTAGGGGAAAAAATCTGGAAAATTCCTCTCCAATCCCTTTAGCTGATCAAAACTAATCCAGAAGATCACATTGGCACTGATATATATTATAGGGTAACTACCTCTGGTACAAGGTGATCGCTTAACTTGCAAGTATCATCCATTGGCCTTGACTTACCTTATCTTCTTTATTTCTCTCTTTTGAATCTTGGTGGTATTCTGCATCCTGAGCCTTGGCCCATCACCTAAGTTTCTCGATAGAAAAAAAAATGAGTGCAGGATTTCTGTTCCATTGGGGACAGGACAAGATCTCTGGGCGCCCAGTTTTCTGGTCCCTCAATGCCCATATCCCACCATTTTTAGGGTCCCAACGCTGGGCGGGAGGCTCAGAAGTTTGGTTCCACGCACACAGTGAGGAAAGCAGAAAGTAATCGCAAAATTAAATCTCAGTGAGAAGCCTTAATGGAAAGCAAAAAACACTGCGAACCACTGCTGTGACAGCAATTGTCTGTTACCGATAAAAGCAGTTAGAAGAACTGGACAAAAGAAAGACTTGCATTTCTATAGCACCTTTCGCGACCTTGGGACACCGCAAAATGCTTTACAGTCAATGACCAGATCATCTGTTTTTAGTGATGATGGTTGAAGGATCAATAATGGCCAGGATGCTGGGGAGAACTCCCCTGATCTTCTTTGAAATGGGATCTTTTACATCCACCTGAGCGGGCAGACAGGGCCTCGGTTTAACATCTAGAGCAAGCATCACCAACCTTTGTAAAAATAACAATGATTAACCTCAACACATTTCGGTTTCTTCTGTCTAGCTCTGCCACAGTACCGAAACAGCTCTCATCAAAGTCACAAATGACATCGTTTGTGACTGTGACAAAGGTAAACTATCCCTCCTCATCCTTCTTGACTTCTCTGCAGCCTTTGACATGGGTGACCTCTCCATCCTTCTCCAATGCCTCTCCACCGTCGTCCAGCTGGGCGGGACTGCACTCACCTGGTTCCATTCTTAACTATCTAATCGTAACCAGAGAATCACCTACAATGGCTTCTCTTCCCGCTCCCGCATCGTTACCTCTGGTGTCCCCCCAAGGATCTATCCTTGGCCTCCTCCTATTTCTCATCTACATGTTGCCCCTTGGCGACATCATCCGAAAACATGGGACATGGGTCAATTGGGAAGGGAAGAGGGGGCATCCGAGAAGGGGGGGTACAACCGGGACAGGAGGTAACGGTGGCTGGGGGGGAAGGGTAGTGGCGGAGATCAGGGGAGGGGGAGGGGTCGAGCGGTGGCCAGCAGCTGTCCCGTTAAAGACCGCCTGTTAGGCCGCACGTCGACCTGGTTTTCCTGAGGGCAGCTGGTGTACAGCTACCTCAGGGCAAACCAATTTTGCAGTGGGGCCTCAAACAGGCACTCGGCCCCTTATTTACATGTGCTTTCTTCACAGGTGGGCTGTCCCGGTGATGGATGATGGAGATCCTAATCCCTGGTACGTGTACTATCCGTGCAGTGCACGAAGAGGAGTCCCTCTGTTTCTGGGTCTGAACTGAATTAGAGTAATTGATGCTCAGTGACCTGAGCTTACAGGCCATGGGATGCATCGCGACTTTGTGCGACAGTGTGGGGCGGGATGTCGATTTGCTGTCACCTGCTCTTGCACTGTGACGCAGGATTAGAATCTACAGTGTCAGGGGACGGATGATCTTACTTGTAAGTTGCTGCTCAATATAACAGGGTTGACCGCATTACAGGTAGATCATCACAGATTTATTAAGCATATGATAATAACTATTATTGACAATAATTAAACATACACTTAACAGCAGCGCGGATGGCAAAACCTGGCGAGTTTTTACCAGAGAATCCACCCACATTGACAGGTGTGTCGTCTCATTATCGAATTCTGAGCACTTTCTCCCAGCAACAACTCTTTTATTTTGTTTTTTTTCCCCAATCCTGTTATGCTTCCGTATTACCTAATAATCCTTGCATATCAATGACTTCGGTTTTACACATCCTGATTGATCTGTCAATCAAATATTTAGGCTGAAGATAGTTACAGAAATTCATGGAGTATCAAAGGCCTCCGAACAATCTTGTGCAGATCTTCTTCTTAGGCAGTCCCTCGGAACCGAGGATGACTTGCTTCCACACTAAAAATGAGTTCGCAGGTGACTGACGAGTCCAATGCGGGACCTACAGTCTCTCTCACAGGTGGGGCAGACGGTGGTTGAAGGGGTGGGTGTAATGATCAGTAACATGTCATTCTAGAATGGTACACTAGGTGGAGCTGTATGTTTAGTAGTGGGCTACCCACAAGGCAGTAGTCACGATGGATGCCTGTACACTAGTCCACATGGCTGAATAAATGACTAGCTCAAGCTAGCTGTTCATAATGAAAACGTCTATTTATTTATGAACATAACATGGTACCAGGATTGGTAATATCTGCTGAATATTGTGAAACGCGACATGGAGAATTTGAAGCCACTGGAGGGTTTGAAACTCACGGGGAATGTCGACTGCAATTGGCGGACTTTCAAACAACAATTCGAACTCTACATTGCTGCCATCGGGTTCGGTACGAAGCCAGACGCAAGGAAAATAGCATTGCTGCTCATGGTTGCAGGCCCGCAGGTGATAGAGGTATTTAATATGTTTGTATTTGATCAAGAGGAGAACAGAGAAAAGATGGACGATGTGCTAAAGAAGTTTGATACACATTGTTCTCCCAAAAAGAATGAGACCTATGAGAGGTACGTGTTCCGTTCACAGACACAGCAGCAAAATGAGACTTTTGATAGCTTTGTGACCGATCTGAAACTGAAAGCGCAGACATGTAATTTCACTGAACTGAAATCATCCATGATTCGTGACCAGATTGTGTTTGGTATTCATGATAAAAAGGTCAGGGAACGTTTGTTGAGAGAAACCAAACTAACATTGGAGGATGCTGTGAAAATATGCCATGCCAGTGAGCTAGCTCGGCAGCACGCAAAGACTTTCAGTGAAATTAATAATGATGCGACTGTAATGAGTGACTGTGCTGCTGTCGGTGCTGTGTCCTACGAGGGGAAGAAACGTGGGCAGAACAGAAATGCAAAGCAATCGGAGGATGGAACTTTTAATTGTAAACGCTGTGGTTACAAGCACCAGTCAAGACAATGCCCAGCGTTTGGGAAAATGTGCACAAAATGTAATGGAAAGAATCACTTTGCCAAACAATGCTTTTCAAAAGTAAAAACATAGAAAGGGCAACAAGTCAATGTGATTGAGGACACTGATTTAAGTGAGACATTTTTTGTAGGAATGGTGTCATGTGACAATATAGAAAAGGATACAGAAAATGTGCAGCCCTCAGGAATGGACAATGCTGAACATAAAGTTAATGCAGTAAAAGAGGACAAATGGATAATGCCACTGCAGGTAAATGGAGCATTAGTTACATTGAAACTAGACACTGGGGCAAAAGCAAACTTAATCAGTATGAGTGACATTAACAATATGAAAGAAAAGCCCAAAATACAGAAAAAGTCAGTACTACTGAAGGACTATAATGGATAGAAAATAGATAGCTTAGGTGTGTGCACACTCAAAGTGACAGTCAAAGACAAAGTGCATCATCTCATGTTTTCTGTTGTGGCTGAAGGACTTGATTCACTACTAGGTGACAAAGCTTGTGAGGACTTAGAACTGGTCAAGAGAGTCTACCATATAAACTGTGCCATAAGCAGACCAGATGACTCAGTGGATTCTGTAGTGAGTAATTTCCAGGATGTGTTCAAAGGATTTGGAGTTCTACCATTCACTTACAAGATCCAGCTAAAGGAGGATGCTCAGCCAGTGGTACATGCTCCACGGAGAGTTCCAGCACCCCTGCGTGACCGGCTCAAGAAAGAACTGGACAGAATGACCACACTAGGAGTCATCAGGAAAGTCGAAGAGCCAAGAGACTGGGTTAACTCCATGGTATGTGTAAAGAAAAAGAACAATGATCTAAGAATATGCATGGATCCAAAGGACTTAAATGCAAACATAAAACGTGAACACTACCAGATTCCCAAGCGAGAAGAAATCACCAGTGAAATGTCAGGTGCCAGATACTTCACAAAGCTCGATGCCTCACAAGGATTTTGGCAACTAAAACTGGATGAAGAGAGCACCAAATACTGTACCTTCAACACACCATTTGGCAGGTATTGTTTCCTCAGAATGCCTTTCGGGATAATGTCTGCATCTGAAATCTTTCATAGAGTGATGGAACACATAATTGAAGGTCTGGAAGGAGTTCGGGTCTATGTTGATGACATCATCATCTGGGGCTCCACACTGAAAGAACACAATGAGAGACTGACCAAAGTGCTACAGAGCATACGCCGGAATGGACTGAAGCTCAACAAAGCCAAGTGTCAGTTTGGCGTCCAGGAAGTCACTTTCCTAGGAGATAATCTATCTGGTAAAGGAATAGAGCCAGATATGGTAAAAGTAAACGCCATACTCAAAATGCCCCGACCCACTGACAAAAAAGGAATGCTACACATCATGGGGAT
Organism: Somniosus microcephalus; assembly: GCF_052327205.1. Classification (NCBI taxonomy): domain Eukaryota; kingdom Metazoa; phylum Chordata; class Chondrichthyes; order Squaliformes; family Somniosidae; genus Somniosus; species Somniosus microcephalus. The sequence continues at coordinate 264,710,530 of NC_140993.1, forward strand.
GATAAACTTCATTGGAAAGTTCATTCCTAACTTGTCAGCCAAGACAGCCTGTCTGCGAGACCTGCTACATAAAACAAATGAGTTCGCATGGACAGAAAGACATGAACAAGAGTGGATGAACCTCAAAACAGTGCTGACAACCACACCTGTACTCACCTTCTTTGACCCAACAAAGACAATCAAAGTGTCAACGGATGCATCAAAAGATGGCCTAGGCACGGTCTTGCTACAAGCAGAGGGTGAAGATTGGAAGCCTGTTGCCTATGCCTCCAGGTCTATGACTGACTCTGAGTGTCGATACGCCCAGATTGAAAAGGAATTTCTAGGCTTGGTAGTTGGACTAGAAAAGTTCCATGGCTACATATATGGACTTCCCACCTTCACAGTTGAGACAGACCACTGCTCCCTGGTTGCCATCATAAAAAAAAATCTGAATGAGATGTCTCCAAGGATTCAACGACTCATGATGAAGCTGCAAAGATATGACTTTGAACTGATCTACACACCAGGCAAATACATAGTGTTAGCAGATGCACTATCCCGAGCACCCAAATGAGTCATGTGAGCTCTATTGAGGAAGACGTGGATGTTCATGTGAGTATGGTCACTGCTGCGCTGCCCGTGTCAGACACAAAATCAAAGCAAATAGCAGAAGAAACAGTAAAAGATACAGTGTTACAAACAGTAATAGAGAACATTCATCATGGTTGGCCAAAAGGTTCTTGTCCAAAGTACTTTAACATCAGGTCGGAGTTGAGTGTCGCAAGTGGACTATTACTAAAACAGAACAGAATAGTCATTCCACAGGCTCTACGTCAAGACATGCTCAAAAGGATTCATGAGGGACACCTCGGAATTGAAAAATGCAAAAGGAGAGCAAGAGACACTGGCCTAGAAATTGGGTTGGGGCGCCAAAGTGGCGCAAAAGTCGGCGGAGCGCAGGATGTAGCGCGGCGATCGGAGTGATACCGATCGCCAGAAATTCAGTTTCAGTGCTGCTCGAGGGACACGGGGCGAGGCTCGAGGCGCTCAGCGTCCCTCTTAGGGTGCTGAAAGTGAATTTCGCAGTGCTACGTGCTGCAGCGCCACACGCTGCGGCACGGCATGCTGCGGTACTGCAGGCCTTCCTCCCACTGTTAAGGGGGAGGTGCCTGCAACAGCGCAATCCCCGCTCGCGAGTGCCGGCAAATGAGCCCGGCACCAAGGAGAAGTGCCGGGCTCTCGGGAAACAGCCGGCAATGCTGCGGGGGGGGGGTGGTTAGGAGGCCGGGGATGGAGGTGCTGGCAGGCGGCCGCCAAGAAAGCGGCTGCCCCGCACCTCCACCTTAACTTGCGCCGCTGCCGGCACAGTAAGGCCCCGTGAACCGGGCGCGGGTAGCGAGCGACGCAACTGCGCCGTTCGCTACCAAATATCGCGAACGGCACACGAATGGGGTGCTGCGTATACCGATGACATCATCGGTGGCGGCGCAGCACAAATGCCTAACGCCACCATTAACGCCCCTACTGAGTATTGCCGCAGATGCAGCCAGTGGTGCTACAGCCACTGACTGCCTCTTTAGGCGCTAACAGCTGGCGCTACTCACCCAATTTCTCCCCCACTGTTTATTGGCCTGGCATAAATAAGGACATTGAGAACATGATAGGCATATGTGAGACACGTCAGAAACACCAAAACAAACAAGCAAAGGAACCAATGATAGTAGCTGACTTACCAACAGCACCATGGCAAAAGGTTGGTATGGACCTCTTTCATTTGAATGGTAAAGACTATCTAATAGTGATTGACTACTATTCTAACTATCCTGAGATGGCGCTGCTCTCAAGCACATCAGTAAGCAGTGTCATAATGCATGTTAAATCCATCTTCGCCAGACATGGAATTCCCAGGATTGCCGTTAGCGACAATGGTCCGTGCTTCAACTGTAAGGAGTGGCAACAGTTTGCAGCACTTTATGACTTTCAACACATCACATCCAGTCCTCTGTATGCTCAGTCGAATGGTAAGGCAGAGAAAGGTGTTCAAGTTCTCAAATAGCTACTGAAGAAAGCAACAGAGAGCAAGTCTGATCCTTATCTCGCCCTGCTGAGCTACCGAGCCTTCCCTTTAGTCTGTGGTTGTTCACCTGCTGAACTCCTAATGGGTCACAAGTTGTGCACCACGCTACCCTGCTGTGCAAAAGAAAAGCAGAGTAAGGAACTGAGACAGAGACTTCAACTGTTAAAGCTGAAACAGAAATCACACTATGACAAGTCATCCAAAACTCTGAAACCATTGACAAGGGATGATGTTGTCAGGATTGAGGATCCAGATGCATGGAACAGGAAAGCTACAGTTCTTGAGGAAGTAGGACCAAGGTCATACACTGTTAGAACTGAGGAAGGACAGATTCTCAGGAGGAACCGCCGTTCCCTCCTGAAAACACAAGAAACTATCCAAGAGCAAATCGATGACAATGCCGCAACTGAATCTTGTCACTCACCACCAGAACAATCTAACACAAACACACATACAGGCTCTCATGAAAACACATCAGACCTACCTGTGCTGAGAGATCCACACATGAAGTAAAAAAGCCTGATAGACTTAATCTTTGAGTATAAAGAAAACTATAATAAAAGAATGAAAAACTTAGAGTTCATAAAGTAAAGCTTTGAAAATGTGTTGACTGTTGTGAAGATGTTTATGTCGTTATGATTGATTGATATTGATTTTGTTTAACCTCTAAGGAAGGGGGATGTAATGATCAGTAACATGTCATTCTAGAATGGTACACTAGGTGGAGCTGTATGTTTAGTAGTGGGCTACCCACAAGGCAGTAGTCAAGATGGATGCCTGTACACTAGTCCACATGGCTGAATAAATGACTAGCTCAAGCTAACTGTTCATAATGAAAACGTCTATTTATTTATGAACATAACAGCGGGTGGGTGTGGGGTGCTTGGGTTGACGTGCTCTCCTTGCGCTGTTACTTTTCCATCGCCCTAGGCTGCATTCCTTTCCAAGGTGGGTTGTGCCATATCAGCCGTTTATGTATCAATACAAAGACCTTCAACTTTACAGGCACCAAAATAAAATTGTTAGCTCTCTCCCGGGTCCCTGTGAAGTTAAAAGACGAATAATCTACAAGATGCCGTTCCGTCTACACCCCCACTCGCATCTACAAGCCTCCCAGGGTCTTGTTACAGGATCTGTTTATATGAAAGGGATAAACAAACTGCTAGTCAGATCAGTTCAGATTGAAAAGTTACTGGATACAGTTACATTAATATAATGAGCATATAATTAAACTGGATACAGTTAAATTAATATAATGAGAAACCAATAGCAGTCTCATTTGATTAAGCCTTTGCTAACAACAGACTGAGGCCTAGAAATTCCCTACCTTACCGCTGACCGTTAGCGCTGTATTTCTGCAAAAGGTGGCGGCCACCTCGCTTCCGCCCGCTTCCAGCGGCTGCCATTTTGGTGAGGTTCGTGGTGCTGTCATTGCCAGCGCGTGCCTCTCGAATGCAAATGCGTAGATCATAACGTCAATCGGCGCACGCCATAACGCCCTCTCCTAACCATGCACGGAAGAACGTAGCAGCCCTGCGGAGACGCTGTCAGCGCTTCTTAAAGGGACACACATCTTTCAGATAATTTTTGATTTTTAGACTGTTTTTAAAAATATTTTATCGTCGCTGGGTCAAAATCCTGGAACTCCCTCCCGAACAGCACTGTGGGAGTACCTTCACTACACGGACTGCAGCGGTTCAAGAAAGCAGCCCACCACCACCTTCTCACGGGCAATTAGGGATGGGCAATAAATGCTGGCCTTGCCATCGACGCCCACACCCCAGGAATGAATTAAAAAGTAGTGGCTTGGTGCAATACATTAAAAAAAGTTGTTAAGGTGTGCAGGGAATGCAGGGAGTGCTGCTGGATGCTTGCAAGGCTTTGGATGGTAAAGGAAGGCCTCTGAGAAGACTGAAAATACTGGAAATACTCAGCAGGTCAGGCAGCATCTGTGCAGAGAGAAACAGAGTTAATGTTTCAGGTCAAGATGCTGCCTGACCTGCTGAGTATTTCCAGCATTTTCTGTTTTTATTTCAGATTTCCAGCATCTGCATTATTTTCCTCTGAGAGGACCACATACTCACAGTCCTGGAGCTACATGGAGATGAAGCAGAGGCAGCAAAGGGGACAAGCTGTTCACAGAGGGAACAGGAAGAGGCAGAAGAGGAAGATGCAGAAGAGGAGGAAGCAGAAGAGGAAGATGCAGAAGAGGAGGAAGCAGAAGAGGAAGATGCAGAAGAGGAGGAAGCAGAAGAGGAGGAAGCAGAAGAGGAAGATGCAGAAGAGGAGGGAGCAGAAGAGGAAGATGCAGAGAGGAGGAAGCAGAAGGAAGGAGGCAACCCAGACAGACCCTTTCTAGTTGGGATATCCGGGATCGAATCATCCACCCGTGGTACCAGTGACCACAACCCCAATTCCCTTTTCAACATTTATCCCACACCTTACCTTCCCTCTGTTACTGACCATCGCAGAGTCCTCTTGGCCACAATGCTGAAATAAAATCCACCACAAAGCAAACTTTCCAATCCGACTTTATCCATATACCCATCCAATATTACATCAAGAAATCAACTCATCACTCTTGTGCATTCTCTTAGTGTCTGTGTTGCGTGTGCCTTTGCCTATCCTACTGATGTCACGCAGTGCTACCCCAGTGGCTGCAGCATGGCTGGTGGGAGGCTGCTGACTTTTAGTGGGGGACTCTGCAAATGTCCTGGTAGGGTGACCTCAAGGAGCTGGTGGCTGAGAGTGTCAAACTGAGTGATGGTGTTTCTTCTTCTTCTTCTTCTGCTCCTTCTTCACTCTCCTCTCCCTCTTCTTGGTCAACCATTGGCTGGGCAGGCTGCATTTCTTGTGTGTCTGAAATGAAGAAGGCACAAAGGTACAGTTGTGGTGGGGGGAGGGCAGGAAAGCAAGAGGTGCAAACTTACACCATGTTCAGCTTGTACAGCAGAAGAGATTGTGGGATGAGGAGGAAGTGGGATGTGAGAAGGAGGATAACATACGAGGATACCAGCATCTTTTATTCTTTCAACCCTGCTGCTGGCCAAGGGCTCAGCCATGCCCCTGCCAAGAATGGCCTGCACCGTCTCCTCCAAGGGGGTGAAGTGAAGCCAGGAATGGGAGGTGTGCCTCGTGTTTGGTAGAGATTGTTGGTAGGTGAGTGATTGGGGGTGGGTCGTGCATTGAGCAGTGTGTAAGGCTAGTGGTGCAGTTGGTAGGGGACGGCTTTTGAAGATGCATTCACTGACCTTGACCACTGGTCTGAGATCATGAAGCTTCTTTGGGCACTGGAGCCAGGTGGTGGGGGCGACACTGCTGGCAGTGACAGCCTCGGTGATCTGGTCCCATATTTTTTCTTTCTGGAGGGCCTCCTGGCCCCCTGTGGGTAGAGGACCTCTCTTTCAGTGTTGACCCCCTGCACAAAGCTGGAGTGCTGTGTGCGAGACCCTGGGTACCCTTTCCCTGGCCTGTTGAACCATTTGTGTTAGTGCTGAAGCACTTTTACCATTTTTTTTATGTGCAGAAGGCAGTTCAGCTTTAACAGCTGATGACTGCCTACTTTTGGAATGAGTTTTAATGTTTTCTTTTTCAGCAGGCAGTTGAGCTCTAAGGGCTAGACACTGCCTAGTTTTAAATGATTAAAAACATTTTCTTTTTCTCAGAAGGCAGTTCCCCTTTAAGGGCTCGAGACTGCTTTCTAAAATGACAGCCTTGCTTTAAGAAAAGGCAGCCTCGCTCCAGGGACGCTATGGCGACGCCACATTGGGCCTCCTGCTGGGCGCACGGCCTGAAGCAGTAGGTTGGTCGTTTGGCTGTGCTCTCCAATCATTCAAATCAGCGGGCAGCACCAAAATAACGGCGCTGCCTGTGACTTTTTTAAATATATATATGGGTGCGGGCAAATCTCACCCCGTGGTGGCACTGCCCGTTTTTGGGGGATTTATCGAATTTCTAGGCCTGAGTTATCTGATCAAATTATTTAATTGCGAGTTCATCACCCATAACAGGAAATCGATCATTTATGTTTTAAAAGTAGTGAATTGTTGAGTATAAATAAGGTTATTGGAGCTGTTGTGTTGAGTATCGGAGAATGTGGATACCGTTGATATAGAATCATAGAATGATACAACACAGAAGGAGGCCATTCGGCCCATCGTGCCTGTGCCGGCTCCTTGGTAGAGCTATCCAATTAGCCCCACTCCCCTATAGCCCTGACAATTTTTTCCCTTCTAATATTTATCCAATTCCCTTTCGAAAGTTACTATTGAATCTGCTTCCACCGCCCTTTCAGGCAGCGCATTCCAGATCACAACAACTCGCTGTGTAAAAAAATATTTTCTCATGTCGCCTCTGGTTCTTTTGCCAATCACCTTAAATCTGTGTCCTCTGGTTACTGGCAGTTCTGCCACTGGAAACAGTTTCTCTTTACTTACTCTATCAAAACCATTCAGCATGTTGAACACCTTTATCAAATCTCCCCTTAACCTTCTTGGCTCGAAGGAGAACAATCCCAGCTTCTTCAGTCTCTCCACGTAACTGAAGTCCCTCATCCCCTGGTACCATTCTAGTGAATCTCTCCAAGGCCTTGACATCCTTCCTAAAGTGTGGTGCTCAGAATTGTACGCAGTACTCCAGCTGAAGCCTAACCGGTGATTTATAAAGGGTTAGCATAACTTCCTTGCTTTTGTACTCTATTGTACTATTAATAAAGCCAAGGATCCCATATGCTTTTTTTTAACAGCCTTCTCAACTTGTCCTGCCACCTTCAAAGATTTGTGTACCTACACCCCCAGCTCTCTCTGTTCCTGCACCCCCTTTACAATGGTATCGTTTAGGTCATATCGCCTCTCCTCATTCTTCCTACCAAAATGTTTCACTTTTCAGCTTTAAACTTCATCTGCCATCAGTCTGCCCATGTCCTCCTGAAATAACAACAGCAAATGCTGGAAATACTCAGCAGGCCAGGCAGCATCCGCGGCGAGAGAAACAGAGTTCTGAGTATTTCCAGCATTTTCCGTTGTTATTTCAGATTTCCAGCATCCGCAGTATTTTGCTATTGTATTCATGTCCTCCTGAAGTCTGTTACTATCCCTCCTCATCGTTTACTGTAATTCTGAGTTTCGTGTCATCTGCAACCTTTAAAATTATGCCCTGTATCCCCCAAGCCCAGGTCATACATTAATATATATCTAAGAAAGTTAAATACAAGGCATGAATGAAGTCCAATTTAAGGTTGTGCACCCAAAATCTTGGGAGATTTAAGGTCGTCTAGCTTTGTCTCGTTCGTTTTGGTCTATTGTTAAAGTTAAGTGACAACAGTTAATTCAGCCTGAATGCACTGTTTGTTAATGAATAGTCATCAGCACCCTTTGGGATCCTGTGATTGACTGTGGTCAAAATGGGACCTGAGTCCAGGAATGGTCTTCTGCCACCGCCATGGCAACAACTGGAGACATCTTGTGATCAGACTGTACTGATCATCAAAGAGTTAATAAAATAAGGGGTATTGAACACCTCTTAACTGCAGAATATAAATAAATGATTTAACAAAAGTTGGGGTTTAATCTGAAACAGTTGTGGCTATATCCTTTTGAACATGTGTGAGCCAAGGCCAGGAAAGATTACTTTTTTAAACGAGATGATCAAACTAAAATTCTGTATATAGTGTGTCTGTGGTATTGTAGCGTAAGGTCACAATGGGAAAGATTGGTAAAATGTTTGTGTCTTCATGGATAATCTTTGGAAAATTGGAAATCAGAGAGGAGTAACCTAGATATATTTTTTTGGGCAAATCATATCTATAACTTTAATTGTACCAGGATCTTTGTGCGAGTTTTATTTTAAGGTAAATTGATTGCAGCAAATTTTATAAATCCACAGAATACACTATGCTACTGTTAAATGTACAAAGAATTGGAAACTAAAAGTGAAAGGGAGTTTGGTGAATTACAGTTACAAGACCATGTCCTATTTTACGTCTATGAGATTTGGGGGGTGAAATTCAGTATCGCCCCCGTTTGGGGTGCTAACCTTTGAAAGCTGGGAAACTTAGCGCCAGGCGCTAATGAGTCCCAGCTTTTTCAAAATTCGGTGTTTGCGTTCCAGGAAGGAAGTGGAGCGCTAAAGGACGCAGGCGGGGGTGGGGCGGTAGGTGTACAGCGCTGCACAATGTCCCGTATCGCGCTGCCGAGATCCAAGGCTCCATCCTTCCCTTGAAGGGAAGGGCCATCGCTGCAGGCTCAGCATTGGAGGCCAGTTAGCTGGTCCCCGACGGTAGCTGCGAACTGGCCTGATCAGCCCCGTGCGCTCCAGCAGTGTGCCCGACCGATCGATCGCGGCCCAGGAGCAATCGGAAATAAAAAATCACTTGAAGCGTTGTTAAAAATTTTTTCCTACCTGCGCCAAAACACCCCCCCCCCTTTTATTTGCGCCCCCGAAGCGCCCGGCCTCCCGAACAATGCCTCCTGCATTTGTCGGTGTCGTCGCCCAGCGATGCTGCAGGGGGGGCGGAACCGAAGTTCGGGTCCGGGGCGCTACCGGGGGGGGGGGGGGGCGGGGGCGGATGCATGGGGCGATGACGTCACGATCTCCGGGCGCGGGAGAGTGTGGCGCAAAGTGTTACCGCCGCCGCAAAACCTCTCGGCCAAGTTAGCGGGAGTCGTTCATCTCGTCGCGCCCGGTTGGTAAGTCGTTAGCGTCCCCCATTAGCACACCCCCCCGGAGGCAGTAACGGGAGGCGCTAACCAACCGAATTTCTCCCCCTTGAGATCTAAATCGATTGTTTACTTTTCAGTTGGGCAAGTTCCTCCTGAATTAACCTGAAATGGGTGTGAGCCTGTAAGCTGTAGCTGGTTCTGCCCCTTCTGTTTACAGAGTGCCGGCGAGAAGTTAGCCTCGTCCGCAGGCAGTGGGATTTTAACAGGTTTTTTTTTCCCTCGCATCAGGTGAGATTCACTAAGCAACAGCTTTCGCTGAGTTGCATTGCTGAATGAAAAAATATCAGACCTTGTCATTTTTTTTTTTTTTTGTGTCCGGGCTTAATTTGAGTGGATCTTCACTTGTAATCTTTCGGGGTGCGCGGCCCATTCAAATCTTTGCGCACATGCGGTTATTCCAATTGAAAAGCCGTCGAGCGGCCTGCGCGGGAGCTCCAGACCACTGCGCGGCCTGCGCGGGAGCTCCAGACCACTGCGCGGGAGCTCCAGACCACTGCACGGCCTGCGCGGGAGCTCCAGACCACTGCGTGGGAGCTCCAAACCACTGCCTGGGAGCTCCAGTCCACTGCGTGGGAGCTCCAGACCACTGCGTGGCCTGCGCGGGAGCTCCAGACCACTGCGTGGGAGCTCCAAACCACTGCGTGGGAGCTCCAGTCCACTGCGTGGGAGCTCCAGACCACTGCGCGGCCTGCGCGGGAGCTCCAGACCACTGCGTGGGAGCTCCAAACCACTGCGTGGGAGCTCCAGTCCACTGCGTGGGAGCTCCAGACCACTGCGTGGCCTGCGCGGGAGCTCCAGACCACTGCGTGGGAGCTCCAAACCACTGCGTGGGAGCTCCAGTCCACTGCGTGGGAGCTCCAGACCACTGCACGGCCTGCGCGGGAGCTCCAGACCACTGCGCAGGAGCTCCAGACCACTGCGCGGCCTGCGCAGGAGCTCCAGACCACTGCGCAGCCTGCGCGGGAGCTCCAGACCACTGCGCGGCCGCCCAGCTTAAAGGGAGCATTGGTCTAAGGTCATCGCTCCAGGTGAATTTCAGGTACCCGAACAGAAATGGGTTCAATCACCCGGGTACAATTCACCAAAAGATAGAAATCTGGTATCAATGCATAACTTAGTGAAAGTCAGGAAAGTGTAGCTGAGAATAGTTAATTGATAGCTTTCTCTTGGAGATGTTTGTGCCCTTGCCTGTACTGAAGAATCAGAGTCTAGCCACTACCTGAGACATCGGGACCATGCAGGGGGAGATAACCAAAGATCTCCTGACACCCCCGATATTTTGATAATATAATCTGAAAGTGCAGTATTGGCTTCTATCTGATGTCACGTATATGATGTGATATTTTCTTTTTATTCGTTTATGGGGTGTGGGCGTCGCAAGGCCAGCATTTATTGCCCATCCCTAATTGCCCTCGAGAAGGTGGTGGTGAGCCGCCTTCTTGAACCACTGCAGTCCGTGTGGTGAAGGTGCTCCCACAGTGCGGTTAGGGAGGGAGTTCCAGGATTTTGACCCAGCGATATGCTACGTGCGAGGCAACTCGTATGTGGAATGGATGATGAAGATGCACTGAAGAACGGGTCTCAGACATGCTCAGTCCTGTTGTCAAGACCATTACATGAGACGATTAATGTGAATCAGGAGAGTGAGAACATCTACTGTATGTATCACTACTGACCTGTTCAAGGCACTGACACAGGCTCCATAGAGAAACCAACTAAGCCTCCGACCTGCACTTACCTAGCGCGCTGGCCGTTGAGCTGTGGGCCTGCGTGGGATTCCGATCCTGGGCCTGCTCCAACTGCCGGCATGCAGTGCTTGCGTATCCCAGGGGCGCAGTTAGTTCGAAGCGTCCCCTGGGATCACGTGGGCCATGGAGAGCCAATGGTAGCAGGGAAATGCCCATTCATAAAATTGACAGGAAGACCTGTCAAAACTATAAATACTATAAGCCCCAAAACATCACTAAAACTTCAAATAAATTTTTTTTTAAATCACATTTTTAAAATAACTATAAATTACATAAAATAACTATTTTAAACAATAATTTAAATTGTTGAAAAAATTAATTACATTTTCTAATGGGGCTAAAAATAAACTTACCTTTCTTTAAAGTATTTAAAAATAATAAACCTGTGGAAAAAATGTTTTAATTTTAATTAATTCACCACTTACCTTGTTAAAAGCAGGCCTTGCGACTGCTTTTTATATGTGTAACTCCTGGAGACGTACCCTCCCAGAGAAACCTGCAAAAAAGACGTAAGTTCGATGTGCACGCGCTGCCTCTCCGGCGCACGCGTTCCACCTCAGAACCCCTTCCTTTAAGGGAACGGAAGTTCCGGTTTCCCGCGCATGCGCAGTGCATGCACGAAACCGACACTTCCGTTGGGCCTATGGGTGAGTACCCCGTGCGTACTCACCCGTGGAGACCCGAATTTTTGGGCCAATGAAACAATCAGGATAGAGTTAAACACACTGGTACCTGACAGAGGGATTTAAATTAAATTAAAGAGGAACATAGAATTTGGAATTTCAAAATGCAGGGTTGGATTCCTTTGAGTTAACAATGAAATTGGAACAACGGAGGGCTCAGGAGAAATGACACTTAGCCAGAATTATCCACAAGATGGGTAATGGCAAAAGGAGAGCTGGCGAATCTTTTAAATCCAAGGGATGATTTCTTGAATAGGATGGCGGTAGTTGGGATAGGGGTGGGAGCTTAATTTTTCTCCATTGCTTTCTGCGCCATATATTATGATGTTCTTTGTCTGTATCATGGTGTGTAATATTAATCAAATAGAAAATTAGATGGGAGGAGAGAATGGCTCGAGATAGGTATGTGAGGCTAACAAGGTGAAGTGTGGATCTTAGATAAGATCCCCAGGATCCCACAAAGGAGGGGGTTGGGGGCGGGCGGGGGTGGCGGGCAGCGGTAGGAGATTAAGACGGGGAATTAATAAGGGAAACCACTTTCTTGGATTACTTCTGTAGTTTAAAAACCCTAATATTGAAAGACTTACTGTGCATATCTAACAATGTACAGGAAACTCTCTTTTAACCGTTACCTAAATAACCGGAAATCTCTCTTAACCGGCAAAATTCAGGAGTAGGTTCAGGTAAGTTTTACTATATATTAGTGGCCGTGTAACCGGGGTTCCTGCACCTGTGGCCGTGCAACAGGGACTCCTGGATCTGTGGCTGTGTAACCGGGGTTCCTGCACCTGTGGCCGTGCAACAGGGACTCCTGGATCTGTGGCCGTGTAACCGGGATTCCTGCACAAGTGCCGTGTAACCGGGGCTCCTGCACCTGTGGCCGTGTACGGGGCTCTCATACCTTGGTAAGTATACCTCTCTGTAATCCGGACTTTTTGATCAACCAGCACCACGCCGGTCCCGTCGGTGCTGAATAAAAAAGAGTTTCCTGATGCAGAAAAGGGGACATCTATACTTGGGGAATCGTCAATGATGGGTGGTAGTCAATAATGTGGGACAACATCCCTGGCTGAGAATCGTGTCTATGCTCTTTGTTATCATACAGCTTGTTATGATTGTAACACATTTTTTTGTTCTTATTTGTAGTATTCGAAAGAACTTTTGTGTAGATGTCACAGTGATTAAGCTTCTTGTAACAACACCGCTTAACCTTGTCCATGGTGAGTACAATTCAGATTCAAAGAACAATCAAATTTAAAGTGAGTTCGGACTTTCAAGCTCACTTGAGGGTGAATGGAAGGATTTTGGATTTTTCAGTCAGGGCTTTTAATGCCAGTTTTTAAACTAAACTAAAAGGATGGGCTAGAAACCCTGGATTACTCGCTAAAAGAGCAAAATTTGGTTAAAACTATAAACAGCAAAGGAAAGAACTCTTAAACTTGACCGGAATCAGAAGGCGCGCTGGGAAGCTTGACCAAGTTCTAAAGCTTTCATGGATATTATGATTGCTTCAGACTATTGAAGATTAACTGCTGTGTGAAGGACAAGGAGAGATAAGGAAGCAGATTAATCGCTCCACCACTGGCGGCCGTGTCTTCAGCTGCCTAGGTCCTCAGCTCTAGAATTTCCTCCCTAAACCTCTCTGTCTCTCTACCTCTCTCTCTTCCTTTAAGACGCTCTTTAGAATCTATCTCTTTGACCAAATCTTGGGTCACCTGCCCCTAACGTCTCCCTATGTGGCTCGGTGTCAATTTTTGTTTGATAATCGCTCCTGTGAAGCACCTTGGGACGTTTTGCTACGTTAAAGGAGCTATATAAATGCAAGTTGTTGTTGTTGATACTCACTGCCTAGACTCACACATGAAGAATGACCTCCCAGTTGGAACTATGTGCATAAAAAGTCAGTTCCTTCAGGAGAGAAGGGAAGAAAACTGAGGAAAAAACCTCCAATTGCTCATCAATGAGAACTTGCCAGTATTTCCATGGTGCTAGAAAGGAGGACCACAAGCCCCAGCTTAAAACACCCTGGTTAGCCAGATAGGCTCAACGAGCGGGGTCTCTATACTTTAGAGAAGGGTAAACTCAGGAACGATTTGATTGAGGTTTATAAAATAACCAGATCGTGTTTATATGGACCAATTATTCCAACTGGATGGATTAGGGAGGGTCATGTTGGGCGGTTTTTCCTTTCCCAGAGAATAGTGGGCATGTGGAACAGGTTGCCAGCTCGTGCAGTGGACGCTGATTTGCTGAGTTTCTTTAAGAGGGAGCTGGGCCTGTTTCTGGCTGGGGCAGAGTCATCCTCGTACAGGATGACTTTGCTAGGCTCTATTTCCAGTATGGAGACTCGCTAAGTTGCAGCAGCGTGGTAACGTTATCTCTGCCGCAGCTCTCGTGGCTGGTGATGGTGCTTGGGAGCAGATCCTTGCAAAATTGCTGCAGTACCATACCCGTTAACCTTTTTATACTCACCCTCTTGGGACATCTGAAAGGTGATGGATAGATTTCTTAAGAGATTAGCGTGTAAAGTTAAGGCACATGGGATTGGGGGCAAGGTATTGACTTGGATATAGAGAACTGGTTGGCAGACAGAAAGCAAAGAGTTGGAATAAACGGGTCTTTTTCCAAGTGGCAGGCAGTGACTAGTGGGGTACCGCAGGGATCAGTGCTTGGACCCCAGCTATTCACAATATATATTAATGATCTAGACAAGGGAACTAGATATAATATCTCCAAGTTTGCAGACGACACAAAGCTGGGTGGGCGTGTGTGCTGTGAGGAGGATGCCGAGAAACTCCAGGATGATTTGGACAGGTTGGGTGATTGGGCAGAAGCATGGCAGATGCAATATAACGTGGATAAATGCGAGGTTATCCACTTTGGTGTCAAAAACAGGAAGGCAGATTATTATCTGAATGGCAATAGATTGGGAGAAGGGGAAGTGCAATGAGACCTGGGTGTCCTTGTGCACCAGTCGCTGAAGGTAAGCATGCAGGTGCAGCAGGCGGTTAAGAAGGCAATTGGTATGTTGGCCTTCGTAGCGAGAGGGATTGAGTACAGGAACAAGGATGTCTTGCTGCAGTTGTACAGAGCCTTGGTGAGACCACATCTTGAGTATTGTGTGCAGTTTTGGTCACCTTATCTGAGGAAGGATGTTCTTGCCATGGAGGGAGTTCAGCGAAGATTCACCAGGCTGATACCTGGGATGGCAGGAATAACGTATGAGGAGAGATTGGGTCGATTGGGCTTATACTCGCTGGAGTTTAGAAGAATGAGAGGGGATCTCATTGAAACTTATAAAATTCTGACAGGACTGGACAGACTAGATGCAGGAAGGATGTTCCCGATGGTCGGGGAGTCCAGAACCAGGGGTCACAGTCTAAGGATAAGGGGTAAGCCATTTAGGACAGAAATGAGGAGGAATTTCTTCACCCAGAGAGCGGTGAACCTGTGGAATTCTCTACCACAGAAGACAGTTGAGGCCAATTCATTAAATATATTCAAGAAGGAGTTAGATATATTTCTGAAGGCTAAGGGGATCAAGGGATATTGGGAGAAAGCAGGGGCAGGGTACTGAATTTGGATGATCAGCCATGATCTCATTGAATGGCGGAGCAGGCTCGAGGGGCCGAATGGCCTACTCCTGCTCCTATCTTCTATGTTTCTATGTTTCTATGTTTCCGAAAATTTGATTTTGGGATCCAGTATATGAATAATTTGAGACATGAGGGCCTAGAAATTGAGTAGCCTTAGCGCCGCATTTGAGGCGCTAGAGGGCCTAGCGCCGGAGTTATGGCCAGTTGGGAAATTGAGTGGGGCCCTTCTGTCGGCGTTAAGCCGGTAGCGCTGTGCCGGCACCGATGACGTCATCGGTGTGCGCAGCGTCCCGGTTGCCATGCCGACGGGCCCCAGCGCCGAAATTCAGTTGCGGCCGCCTCGCCCGTGGCAGCCGCAACTAAGACTCTGGCAACCGAGTCTTCCCCGAGTTAGCGCCGGCGCATTAAGGTCGCGCGTCGGCCGGCCGCTTTCCCGCCGGCCGCCTGCCCGCACCTCCCTCCCCGGACTCCTCCACCCCCCCCCCGCGGAACAGATGCGTCTGGCCTGCAAGCCCGGCACTTGTCCGAGGTGCCGGGCTCATTTTTTTCAATATTTGAACGGACAGCGGGCGGGTGCAGGCGGCTCCTCCTTAACTGAAGGAGGAGGCCTGCACTTCCCCAGCCTGCCGCACCGCATCGGGTCCCGCAGCGCCGGATTAGCGCCGCAATGCGGCAGTCAGCGCCCATTGGGAGGCGCTCACGCCCGCCAGTAGCGCCGGCAGCCGTCTGGGCGCGGCGCTACTGAATTTTTGGCGCGCGCAAGGGAATTAGCGCCGGCGCTAAATTTCTGGCGCTAAAGCCCTGGCGCGGCGTCAACTCAATTTCTAGGCCGAGGTGTGGTGAGTGCAGCGTCCTCGGGAGGAACAGGTGACTTTGAACCGATGGTTCCCAAAGCTCTCCACCACTGGGGGTTTTCCTCGCCTCATGTCTGGGTCTCTTGTAAACTAATTGATAGAGATTGGTTGCTGTGATTAGTCAACAACTCCATTATCATTGTATCGTGCGACTACCAGGATGGTGGAAGGCGAACTAGAAGGACCGTGGTCTATTTTTGTCTAGCGATTCCTATATGATGCAATGCTAGTTGTAACTTGGGTTGGCCAGAATATTGCATTGGGTTGCAAAGCTCTCAATGGAAACAAGAACAGCCACAGACGATTGGAACAAAGGAGGTATCGCAGATGGAAACTGTACAAGTTGAAAAGCTGAGGGTGTCATTCATTGTGTGGGTTTGGAATTGAAATTTTGTACACCCTGCAAGGCATCAAAAAGGAATACTTTTGTGTCATATCTAATAATAACTTACTGCGCATAATTTGTACATTATTTTTACAGCTTGAATGTCATTTGTTATCCATAAAATGACAAATCAAAAGGAACTGGCTGTGCTACACATTGCCATAAACACAAGTCGTGTTGTCTCTAACTAATCTTCCAAAATAAGAGGAGTTTTCAGAGCCTTCCCACTGTGCTACATGCAGTGGGCTTAGTCTCAAAACATTTATTTGCCCCTGCGTAGGTAGATCTATAAATCTGATTAGATTAATCACAAGGGCTTTCGAACTAGATTCTTTTTGTGATGTTTGGTCTTTTGAGGTGCTGGAAATAACTTAACATATTGCAAAGAGTTCAAGGTTTTCACCTCCAGAGAAATCAATTTGATTTAATGATAAGAAAGACAGAGCGAGCAATTGATTACAATGAATTGGACAGAAGCGAGTCTAATTAGTGTGGGGCTAATTAGAGCGTGACTAATTGGATCGCTCTTTCAAAGAGCCGGCACAGGCACGATGGGCCAAATGGCCTCCTCCTGTGTTGTACAAAAGAAAAGAAAGACTTACATTTCTATAGCGCCTTTCACGACCACCGGACGTCTCAAAGCGCTTTACAGCCAATGAAGTACTTTTTGAAGTGTAGTCACTGTTGTAATGTGGGAAACGCGGCAGTCAATTTGCCCACAAACAACAATGTGACAATGATCGGATCATCTGTTTTAGTTAAAGCATAAAAATATTCTTGGAACTAATAATTACTTATTGTAGTGGTTATTTTTGCAAGTTTGAAGCCAAGAATGCTTGTGTTTTTTGGAGGGCACGAAAAAGCCAAATCAAAAGTAATTGGCCCATATTTTTATTGTTAAGAAATGCATTTTATTCAAGCGTATAGTTATAGCACAACTTTTCACTCCTTTCATCATATTTGCTTTGTATTTTTAGTTTAGTTTTGTTTAAATATAAGTGCATAGACTTGTTACAGCCAGATGATATGTAATGTTAGTGTACAAGCCTTTGGATGTGAGGCTGGTGTTGAGACCAGAGATGTGTAGTCAACTTACAAAGATTTATTTTGTAATGGTGAAATAAGTTGTACAACCATGACCACAGGAAGTTAAATCCACAGTCATTTGTAAATACCCTGCATATTTCATGTTACCAATTAAGGACTGAGCTTTTACATTCTCCACAGAATGTGCTGAAGGAATGACTATGTCATGCGTAATTTTGTTTAGTGTTGGGCTCCTTGAGGCTTCATCAATAGCTATAAAGTATTACAAAGTGCGAAGTGATACATTTTGGTAGGAAGAACGAGGAGAGACAATATAAACTAAAGGGTACAATTCTAAAGGGGGTGCAGGAACAGAAACCTGGGGGTATATGTGCACAAATCGTTGAAGGTGGCAGAGCAGGTTGAGAAAGTGGTTAAAAAAACATACGGGATCCTGGGCTTCATAAATAGAGGCATAGAGTACAAAAGCAAGGAAGTTATGATGAACCTTTATAAAACACTGGCTCGGCCTCAACTGGAGTATTGTGTCCAATTCTGGGCACCGCACTTTAGGAAGGATGTGAAGGCCTTAGAGAGGGTGCAGAAAAGATTTACAAGAATGGTTCCAGGGATGAGGAATTACAGTTATGTGGATAGACTGGCGAAGCTGGGGTTGTTCTCCTTAGAGCCGAGAAGGTTGAGAGGAGATTTGATAGAAGTGTTCAAAATCATGAGGGATCAAGACAGAGTAGATAGAGAGAAACTATTCCCATTGACAGGAGGGCCGAGAACCAGAGGATACAGGTTTAAGGTGATTGGCAGAAAAACCAAAGGCGACATGAGGAAAAACCTTTTTACGCGGCGAGTGGTTAGTATCTGGAATGCACTGCCTGAAAGGGTGGTGGAGGCAGACTCAATCGTGGCTTTCAAAAGGGAATTGGATAAGTACCTGAAGGAAAAAAAATTGCAGGGCTACGGGGAAAGGGCGGGGGAGTGGGACTAGCTGAAGTGTTCTTGCAGAGAGCCAGCACGGGCTCGACAGGCCGAATGGCCTCCTACTGTGCTGTAACGATTCTATGATTCTATGATTCTAAGTATTTACAGCACAGAAACAGGCCATTCGGCCCAACAGGTTGATGCCAGTGATTATGCTCCACACGAGCCTCCTCCCACCCCTCTTCATCCAACCCCATCAGCACATCTTCCTAGTCTTTTCTCCCTCATGTGTTTGTCTAGCTTCCTCTTGAATGCATATATGCTATTCCCTGTGGTGACTCAGTTTGTAAATTGGCTACCTGATGTGGAACTTAGCCATTGAGACCAGGGAGGTCTCAGCTTCGATCACCGATCTGTATTGAGCTCTCTGAGCTCATCCAGAATGGTGACCAGACAATAAAGTTGGCCTCAGCATCCTTGGGCTAAGGAGGGTATAATCTGCCAGGGGTCTAGTTACTTCCTTCACTAGCCGTGCCTTCAACTGCCTAGGCCCTAAGCTCTGGAATTCCCTCCCCAAAACAACTTTGTCTCTTCACCTTTCTCGCCTCCTTTAAGATGCTGCTTAAAACCTACCTCTTTGATCATTGGTCATCTGCCCTAATATCTCCTTATGTGGCTCGGTGTCAGTTTTTGTTTGATAACACTCCTGTGAAGCGTCTTGGGATGCTTAGATGTTAAAGGCGCTACATACGTGCAAGTTGTTGTTGTATGAAAACATGTTCCGTGAAACCATAGGAAATTTAACCAAATCCATACTCTCAGTGCACCATGGATCGGAAAATCCCTCTCTCCAACCTTCACTCCCGTTGGGCCCTGCTACTTGCTGGAAATACGGGAATTGGCAAATTTACCTTCAAATGGATTTCAATGTAGGCAAATGTGAGGTCATCCACTTTGGACCTAAAAAAGGATAGAACAGGATACTTTCTATATGGTGAAAGGTTAAAAACAGTGGAGGTCCAAAGAGACTTGGGGGTTCAGGTACTTAAATCATTAAAATGTCATGGACAGATACATAAAATAATCAAAAAGGCTAATGGAATGCTGGCCTTTATATCGAGAGGACTAGAATACAAGGGGGTAGAAGTTATGCTACAGCTGTACAAAGCCCTGGTTAGACCACACCTGGAGCACTGTGAGCAGTTCTGGGCATCACACCTTAGGAAGGATATATTGGCCTTGGAGGGAGTGCAGTGTAGGTTTACCAGAATGATACCCGGACTTCAAGGGGGAAAAATTCAGTTGTTTGCGCCTCCCGTTAGCGCCTTAAGAGGGCACTAATGGGGCGCAAAGCAACTAGCGCCCGGGCGCGGCGATGTTTGCGCCGCTCGCGAAATTGACTAGACATTTTGCGGCGGCGCTAAACACTACCGCCACGATCTCCTGCGCCGGCAGATCGTGACGTCAGTCGAGTGTGCAACGCCCCGTTAGCGCCCTGGACCGGATATTGAGTGGCGCCCCCTGCCTTACTGCCTGCTGCTAGCAACGACAGGTTGAGGGGAGCGTTTTGCTGTCAGAAAGGGACTGGGGGAGCGCTATTTAAAGGCGACTGCTTCCTGCCTCTTTTTGTCAGTGACATTTTTGCACCATGCATTCTGAGAGAGAGAGAGAGAGAGACTGCAGGAGAGATTCAACGCTGTGTGAAGGAGTTTTGAGTACTGAGCAGCACTTTGCAGGTTCATTTTGATTTGCCCTTCCTTGCTTCGCCAGCGCTCTGAGGTAGCGCCTCGCTCCTCGGCCTTTGCGTCTTAAGACAGGTGTGTAGCGCCTGATTTAGCGCTCCAATCACCTCCAGGGCGATAAAAGCCAAGTTTGCTGTCGGAGGCAATAATTAGCGGCAGGCGCTAAACTTTGCGCACGGCCGATAATGGCGCCCCAAACGGGGCGATACCGAATTATTCCCCCCCAAGGGTTAAATTATGAGGCGGGATTACACAAACTAGGGTTGTATTCCCTAGGAAAATTTAGAAGGTTACGGGGTGATTTGATCGAAGTTTTCAAGATATTGAGGGGAACTGATAGGGTAGAGAGAGATAAACTATTTCTGCTGGTTGGGGAGTCTAGGACAAGGGGGGCATAATCTAAAAATTAGAGCCAGACCTTTCAGGAGTGAAATTAGGAAACCCTTCTACACACAAAGGGTGGTAGAAGTTTGGAACTCTCTTCCGCAAACGGCAATTGATGCTGGGTCAATTGTTAATTTTAAATCTGAGATTGATTGCTTTCTGTTAATCAAAGTTATTAAGGGATATGGGCCAGAGGCGGGTATATGGAGTTAGGTCACGGATGAGCCATGATCTCATTGAATGGCGGAAAAGGCTCGAGGGGCTCAATGGCCGACTCCTGTTCCTATGTTCCTATGTAACAGTATTTTAAGAAACAGGGTGTTATGAATCTTATGATTCATGAATAAACTACTTATGAAATAACGCTGGACGGCCAGCTGGTGGCGCCGTCCAAGGAGTATAAATACGCGGGCGTGGGCCCAGCTTGTCCAGGGACATTTTGTAAGACAGGAACTAGTGAAGTACAACTAGACCTCCATGTTCTGAAACAAGTTGATTAAAGCCTTGCTTTATACTTGAACCAAGTGCGTAGTGAGTTTTATTATGTCACAGGAGATGGTAAAAGTACATAAGGCTGTTTGTTGTGCAGCACTGCTTTAAGATGGGGTAGGTTATTATTAATTAAGTGCAGCTTCTGACGAATGCTTGGTGATGTCTTTGATATTACCGTGCTTCAGTGGCAAGTTCTTCATTGCTGTAAAACCTGAAGACCTAGCAACAGGATGGATCCGTCCTGGATATTTGTTCGCTGTACTTCTCCTGCACTGACCAGAGGGAACTGTTTCACTAAATGGCACAAATAGAATTATTTTTAGGCCTTTGATTCAAGTGCACTTGGAAAGAGGGGTTTCTGATCATCACTGAAGAATTTGCATATTGTTTTCCAGTGTTTGGACCCAAGAAAGACAAATTGGAATATTTTCCTAATCGTAATGCTAGGAGCTGTGGAGGAGCAATGGGATTTGGGTTTAGTAGGTTGAGGGGTGATCTAATTGAGGTGTTTAAGATGATTAAAGGAGTCGATAGGGTAGAGAGAGAGAAACTATTTCCTCTGGTGGGGGGAGTCCAGAACAAGGGGGCATAACTTTAGATTTAGAGCCAGGCCGTTCAGGGGTGATGTCAGGAAGCATTTCTTCACACAAAGGGTGGTGGAAACCTGGGACTCTCTCCCCCAAAAAGCTGTGGCTGCTGGGGGTCAATTGAAATTTTGAAGCCTGAGATCGATAGATTTTTGTTAGGTATGGGTATCAAGCGATATGGAGCAAAGGTGGGTAAATGGACTTGAGCTATAGATCAGCCACGATCTAACAGGATAGCAGAGCAGGCTCGAAGGGCTGAATGGCCTCCACCTGATCCTATTACCAAATCAACAGGGCAGAAGAAAACTTTTCACACTCAAACCTCAACCAAATCAAGACTAAGTCAAGCATTGCCGCCAGGGAGGCAATAGACCTCTAAATCAGAATGTGCAAAAAAGAAAACGTAAACAGCGGCTAAAAGTTAAACATTTGTCTTATTGCACCTTCCTATCCAACATATAAAAGAACTGGCACACTAGATAATTCTTCACCCAGAGAGTGGTGAACCTGTGGAATTCTCTACCACGCAAGGCAGTTGAGGCCAATTCATTAAATATATTCAAGAAGGAGTTAGATATATTTCTTAAGGCTAAAGGGATCAAGGGATATGGGGAGAAAGCAGGGACAGGGTACTGAATTTGGATGATCAGCCATGATCTCATTGAATGGCGGAACAGGCTCGAGGGGCCGAATGGCCTACTCCTGCTCCTATCTTCTATACCAAAAGGGGGACTTCATGGAGATCGGCTTGATAGTCTTTATAAGCACAGCCAGGCCATGCAACACATAACTTGAGAGTGACAGAGTTATAAGTGAGTTATGATAGGGCTGAAGTGTCAAAAACATAACGTAGACCTCCGTGAAGTATTCCGACACTTACGGTCTGCAATTCATTTGAAAATATTCTGAACATTCTTTTGAACAGATTAATGGGAAGGACCATATGGCAGTGTAACTACTTCACTGTGACATCATAAAGATGGAAAGATGTTTTTTTACTTTATCTCCTTGAGGCTCTAGGGCTCACATGAGTGGAGCAAACGGTGATAAAGATCAGCTGATGTGTTATGATTCCTTTTCCCTTTCACAGATATCAGATAACAACTTGGGACCAACCCAAACACTTCAGA
The DNA here is from genome assembly GCF_052327205.1 of Somniosus microcephalus. Taxonomy (NCBI): domain Eukaryota; kingdom Metazoa; phylum Chordata; class Chondrichthyes; order Squaliformes; family Somniosidae; genus Somniosus; species Somniosus microcephalus. The sequence continues at coordinate 264,732,871 of NC_140993.1, forward strand.
TGGAAGTCGAGCGAAACAAGTTCCCCTCCCCCCCCAGGGGCCATTTTCTTTTCAGGCACTTCATGAGTTTCTGTCAACAAGGCTGTGAGCCATCCTGACACCCCTCGTGTGTGAGGGGAATAGATGCTTGCGGTCCATAGAAAACAAATAACTTATGACAGAAGAGCCATTTCAGCGTAACGCACCCTGGGGCATTCCTCGTGACCATTGATAGACCATTAACAGACAGGGCATAATATAACTCCAAGTGCTAGTCTCATCTGGGGAATATGAGCATTGTACTAATGTCTGCTCTCAAATAAGAACATTACCATGATTCAATAATCGAACCCATGTAGCCACTTGTTTTGTATTCACACACAAGAAATCTGAAAATGAATGTAAGACAGTTACTAGGCCTTGAAATTATGTCATGGGATACGAACGAACATACATACGAACATACGAGTTAGGAGCAGGAGTAGGCCACTCGGCCCCTCGAGCCTTCTCCGCCATTCAATAAGATCATGGCTGATTTGATTACTCCACATTCCCGCCTACCCCCTGATGTAAGAAAACTACTAGGCACTTGGTCTAAGTATTAAACAAAGCTTTAATCAACTGTTTTTCAACATGGAGATCTAGTTGTGTCCTTCACTAGTTCCTGTTAAAGAATGTCCTGAGCAAGCTGGGCCCATGCCCGAGTATTTACACTCTCCCTGGACAGCACCACCAGCAGGCCGTCCAGTATCATTTCATAAGTCATTTCCACATGAATGACAAGATTCATGTCACCACCGATTACTTTTCACCCCCTTGCTTATCAAGAATCTATCTACCTCTGCCTTAAAAATATTCAAAGACTCTGCTTCCACCGCCCTCTGAGGAAGAGAGTTCCAAAGACTCACGACCCTCTGTGAGGAAAAATTTCTCCTCATCTCTGTCTTAAGTGGGTGACCCCTTATTTTCAAATAGTTCTAGATTCTCCCACAAGAGGAAACATCCTCTCCACATCCACCCTGTCAAGACCCCTCAGGATCTTATATGTTTCAATCAAGTCACCTCTTACTCTTCTAAACGCCAGCGGATACAAGCCTAGCCTGTCCAACCTTTCCTCATAAGACAACCCGCCCATTCCGGGTATTAGTCTAGTAAACCTTCTCTGAACTGCCTCCAACACATTTACATACTTCCTTAAATAAGGAGATCAATACTGTACACAGTACTCCAGATGTGGTCTCACCAATGCCCTGAATAATTGAAGCATAACCTCCCTACTTTTGTAATCAATTCCCCTCGCAATAAACAATAACATTCTATTCGCTTTCCTAATTACTTGCTGTACCTGCATAGTAACCTTTTGTGATTCATGCACGAGGGCGCCCAGATCCCTCTGCATCTCAGAGCTCTGCTATCTCTCACCATTTAGATAATATGCTTCTTTTTTGTTCTTCCTGCCAAAATGGACAATTTCACATTTTCCCACATTATACTCCATTTGCCAGATACTAACATGTAAATGCTTAATGCATTGCATGGAGTTCCTCTCTCTCTGCTATTTTGATGGAGACCTTAGTCTTCCTATTTTAAATGAGTTTCACATGGCAGAGGAAGAATATCACGTCACCAGTCCAACTTCCTGCACCCTCCATAAACTTTTTTGAAACTCTGCTTCCGATATCCCGTCCCACAGTCAGTCCTGCTCGTCCATCACCCTGTCCTCATTGAACATCGTGGGCTCCCAATTCCCTCAAAACCTCAAATTTAAAATCCTTGTCCCCATCTTTATGTACCTCCATAGCCTTGTCCCATTCTGTCTTTGCAGTCTTCTCCAGTCCAATATTCCACCACCCCCACCCCAAACTCTTTGTTCCTTTGATCCAGCATTGCCCCGCTTCCCCCCAGCAATACCAAAAGAGCTTTTTGAGTCACCTTGGTCCTACTCTTTGGAATTCCCTCCATAGCTAAACTCCTGTGCTTCTCCATCCTCTCTCTCCTCCTTTAAAAGCATCCTCAAAAATACAACTCCTTGACTAAGTCTTTGGCCACTCCTCCTAATCGCTCTTTCCTGGCTCAACTTCTCTTGGGATTTTTTTTGACGTTCAAGGTGCTATATGAATGCAAGTTGTTGTTAACATCTTTCGTATGCTTATATCACGGCGTAATCACAAAGCTAGAGCCAGCAGTGTGATATGATAACAGTAAATACCTCCACGTGAGGATCATGGACAACTAAAGACAGAAAGCACCTCTCGTGAACTCAGGACATCCCAACGCGCTTCACAGCCGATGAAATATATTTCGAAGTGTAGTCACTGTTGTAATGTGGGAAACGCGGTAGCCAATTTGCGCACAGCATGCTCCCATAAAGAGCAATGAGCTAATGAGCAGATCATCTGTTTTAGTGATGTTGGTTGAGGGATAAATATTGGCCCCAGGACACCGGGGAGAACTCACCCGCTCTTCTTCAAAATAGTGCAGCGGGATCTTCTACATTCACCTGAGGGGGCAGTTGAGACCTCGGTTTAATGTCTCATCCAAAAGATGGCACCACAGCACTGCACTGGAGTATCAGCCTGGATTATGTGCTCAAGTCTCTCAAGTGGGGTTTGAACCCACAACCTTCTGATTCAGAGGCGAGAGTGCGACCCACTTTTTATTTTTATTTTTTAAATTATTTATTAAACATTAAAAACATTTACAACATCGTGATCATTCCATTGTATCATACAAATCCATTCCGCCACTCTGCACAGCCATTCCTCCACCACATATTAACATCAAAACCTGAAGTTTAATTTGTCTCCCGTAACATATACTAATCTATTGTACTTTAAAAATTGATCAGTAATCATAGCTCCGAATAAGGGAAGTGTGCCTGATAATCCCCCCATTATTTAATCACCGGCCCTTCCCTCCTCTCATGCTCCTTCCCAACTTTTTGGGCAGCTGTTGCTTTCTCCTGCAGCCTCCGGCTCTTTTTCACCCCCTGTTTGAACCTTTCCTGCAGTTTCAGCCTCTTCCTTACATTAGGTTTGGGCCGAGGATCAGCCCCTTCTCCCTCCTTCTGCCCCTCACTAACCTTTCCCTTTCCACACGATGCCACCCCACTTCCCTGTCTCTGTCCCCTTCTGACTCCTCACTCCCGAGTTCTTCTGTAACCTCCCGTCCCTGCTCCCCGTCAGATACATAACCTCCCTTAGAGAGTCTTCCTGCTATCACGGTTTCTCCAGTAGTGCCATACCCTTTGGCCTCATCTCCACCGCTGACCCTTGCTCCCCGTTTCTACCTTCTCTGGGGCAATGGCACATCTGCACCTATCTTGATCCCTTAATAGATTAGTATCTGGCGTCTTTTTCTCCCCACTCCCATCCTGCTGCCACTGAAGAGATAATTACTAGTCCTAGCCCTTTTCGGGCTACCCCAGATCAGGCGTATTCCCCAGACGTTCACCTTCAACTAAAGTTAGAGATAGCCAAATCCTATAAGACACTTAATTGGGCCTAAAGGTCCAGACTATCTCTCCCTAAGGGAAAGGAATGACTTGAAGATGTTACCGTCCTCTAGATAGCACTTCTAATAAGTTTAATGAGACTGTAACCTTCCAGATATTATGAGGGTCCGGAATAATCCCCCAGAATTCTGTAACTCCTCACCAAAGAGTGTACAGAGATTGAGTTCACGAGTTTGATACAGAAGTACTCTGTGAGACAATTCTAAAAAAATATAGATTTATTAAAGAACCGATGTGTAGTTAACAGCTAGTGAGTCAATTGCAACTTTAACAGTTCAAAATACAAATAGTTTACAATTCTTATTCTCAGAGATCCTTATTCTCAAATCTTAACTTCGTTACATTTTTACATTTCTTACTTATTTCTAATCCAGGATATCCATCAAAATCAAATAAAAGTACCCTTTTGATCCCCGAGACTCATAGAGTTAAAAACTTACAGAGCCTGCCTCTGAAGAGTGAGAGAATCGCTTTCCCCTTTTAGCAACTTCTGACTTCCTCTCTGAAAGTTCTATATTTTATACTCTTTCTCAGTGGTATATCCTTCGAGGTTTTCTGCTGATGTAAGCTAGTTATCTCTAGTCATATTTCTGTTGACTTCTTTCTACTCTTACTGTCAATTCAGCTGCTAACTTGCAGACTTCTGTCTCTGCCTTTAGGTGTTCAAAACTTTATCATAAAAAATGGTTATGACAGATTTGATGCCATTCTTACGAAGTACTTCCATTCAATTGTTAAATCACCTAAGCTGGTTATAAGCAGACGTCATGTCTCCTAACTGTTCCAAGTTCAATACAAACACAATGTGATTGCTATCTATTGATGCCATATTTACAAAGTCTTCTGTTTGTATATTTTACAACATGTAAATTAAAAACACTTCAACTAGGGTGTTCTATGCATTTCTTAGCTACTTCAATTGGTTGTATTAAGAATTATGTCCCCTGTCTTTTATTTGATGTCATATTTATCAAAGGCACATAGTTTTTTAATGTTCTGTGTTTCTGTTCGAAGTGTTAGTTTTTAACACTTTAAATTGGGTAATGGTATTGTGTTTCTCCCAAACTGCAGACTTTCTGGAAGCAACCCTTTGCTTCTTCAATAGGGCCATTGTTTTAGTATCGACAACCAATTCCCATTTCGAAAGCTTGTATGGTGTTTACAGCTTTGTGCCAACACTTCATCTTATCTCAGAAGCCTGTATTCTGTTTACAGCCTGTGTCATTGAGGCTTTTAGATTTTTAAACCCAGTTTTTATGTTTTAATAAAGTTAGAATTCTGTTCGTAGGATGGTATATTTCTTGGAATATGGCTATTTCCTTTGCACCCCTTTAAGGCCCCTGCCTCTTGCACCTTCTCCTTGTCTTGACCCCTCCTGCTCCATGAGCTGTCTTTCTTTGGAGTGCTTACACTTACCCCACACCCCGCTCCTGCCTCCTCTCCCCCCGCGGACACCAGATTCTTTAGGGAGAGCTGAACCGTCTAATGGCTCGACTCTGCCCTCGACCCATGCTGCCCGCTGCTGTCTTTGTCCTTTTCCACCTTACTTGGTGTGTTTTCCACCATTTCATCCTGTTCTCTTCTCTGCAATTTTCTGCCTCTTCCTGCACTCTTTTCTCCTTCCATTCACCAGCTGTGTCCTCCGCCTGCTCCACTCCTCCGGCTGTTCCACTCACACCTCCTGCTCCTTCTCCCATCTCCTCGTCACTCAAGGGGCTTCTTTCTGCCACACACTCACAGCAGGTGGGGCCTTGTGACACACCCCACAGCTCTCCGCCTTGCAGCTCCGAGCAATGCATCCAGACTCACCGCAGTTATAACAGTACAAGCCTGGACAGCTTCTTACAAGATGGTCGTGTCCAAGACAATAATAACAAACCTTCACCTGGTTATCATGCAGTACTCAGAGGTACTGCACTCCTTCCATTGTCTCGAATTTCATGCTATACGGCAATGACTTCACCCCCTCTGGGAGCCATACCTTTACATAACGGGTTCCATCTGTTACCCGCGTTCCTGGATAGTATTTCCTCTTTATTGCCAAGCAAACTTTAATGTCCAACGAATCCAACTTTTTAATTAGCTCAGCATCCTCAGTATAAACCGGCAGGTTTAAGAATGAGACCACCACCTCTTCAGGATATAGCAGAGTTACCTCCAAGAACTTATCTCCAACCTTCAAACTCAGTAAAAGACTTTCCACTTCCTCTCGACCACTGGCCGTCACCCGGAACCCAACATTCGGCTTTGTTTGGCAGGCAAAGCAACTGCCCTAGCCACAGTCCTCATGTACCACCTGGATAATATCCCAAGCTCGTATCTCCTTATCCTCGCACTGAACCACCACCGTGTTTTCTTTTCCAAACCTCCTGGGGTCCCGGCCCAAATCTTTGGGCCTTTTTTGCTCCCTTCCCCTGATTAAATTTATCCTGGGAACATTGTCCTCTGAGGGGCCCGGCACTCCGGCTGCTGCTTAAGGACCAAAAAGGCCCTAGAACCTGAAAAACAAAAACAAAAACCCACTACCAACTTTTTACAAACTCGCTCCAACTCCCTGCAGTAATCAAGCACCAAGCAGCACCTGCTCACTCCTAGCCCCTCCCGCCTAGAGAGTGCTACCCACTGAGCCACAGCTGATAGATGGGGAGTCTGTTTCGTCTCCGAGCCATTGGGAGAATGTCTTCACTTTATTTTTCATCCTTAAAAGACAGCTGCCAAGCCACATAAGGAGACATTAAGACAGCTTGGTCAAGTGGCAGGTTTTAAGGAGTGTCTTAAAGGAGCAGACCGAGGTAGAGAGGCGGAGAGGTTTAGGGAGGGAATTCCAGTGCTTAGGGCCTTAGGCAGCTTGAAGGCACGGCCGCCAATGGTGGACTGATTGAAATCGGGGATGCACAAGAGGTCAGAATTGGAGGAGTGCAGAGATCTCAGAGGACTGCAGGGCTGGAGGAGGTTACAGGGATAGGGAATGATCAAACAATAGTACTTCTCCTACCTCAATCTGAACACTCTCAGGGTGTGAAATGGAGAGCAGTGCAGTCGCGTGCAGTAAGTCTGCTGTCTTAGGCACCAGTCCACATGGAGAATTGGTCTTGTTTTTTTGGCATTTAAATCATCGACAGCAGGTTGCAGAATATTTATATAAAGCAGTGGTTCGTGTCAGAACGCCAGACCGAGATGTATATTTAATTTACAGGATTTAGGAATACTTAATATACACTTAGCAGCGGTAATATGAAGTAAGTCAATGACTGCACTTCAAAAGTACTTCATTGGCTGTAAAGTGCTTTGGGACGTCCTGAGGTCGTGAAAGGTGCTATGTAAATGTGAGCCCTTTTTTTGTTAACTTTAAGAGGGCCCAAGATTCCTATATCAGCAAAAAAAAACAAGAAAATATCTGGGTAAACCAAATCCCAGGAACATCGGGAGTTCAAACGTCTGGGAAGTAAATTTTTCTCTTCAACGCCAGGACGCAAGAGCTTGAGGGGTCAGGAGCCAGACCACAAAACCCGGCACCAGCCGCTCGTGGTCTTCTGCCATTTTATTTTAACGGGTGGGAAATCGCCTTCGAATGGTGCCTGTTAAGTGTTTCTGCCTCGCCGGCCTCGTCTGCCCCTGGGCTGAGCGGCATGATCCACCCTGTGATTTCTGAGGCCGCGGTGCCATTGGGTTATGGAGAGAAGCAGGGGCTGAGCACATCTTTCATTCAAAGGGGTGTATGTCACCCCTTCCCGACAACGTCAATCTACTTGTTACTTCCGATTGGGATGTCCATGCTGGGGTGGGGTGAGAGTCCCTGTTCCTGGGACTAGGGACAGGGTCACTGGCAAGGCTTGGAAGCTAAGCAGAGCCAGGCCTGGTTAGTACCTGGTAGGGGTGACCATTAGGGAAGACCAGGTGTAGAAGGTCCCGGGAGGAGCGGCTGGTGAGCAGGCGTTGGGCTGAAGATTGTCGGACAGGAGGAATGGTGGAAATGGAACGGCGGCACGCACAGACGCAGCGGCTTTGCTTCTCCCAGGATGGTGCTATTTACGTTTAATGTTAATGTTATTTGTACTGGACTCATGGGAGCTTGCAAGATCACATTTCGTTGTACAATGACAATAAAAGTTGAATTATTATTATTTGTCTGGGGTCGGGTGCGCAAAATGGGCAATAGTGAATCGGATTCGATAGCGACTTGAAGTCAATGCAAAAGAAAATGGGGCAAGGCGTAACATGGGCTGCTGATTCGCTATACCCCATTTTGCGCTCCCGCCTAGGACTGATTTCGATTCCACCCCCCCACCACCCCCAACCACTATCTTCCTAATACTGTAGCTCAATGAGACATCTCTCACAGTGTTCCTGTATTGGGGTCCTTAGAACATTCATTTCTGATTAATTGGACTTCTTGTGAGTGTTGAAGAGAAAACAGTTAGAGGAAAATTTGTCGCTTGCAGTGCTGGAGATTTGAGAAATTGCGAGTTATGATATTTTGTATTTTGGATGCACTTTGATTTTTCCGTCCCAAGACTCTGCATGTTTTCCCTGCCCTTCCCAGCCCTCCCTCACAGATGATGCGTTCACACACTTTCCCAAATCCACCCCCCCTCGAACACTTTCCCTGATCTCCATTAACCGCTGTTCCTTTGAGGTTACACGCGTCTTATCCCTGATATTCGTTGGTAGCAGTTCAAACAGTGCTGTTCGCAAACATTTCCACTTCCGTTGTAAACTGCTGTAAATGTTCCAGGGTGATTTCCGGTTACTGTGCCTAGACTTTCTCCTCCTTGGCTTTTTTTTGTTTTGGGGTCTTCCTGTGCATTTGGAAAATGACATACAAAATTTGCGACATTTCTTGTTCTAAGAGAATGAGCAAAATGATTGATGGATCCTGGCAACACAACTGGGAACTAACACTAACCACAACCCTGGGTTTCAATTGTGGTTCAGGTTTCCCTTCAAGCAGTTTGAGATTTGTGGCCAGCTTTCCTCCCTCAGATCAGAATTTATTTTGGATGCAGTGATCCTAATCGAAATGAGCCTGTGCCACTTTCGATCATAACAAGCCTATAGCTCAGTGGATGTTCCACCACCTAGAGTGATGATGAGCCATGAAGAGCAGGAAGGTGACATGATTGATCTCCAGCAGTGCGAGATGAGGAGGACCGCTGCAGAAATTAATGACGCTAGTGCACAGCCAACAAAGCAATTGTTCCCAGATTCTGAACCACATTACATAATCTACTTGTACTGGCTACATTCACCTTCCAAGGTCTTTAACTCCTGCTTGGCTTACATTTGAGCAGGCCTGTGAAAGGAAAGAAAGAACTTGCATTTCTATAGCGCCTTTCACCACCTCAGGATGTCCCAAAGTGTTTTACAGCCAATGAAGTACTTTTGAAGTGGAGTCACTGTTGTAATGTAGGAAACGCGGCAGTCAATTTGCGCACAGCAAGCTCCCACAAACAGCAATGAGATAAATGACCGGACCATCTTTTTTAGTGATGTTGGTTGAAGGATAAATATTGGCCAGGACACTGGGGAAAACTCCCCTGCTCTTCTTTGAAACAGTGCCACGGGATCTTTTATGTCTGTCTGTCTGTCTGTCTATCTATCTATCTCTCTCAAGCACTAAGGTGCACGAGGAGGTGTGAGGATGCACGAGCAAGCGCTAAGGTGCACGAGGAAGTGCGAGGACGCACGAGCAAGCGCCAGGGTGCACGAGGAAGTGCGAGGGTGCACGAGGAAGCGTGAGGATGCACGAGCAAGCACCAAGGTGCACAAGGAAGCGTGAGGATGCACGAGCAAGCACCAAGGTGCACGAGGAAGCGCGAGGATGCACGAGCAAGCACCAGGGTGCATGAGGAAGCCGGAGGATGCACGAGCAAGCACCAGGGTGCACGAGGAAGTGCGAGGAAGCGCGAGGATGCACGAGCAAGCACCAAGGTGCATGAGGAAGTGCGAGGATGCACGAGCAAGTACTAGGGTGCACGAGGAAGTGCGGGGATGCACAAGCAAGCACTAGTGTGCACAAGGAAGTGTGAGGATGCACGAGCAAGCACTAGGGTGCACGAGGAAGTGTGAGGATGCACGAGCAAGCACTAGGGTGCACGAGGAAGTGCGAGGAAGCGCGATGATGCATAAGAAGAAAGAAAAGAAGAAGCAGAACTAACATGACCTCAAGGTGGGAGAGAGAGATTTAATGAGGTTAATCTAAATGAGATTTAATTCATCTCATAACTCTGCACAAAGTGATTTAATCAAATTTAGTCTTATTTCAAATTTTACGAAAGGGGACAATATAGCCTTTTGAATTGGGAAACAGGTGGGAGAGGAAACATGAGCAGTAAGGCTGGTCGTGTCAGTTAGCAGTAAAGCATTTGATGCACTTTCACAAGTTGAGCTGATGTACACTTTACTGCCTTGTAACCTGCCTTTGACCTGACTGCAGAAGTGTGCAGGCATGTTTAAAACATGAAAAAGCTTGGCACCATAGCTACCAGAGAACTAGAACTATTGAAATTGTGGTTAAGGGGGAAAATGTAACATCTTCCGGTGAAGTGTTTAAATGAAAGTTGTGCAATGATTTTTCTGGTGGGTGTTTCAGGTGTTTTAAAGGGTTCCTTGGCCAAGTGCTCAAGGCCCCTGATCAGACAGACAAAAAGCCAGATGTCAACTGATTCAACTTGTAATAACGTACCTCCAAGGTGAATCTCAGCGCTCTGCGTGATTAGGCTTGATAACAGCTTCACACCCACTGGGTTCTTTCAGTGAATGCTTGATAATCACATCCAATATTTTTTAATTCCATCTTTGCCATTTGATACTAATCTATTATGGACATGTGTTTCATGTTGCCCATGAATACTCTTGATTTTCATATAGAGCCTTAGGATCTCCAAAGCACTGGGGTAAATTTTCAGTGAGTCGTGCTCCTGGAGTCTCACTCCATGGTACTGTGGATCGGAGAATTGGAGGTCAGCGCATCTCATTTGCGACAATCTGCCTCGGGATCTAAGGTTCCAAAAAAAAAGTATCCTACTTAGCAGAGGGAGTGAGTTGCAATAGGCATGGAGCATATGGAGAGGAGGCCACCAGAGTTAGTGCAGCAGGAAGTAGAAACATAGAAACATAGAAGATAGGAGCAGGAGTAGGCCATTTGGCCCCTCGAGCCTGCTCCGCCATTTAATGAGATCATGGCTGATCATCCAAATTCAGTACCCTGTCCCTGCCTTCTCCCCATATCCCTTGATCCCTTTAGCTTTAAGAAATATATCTAACTCCTTCTTGAATATATTTAATGAATTGGCCTCCACTGCCTGTTGTGGTAGAGAATTTCACAGGTTCACCACTCTCTGGGAGAAGAAATTCCTCCTCATCTCAGTCCTAAATGGCTTACTCCTTATCCTTAGACTGTGACCCCTGGTTCTGGACTCCCCCATCATCGGGAACATCCTTCCTGCATCTAGTCTGTCTAGTCCTGTTAGAATTTTATAAGTTTCAATGAGATCCCCTCTCATTCTTCTAAACTCCAGCGAATATAAGCCCAATTGACCCAATCTCTCCTCATATGTCATTCCTGCCATCCCAGGTATCAGTCTGGTGAATCTTCGCTGCACTCCCTCCATGGCAAGAACATCCTTCCTCAGATAAGGCGACCAAAACTGCACACAATACTCAAGGTGTTGTCTCACCAAGGCCCTGTACAACTGCAGCAAGACATCCTTGCTCCTGTACGCGAATCCTCTCGCTATGAAGGCCAACATACCATTTGCCTTCTTAACCGCTTGCTGCACCTGCATGCTTACTTTCAGCGACTGGTGCACAAGGACACCCAGGTCTCGTTGCACTTCCCCTTCTCCCAATCTATTGCCATTCAGATAATAATCTGCCTTCCTGTTTTTGCCACCAAAGTGGATAACCTCGCATTTATCCACATTATACTGCATCTACCATGCATCTGCCCAATCACCCAACCTGTCCAAATCACAGCACACACACCCACCCAGCTTTGTATCATCTGCAAACTTGGAGATATTACATCTAGTTCCCTCGTCTAGATCATTAATATATATTGTGAATAGCTGGGGTCCTAGCACCGATCCCTGCGGTACCCCACTAGTAACTGCCTGCCACTCGGAAAAAGACCCGTTTATTCCAACTCTTTGCTTCCTGTCTGCCAACCAATTCTCTATCCAAGTCAGTACCTTACCCCCAATCCCATGTGCTTTAACTTTGCACGCTAATCTCTTATGCGGGACCTTATCGAAAACCTTCTGAAAGTCCAAATACACCACATCCACTGGCTCTCCCTTATCTATTCTACCAGTTACATCCTCAAAAAATTCCAGTAGGGCCTGTCATCATGTGATATAAATTTGTTACATTACGTCACCTTTTCCGATTGTTGCGAAGAACTGTTATATATTCCGATGCTTTATAAGAGTTCCATTACACTAGAAACCAACTATCCTGAAATGAGGCAGCATTACCCTTTTGGCAACATGACATTTTTTTTCTTGGAATTGATTCAGCGGCTTACTGTTCATATAAGTGTGATAAACAGTAATGCTAATTACTGTGTGAACTTAACCTTTCCATCGCCCACTGAGGGGATTCTCGAGGTGTTCCGCAGGGGGCCAGGGGGTAGTTTATATGATGAATGGAGAACTGCTCTCCCCATTGTCTTCCTGTCATTAGTAATGATTGCCATTGAAGCCAAACTTCCACAGAAATTAGTAAAACATAACACGTTTATCCCAATATCCTTTGTATAAACAGAGTGCACAATGGCAAACCGTGGATACCTAACTGCGCTCTGGAATTCCCTCTCTGGACCTCTCGAGCTCTTTCTCCTCCTTTAAGACCCTCCTTAAACTGACCCTCGCTGACCAAGCTTTTAGTCAACCCTCCTAAAATCTCCTTTCCTGGCTCGGTATCTATTTTTATCTCGTTACGCTTCTGTGAAATGCCTGGGGTGGTTTTCTACATTAAAGGTGCTATATAAATGCAAGTTTATTGTGGTTTGCTCCACTGCTCTGGAATGTGTATTTAATAGCAATGATTAAGAAGAAAAGAAAGACTTGCACTTATTTAGCAGCTCAGGACCTCCCGAAGTACTTCACAGCCAATGAAGTACTTTTTAAATACAGCCACTGTTGTAATGTAGAAAACGTGGCAGCCAATTTATACACAGCAAGGTCGCACAAGCAGCAATGTGATAATGAGCAGATAATCTGTTTTAGTGATGTTGATTTGAGGGATAAATATTGGCCCAGGACACCGGGGAGAACTCCCCCACTCTTTTAGTTTAGTGTCAGCCTAGATTTTGTGTTTCTGGAGTGGGACTCGAACCCATGACCTTCTGACTCAGAGGCGAGAGCGCTACCCACTGAGCCACGGCTGACACTAAACAAATTTATCTCGTCCTGAATAGTAAATTCCTGCAAACTTTCCCAAAATTTTCAGGTTTAAAAAAAAACCTAAACTCGCGTTTACCTCATTGAAGTAATAAAGTACTGGTCCACAATTAAGGGGTATTGGCTGCCTCCTCAGCTTTCTCATTTCCCTTCTCTCCTCAAGCTGTTAGCACATGGTAGTGTGTGGTGGCTGTGCTACATGTGGAGCCTTAGAATCTCAAAAACACTGTGGGGTAAATTTTCAGAGTCTCACTATGTGGCAGTGTGGATCCGAGAATTGGAGGTCAGCGCGACTGATTTGCAACAATCCCAACTTTGACCAGAAAATTGGGAGCGGTGCTTATCGAACATGCTAACTCTGGTGCCTAGTTCTCTGCCTTGGGGTCTAAGGCTCCGAAAACGTAGCATAGGGAGTGGGTTGCAATCGGCATGGTGTAGGCGGAGAGGAGGCCATCAGAGGGAGCGCAACGGGAAGTGGAGGGAAGGACCTGCCACGTGGCATAAACTTGTTACGTATAAAATCCTTAGGTTAGATGCGGGAGTATTGCCTTTCACTGAGTCATAGGAACAGGTTACTGAATTGTGCAGTCAGTATGGATTCCCTCCAGTCCTTCAAAAGGGAGCAGGGCAAGTTCCTGAGAGAGGGAAGGCATTTACAGTTATAGAGAGCAAATTGGAGATTAGCTGGGATTAGGAGGATTTGTGGATTACTGCACTCTTCTGGAGTTTTGCTTGATTGCCTCAGGGAGTTCGAGAGGATTGCGCCAGTATTTTTCCTGGAAGAGGCATGTTGTTTTGTTCTCTCTTTTCCTTTGCCTCTCTTGGGAGATTGCATGTTGGGAGTGAGGGGGTTGCAGGGGCGGTGGGGGAATGTAAATGATGTACGTGGATGTACCATGTCTGGATGGGAGGGGGTCTTCATGGCCCAGATGGTCTTTTCCTGTCCTGCTTGTATGTTCATAGTCACGGGTGCAGATCTCCCTCTTAATATTTTTGCCATCTGGCCATCCTTCTTGTGTGAGCTTGGACATTGAGCATCAGCATGCTATTCATCTGTGTGAGGTACCGCACTGAGTCTGATCCTGTGCACCTAACATCTATGTAGGTGCACTGTGCAGTGGTGGGTGGTGGGGGGGCAGCAGGGGGGGGGGGGCGGGGGTGGTCTCTGGATGGAGATCAGGTGCAACAACCCAGGGTTGTTGTCCTCCTGAACCCAGCGCTTGTGAGAGTCAGTCGTAGCATCTGTAATGCCATCCAAACAACTGACTCAATAACCAAACTGAGATCTTCCTGGTGGATCTGTCTCCATTCCACATTGGATCACCCCCTGAACCATGAGAGGTGGTCGGACAATGTGCTTTCTGTTTGCTTGTCAAACACTAGCGAGCCGATGAAGTCAATGGGGTGTTTAATTGGACATCCGACATGAACCCAACACATTGCCGCTGGGCAGGTTAGGTTAAAATCGGGGCTTAGATGTGATGTTGCAATTCAAGTCAAAACGCTTCATATCGTTGCTGAACCATCATTGCGTTCGTTGAGTAGTACGTGATGTTCCGGACCTTAGAGGGTTAAATAATGAAGACAGATTGCATAAACTTGGCTTTTATTCCCTTGGGTATAGACGATTAAGGGGTGATCTTATCGAGGTGTTTAAAATGTTAAAAGGATTCAATAGGTTAAATGGAGAGAAGCTGTTTCTTCTGGGGGGCGGGGGAGAGGGGGGAATCCAGAAAAGGGGGCATAACCGGAAAATTAGAGCTAGGCTGTTCAAGGGGTGAAACCAGGAAGCTTCTTCCTCACACAATGGGTAGTGGAAATCTGGAACTCTCTCCCCCAAAAGGATGTGGAGGCTGGGGGTCAATTGGAGCTTTCAAGACTGAGATTGCTAGATTTTTGTTGTGTAAGGGTATCAAGGGATATGGAGCAAAGGCAGGTAAATGGAATTGAGGTAGAGGTCAGCCATGATCTCATGAAATGGCGGAGCAGACCCGAGGGCCTCAATGGCCTCCTCCTGTTCCTATGACTTCACGATGACAATGTTACGTGGCAGGTCCAGGTGTTGTCACCGCCCCCCACCCCCGAGTACTGAAGAGAGTGCCTCTTTAATCGGGAGTGGAATCTTCAATCTTTTTCCTTATTGCTTATACTCCAACTATTTTCCTTATTCTGTTTTCTTTCCCCCTACATATACATACAGCTATGGAAAATAAAACAAAGATTCAGTCAAACCGCTCTCTGTGGTAAAGCACTGCAGAGTAAATGTTGGACTCCAAAGTATTATTATACAATATTGGAATCTTGATAAGTACATCTCAAAGCTGCCAAGGAAAATGAGAGACTGACCTCACTGCATAGATTTAAAACTTCTCTTAAAAAAAAGTTGACAGTAAGACATACTAAAACCAGTTGTTATGTCTTTCCGAACGGAGTAGTGATCGAGGTAGTAATAAGTTATGGAGAGGCAAGTTGCGAGGACACCTGAATCAATTCAGCCTGTGAGCCTCATTGATGAAAGACACAATTCCAGTCTGTAATTTCAACAACTTGGCGTTAATGAAACATGCTGCCCTCTTTATTTAACTCCTTAAAATCTTCTCATGTTTCTTTAAAAAATAATTTTTTAAGAAATCCCTTACTCTTGAGATATGTTGAAAATCAAATGGACACCTTTCAACGCCGTCCGGGAGAGTGCTGATGGGACGTAAATGTTTAAGTTGGTGCACAAGGCCTGCCTCATTTTAACGGTTTAGGGGCTTTTGAGGTTTTGAGGTTTTGGTTTAGGTTTTGGGTTTTGGGGTGGGCTCTGGGGTGATCTGGACATTATCACATCGCTGTTTGCGGGAGCTTGTTGTGCGCAAATTGGCTACCACGTTTCCCGCGTTACCACAGTGCAAGGGAGGAGATAGCAGGGGCTCTGACACAAATTTTCAGAACCTCTCTGGACACAGGGGAGGTGCCAGAGGACTGGAGGACAGCTAACGTAGTACCATTGTTCAAGAAGGGTAGTAGGGGTAAACCAGGGAATTACAGGCCAGTGAGCCTAACATCAGTGGTAGGGAAATTATTGGAAAAAATTCTGAGGGACAGAATTAGTCTCCACTTGGAGAGGCAAGGATTAATCAAGGATAGTCAGCATGGCTTTGTCAGGGGGCGATCATGTCTGATCAATTTGATTGAATTTTTCGAGTGGGTGACTAGGTGTGTGGATGAGTGTAGTGCAGTTGATGTAGTCTACATGGACTTCAGTAACGCTTTTGACAAAGTCCCACATGGGAGACTGGTCAAGAAGGTAAGAGCCCATGGGATCCAGGCCAATTTGGCACATTGGATCCAAAATTGGCTTTGTGGTGTATGTAACCGTTCCACCTTTAAGAGAACTATTTTAAGAGTGGCACTACTTTATCTTGGCTGCTGTATACTGTAATACCGGTGGTGACCACACCGGTATATAAGTGCTGTGTAATGATTTATTGGGCAGTTCCGCCCTGACCTTCGACTAGTAAAGACCTGTTAAAAGTTACTCTTGTGGTCTGTGTAGTAATTCTCATTATAACACACAGACTTAACAGTGGCGACGAGTACGATCTTACCCTGCGGCAGAGATACATCCAAGGCAGTTTAACGGGCGTCGAGAGGAGGCATCCGCCCTCATCATTCTGCTGAGAGAAGACTCGGGTCTGCAGAGCAAAGGAAGAATTCTGACACGAAGCCTTCCATCAGCAACAGGCAGTGATCATCCCTTCTATCACGGTGGTGGGTAAGCCGATCAGCGACGAGCAGCAAGTCGGCCACGGTGGCTGTGAAGTAGGGGAGGGAAAAACGGAGGGTATAAGGGCGGAGAACTCGACCACGGCCAGGGAAAAGAGCCGGACAGAAGTCGGGGCCAGAGGCGCTGAGACTGGGGCAGCGTAAGGCACGGGAGCCGCGGTGAATGCAAACGCAGCCGGTGCGAAAGACCGGGCTGCAAGCGGGCTGGGAGACGCAACAGCGTCGAGAGAGAGCTCGACCGCCGGGCAGCTACCGAGGCCGCGAGGCGCAGCGACCGGGTCAGCGTAAGGTGCGGGAGAAATTTTTTTTTAAAAACCGCGGAGAACTCAGCCGCAGCCGGGGGAAAGGACCAGACTGCAAGAGGGGCTGGGAGGCACGATTTGAAAACCGCTGGGGAGGGCGAATGCAGCAATTCGGCAATCGCCATTACAGCCAGCGGGGGAGAAAGGCAAAACGCGGGAAGCCGCCATTTTCGTAGGCGGGGGAAGAAGACAAGCACGGGAAACCGCCATTTTGAAAAAAAAATAAAAGAAAAATTTCTTTGTGTTTCTCAAGAAGATTGCAAAGATGCCTAAGCGTGGTAACATCAACGATTTCGATCCCGATGTTGAAGTTTGGGCCACGTATGTAGAACGCATAGAGATATATTGTAAGGCAAATAAAATATCAGATGAAGATAAAGCACTAACCTTACTAAACTCAATGGGTGCGAAGACATACAGGCTATTGAAGCATCTTCTATCACCAGCTAAACCGGCGGATCAGACTTTCGCTAAAATTGTGGCTGTCCTGAAAAATCATTTGAACCCCACACCGCTGATGTTAGCGGAACGATTTAAATTTTATGCGAGAACGCAACTGAAAGAGGAAAGCAACGCGGAGTATTTAATTGAACTGCGTAAGCTAGCGAAATACTGCCAGTTTGGGGAAAGCCTGACAGAGGCACTGAGAGACAAATTCGTGTGTGGATTGTCGAAAGAAGGAACACAAAAGCCGCTGCTTGAAGAGAATGATCTTACACTTGATAAGGCTGTCTCTATTGCAGCATCGCATGAAGCCGCAGCGAGAGGCACTGCGGATGTGCAGCTGAAGGCAGCGGTACTCAGCGTAGATCAAATGGCTTCAGGTACAACGAAATGTTATCGTTGTGGGAAGACAACACACGATCAGAACCAATGCTGGTTTAAAAACCAGGAATGTAGAAAATGTGGCAAGCTTGGTCACATAGCTAAAGTATGCCGGTCAGGAAAGAAGACCAGCAACAAAAAGTCACCGCAGGAAAAGTGCAGAAAGGTACATAAGGTGGCTGAGAAGAGTTCGGATGAACAGAATTCGGATTCAGACTCCAACAGCGAGGAACTGGGTAGTCTGAGAATTCACAATGTGAGTAAGGAAGCTGACCGACAAACTATCTGGGTCACACTGCAGATAGCAGGAGTCCAAATGAAGATGGAATTGGACACCGGATCGGTGTTGACGCTCATGAATAAGCAAGATTACAAAAGGTTATTCAAACATATTCCCCTACGGGATACGAAGATAGTATTGCAAACATACACGGGGCAAAGAGTATACCCCATCGGAAAGATAAAAGTCAAGGTGGTACACAAGGGCAAAGAACACCAAGGAATGGACTTATATGTACTACCTGAGGGAGGTCCACCACTTCTGGGACGGGAGTGGATCAGGAAAATAAATATGGACTGGCACTCCCTAAACGCAATAACAGTAGATTCCGGGAAAAAAGATGTCAAACCTGAACGATTGTCCAGAATATTGGATGAGGCTAAAGAGGTGTTCCAACAGGGACTGGGAACACTGAGAGGAATTAAGGCAAAAATCAAGATTGCAGAACATGCAAACCCAAAATTTTTCAAAGCCAGACCGGTACCTTATGCGATACGACCTGCTGTGGAAGCTGAGCTGGAAGGGCTAGAACGTTCAGGAGTACTGTCTAAGGTGGACTGGAGTGAGTGGGCCACGCCCATTGTTCCCGTCATGAAGCGTTCATCGAGTAACAAGCCAGGGGAACCGGGGAAGGTCCGCATCTGTGGAGACTTCAAGATCACAGTTAATCCGGTGCTTCACACAGTGCAATATCCGCTTCCGCGGATTGAGGATATCTTTGCTTCATTGTCTGGCGGGAAACGCTTCACCAAGATAGACCTGGCGCAAGCGTACTTACAGATGGAAGTTGAGGAAGAGTCGCGCCAGTATCTCACAATCAACACGCACAGAGGCTTGTATCGATATAATAGACTGGTTTTTGGAGTGGCTTCGGCTCCAGCAATTTGGCAGAGGGCCATGGAGCAGGTATTACAGGGAATTCCAAGCACTCAATGTTACTTGGACGATATCCTGATTACAGGAGATGACGATGAGGAACACCTTGCAAATTTGAAACTGGTGCTCACCAGGTTGAAGGAATATGGCCTTCGAGTTAATCGCCAGAAATGTGAGTTCTTTCAGAAACGGATCTCGTACTGTGGTCATGTCATTGACCAGGAGGGGCTGCACAAGTCACCTGACAAGATCGAAGCTGTTGTGAAGGCTCCCGCTCCGGAAAATGTATCCCAGTTGAGGTCGTTCCTAGGGTTGATTAACTATTACCATAAGTTTCTGCCAAATCTATCCACGGTGCTGCACCCGCTGAATGCTCTTTTGCAGAAAGAAGTACCATGGAAGTGGAGCGAGGACTGTAAGAAGGCCTTTCGCAAAAGCAAGGCATTGATCACCTCAGAGGAAGTGTTGGCTCACTTCAACCCAACACTACCTATTCGTTTAGCTTGTGATGCTTCTCCTTATGGTATTGGAGCAGTACTCTCACACAAGTGGCCAAATGGCTCGGAAAGGTCAGTCGCATTTGTATCCAGATCATTGACCTCCGCTGAGCGCAACTATGCTCAGATAGATAGGGAGGCTCTCAGCCTGGTGTGGGGGGTAAAGAAGTTTAATCATTACCTGCAGGGCCAGAAGTTTACACTGCTGACAGACCACCAGCCGTTGGTATCCATATTCAACCCTAAAAAGGGCGTTTCCATTATGACAGCGCAAAGGCTACAGAGGTAGTCCCTTTTCCTAGGGGCACACCAATATGACATAGAATACAAAGGATCAAAACAGCATGGGAATGCTGACGGGTTATCGCGCCTACCGTTGCCAACGGTAGAAGAGGCGCCTACAGTGGACCCAGTGGAGATGTTCCACTCAAACATAGTGGAATGTCTACCAGTAACAAATTCTACGATCGAAAAGGAAACAAGAAATGACCCGACTCTCTCACGAGTCTACGATTTAACGGTGAAGGGATGGCCAGCACATGGCGAACCACTGTTGCCAGCATTCTTGCAAAGAAGAGAACAGCTGTCAGTGTGCCGAGGAACTTTGATGTGTGGATCCAGAGTGGTGATTCCACCCAAACTCCAGCATAAAGTGCTAAAGGAGCTTCACGAGGGGCATCTGGGTGGAGTGAAAATGAAGAACCTAGCCAGAGCATTTGTGTGGTGGCCAGGTATCGATGGAGACATCGAAGAAATGACCAAGAGCTGTCTAGGATGCCAGAAGGTCCAAAACGCCCCACCACAAGCTCCTCTACATCCATGGGAGTGGCCCTCATCTCCATGGCAAAGGGTACATATCGACTTTGCTGGTCCATTTATGGACTCAATGTTCTTAATCACGGTGGATGCACACTCCAAGTGGCCGGAGGTAATAAAGATGTCCTCCACCACCACGGAAAAAACCATCACAGTATTAAGGACCATATTTGCCAGGAATGGGCTGCCGGAACAGATCTGTTCTGATAATGGACCGCAATTTGTGTCCGAAGAATTCAGGAAGTTCTTAAAAAACAATGGGGTTAAGCACTACACGTCCGCCCCATACCATCCCGCCACCAATGGATTAGCTGAAAGGTTTGTCCAGACCTTCAAGAAGACCATAAAGGCCATGGGTAAGGAAGACATAAATCTACAACATAAGGTAGATAACTTCTTGTTGGCGTACAGGAATGCAACACATGCGGTTACAAACCAAACTCCCGCCATGATGTTTTTCAATAGAAGACTAAGATGCCGGCTGGATTTGATCAAGCCAAACATCAGAAGGGACGTAGAGAACCGGCAATTTCAAGGCATGAATGAAAGGCCAACTAGAACCTTCCAGATAGGTCAACAAGTTTTGGCCCGGGACTACCGTACCGAGAAATGGCAGCCTGGAACTATTTGCACACGACTAGGACCGCTGATGTATACCGTGGACATTGGTGAAAGCATAATAAGGCGCCATGTTGACCAGATCATAGAGTCATCCGAAAAGGGACAACCTACTCCACAACTCTATACGCCTAATGATGAAGCAGAGATACCCATAGGATCTACCTCCGATCCGGTGATACTGGAATCAGATGAACCCGACACTGGCATTCAAGCCGAATCGACCTTGCCAACAGAACCTACTACACCACCGAAAACTACTACACCACCGAGGCGTTATCCGGACCGAGTCAGGAAGCCTCCAGAGAGACTGAAT
Source organism: Somniosus microcephalus (assembly GCF_052327205.1). Lineage (NCBI taxonomy): Eukaryota > Metazoa > Chordata > Chondrichthyes > Squaliformes > Somniosidae > Somniosus > Somniosus microcephalus. Next base: position 264,754,069 of record NC_140993.1, read on the forward strand.
CTGTGAACTGTTGTACATGAAGTTGTGTATATATATTATGATATGTTAATGGGGAATATATATACTGTTAAGCTAAAAAGGGAGGATTGTGGTGTATGTAACCGTTCCACCTTTAAGAGAACTATTTTAAGAGTGGCACTACTTTATCTTGGCTGCTGTATACTGTAATACCGGTGGTGACCACACCGGTATATAAGTGCTGTGTAATGATTTATTGGGCAGTTCCGCCCTGACCTTCGACTAGTAAAGACCTGTTAAAAGTTACTCTTGTGGTCTGTGTAGTAATTCTCATTATAACACACAGACTTAACAGGCTTAGTGGCAGGAGGCAGAGGGTGATGGTCGAAGGTTGTTTTTGTGATTGGAAGCCTGTGTCCAGTGGTGTACCGCAGGGATCGGTGCTGGGTCCTTTGCTGTTTGTAGTGTACATTAATGATTTAGATATGAATGTAGGAGGTATGATCAGTAAGTTCGCAGTTGACACGAAAATTGGTGGAGTGGTAAATAGCGTGGAGGGAAGCCTCAGGCTACAGGACGATATAGATGGGTTGGTTAGATGGGCAGAACAGTGGAAAATGGAATTTAACCCTGAAAAGTGTGAGGTGATGCATTTTGGGAGGACTAACAAGGCAAGGGAATAGACAATGAATGGTAGGACCCTAGGAAGGACAGAGGATCGAAGGACCTTGGTGTGCATGTACATAGATCCCTGAAGGCAGTAGGACAGGTAGATAAGGTGGTTAAAAAGGCATATGGGATACTTGCCTTCATTAGCCGAGGTATAGAATATAAGAGCAGGGAAGTTATGATGGAGCTGTACAAAACACTAGTTAGGCCACAGCTGGAATACTGTGTGCAGTTCTGGTCACCACACTATAGGAAGGATGTGATTGCATCGGAGAGGGTGCAGAGGAGATTCACCAGGATGTTACCTGGGCTGGAGCGCTTCAGCTATGAAGAGAGACTGGACAGGCTGGGGTTGTTTTCCTTAGAACAGGGAAGGCTGAGGGGGGACCTGATTGAGGTGTACAAAATTATGAGGGGCATAGATAGGGTAGATAGAAAGGAACTTTTCCCCTTAGTAGAGGGGTCAATAACCAGGGGGCATAGTTTCAAGGTATGGGGCAGGAGGTTTAGAGGGGATTTGAGGAAATACTTTTTCATGCAGAGGGTGGTTGGAATCTGGAACTCACTGCCTGAAAGGGTGGTAGAGGCAGGAACCCTCACAACATTCAAGAAGCATTTAGATGAGCACTTGAAATGCCATAGCATACAAGGCTACGGACCAAGTGCTGGAAAATGGGATTAGAATAGACAGGGCTTGATGGCCCGCGAGGACTCGATGGGCCGAAGGGCCTCTTTCTGTGCTGTATAAATCTATGACTGTATAGGGCAGGATTTTCATTGGGCCGTGGAGGCGGGATTGGAGGCGTGTGAGGGGTTAAAATCTGGAAATCGGGGCACGAACCCATCCCGCACCCAACCTGCCTCCATGCCAGTTTCAAAGGAGGCGGGTACCCGACCCGCACTGGGAGCCGCCTCCCTGAGGTAGGAAGGGGATTAGTGCCAATTAACTGCCTGTTAACAGGTAGTTAACAGGCAGTTTTTAGCCTAATCCCTATTTTCATTCTTGAAGTGTGGGATTCCCGACAGCTCCAAACCACGCCAAGTTAGTGAGGCGGGCCGTTGAGCTGAAGGGCTTGGAGGGGTCGAGATGTCCGGTGTTCAGGTGAGTGATGGGTGCATGAGTGCAGAGGTAAGTGTGTTTGGTGTCTTTAAAGTGTTTAAAGAAGTTTTACTTACCTTTACAGCCTTCCTTCCTTCAGGTCTCGGGAGTCTCTCATCTCACCGGCACAGAAAGCAGAATGGCCGCGATCTGTCAAAAATTGCAGTATTCAGCTTTCTGTTCTGGAGAGATCTCTAAATCATCCTCAGAGGAAGGAATTAACTTAGTGTACAGATTGTCAGTGTTTGACAGCTTCAAACAGCTGTGAAACGCTGATATTTCATCTGTCAAAAGGTCTTGACAGATGAAATACCAATCTGTGATGTCACCTGTTGCCGGGTGGCCCTTAATTGGCCGGCTGAGCCCGCTGGGCGGGCTCAACAAGGTCAATCAAGTCAAAATCGCGTGGGTTGGCTAGAACTCGATGGAGGCGGGACTACAACCCTGAAAGTTGTAGTCCTGCCTCCTACCCGCCTCCTCAATTAAAATCCAGCCCATGTGACTCTATGAGTGACTACACTTCAAATTTGCTTCATTGACTGTAAAGCGCTTTAGAAAAGCAAGTCTTTTTCTTTTTTCTTTCTTTGGGTGGGGTTCGGTGGCGAGGTGCCCCCAGTGCCTGTGAAACTGTACCCCAACTCCCCCACCATCACCCACCTTCAGGATAGGAGGGGGGGTGAATAATGAAATGAAGAACCCATCTGGAATCTACAACCAAAACCTTTTAGATCCATAGGTAGAAGTATTGTCTTCTCATAACTTTACACAATGACATTTTAGTAGAATAGATTTTAATAACGATCTCATGGGAAGGAAATTCCTCAGAAACGACTGATTCGGTTCAATGGTTAAATATATTCAATGCTAGAATCCGTTTGGATCTGACCCACGTACTTGTATCTGTCACTTCACTCCTGACCTCGAAGCTTTACGTGTGAAACCTGAGCTTGACAAAGGGACGGGTCACGATGGAGGCGCAGTTACGATTAACTCAAGTCTGCAGTAAATGTCATCGAGCATCACCAATTACAAAGCTAAATGGCACGGAAAAAGCAACAGATCCCTACCTCCGCCACATTTTATGGCCCATCCATCAAACACACTCCACAGTCATTAATACGATGAGCTACAAGCTGCCATTGTGAACTTGACTTGCTCCAAACGAGGTGTATCGCAATGGTTGGTCTTTAACTGTCAAATCCAGGTGTAGAATTGGAGGCGCGATAAGATTCAGCTGATGGGAATTTCACTTCACTTCTTTCCGCTAGTTCTGGGGCCCTGCTCTTTCGTAGTTAGGTCCTCTTGCCAGCAGGTTCGGAATTTCCTAGTTTCAATCACTTGGGCCTGTCTGACCCGATCAGTGCCAGCTAAAATCAGCTGGAGGAAGGCAGTGATTGGCTTAAACCATGTAAAAATAATCAATCTTCTCGGTTAGAAATTGGCCCAAATTATATGGCAGGCCAGAAAGAGATTTATTATATGAGGAGCTAGAATTTGTACAGCTGCTTGGCAAATGCACAAAAATACCTTATTTGAAATAGGATTACATGGAATAAAAAAGGAACATTGGGCGTAATTTAAATTTTTTTAACCGATTTTTAATTGGACCAGTTATCTCGCTTCTAAAGTTCCTCAACAGGTTTAAATATTTTTTTATGAAACTTGAGTGATTTACTGCTGTTAATGTTTAGATACTTCCCACCGTCCCACCATCTGTCTAAATTTACGATTAAGATTCTACTAACATGCAATCATTACCTGTTAGTTTCTATGTAGTTTAACCCGTTTTATCCTAGAATAGAACCAATAGTAGCTTTCAAAAGGGAACTGGATAAATACTTGACGGAGAAAAAATTGCAGGGATACGGGGAAAGAGCGGGGGAGTGGGACTAACTGGATTGCTCTTCGAAAGAGCCGGCGCAGACTCGATGGGCCGAGTGGCCTCCTTCTGTGCTGTACTAGTCCATGATTCTAATGTATTTTGTGTTCTGAGCTAGAAGTCCTTAGGTACCTCCAACAAATCTGCATTGAGCATGTAAAGAAACCAAATATGTCCGCATTAGGCTGTGTGTGATGTGTTTCCTTATCAGTATTGACTCATATTCATGTACGATACAGGAACTTTATGCTTAGTTTGATGTTAATAATGTGTTGGAGGGGAACATAGGAACAGGAGGGGGCCATTCAGCTCCTTGAGCCTGTTCAGTTAAATGATGGCTGATCTTTTACCTACTTTTGCTCCAAATCCCTTGATAGTCTTACCCAACAAAACTCTATTGGCCTCAGTCTTGAAAATTTCAGGTGACCTAGTACCAACAGTCTTTTGGGGGAGAGAGTTCCAAATTTTCACTACAACTAGTGTCGGTGTGAAGCTTTGCACTGATGCTACAATTGTAGTGCGAATGCACACTCAGAGTACTTGACTTTGGCTTCCCTTCCCTCTTTCACCAGTAATTCCACAAGCTTCTGTTTCTCGTGAACATACTCTCTCATACAACACAGGCTAAGTTGACGTTACTGAGGAAATTTATAGACTCTTACAGCACAGAAGGAGGCCATTTGGTCCATCGTGCCTGTGCCAGCTCTTTCAAAGAGCAACCCAGGTAGTTGAGGCAATTGAAAGAGTAGAAAGTAAGAAAGACTTGCATTTACATAGCACCTTTCATGACTTCAGGACGTCCCAAAGCGCTTTATAACCAATGAAGTACTTTTGAAGCGTAGTCACTGTTGTAATGTAGGAAACGCGGCAGCCAAATTGTGTACAGCAAGGTCCCACAAACAGCAATGTGATAATGACCAGATCATCTGTTTTAGTGATGTTGGTTGAGGGATAAATATTGGCCCAGGACACTGGGGAGAAATTGCCTGTTCTGGAATTCCCTCCCTAAACCTCTCTATCTCTCTCTCCTCCTTTAAGACGTTTGTTAAAACCTACCTCTTTAACCAAGCTATTGGCCACCTGTCCTACGATCTCCTTTTGTGTCTCGGTGTCCAATTTTGTTTGATAACACTATGGTGAAACACCTTGGTATATTTTACTACAGTGAAGGTGATATATAAATGGAAGTTGTTGCTCTTCTTCGAAATAGTGCCATAGGATCTTTTACGTCCACCTGAGAGAGCAGATGGGGCCTCGGTTTAACGTCTCAACCAAAAGACGGCACCTCCGACAGTGCAGCGGAGGCTCCCTCAGTACTGCACTGGGAGTGTAAGCTTAGATATTGTGTTCAAGTCTCTGGAGCGGGAGTTGAACCCGCAACCTTCTGACTCAGAGGCAAGAGTGCTGCCAACTGAGCCTCGGCTGACACTGTGCGAGGGTGAGAACAATGATGAAATCCAGCACTTTGTAAATTCAACATGGTGGACAGGTCTATTGAAACTTTCAGGCTTCATTAGTATGAGAACCTGTGGGCCTGGATTTTCCGATCGGAGGCTTCCTGTGTGCGGATGCCTCTGATCTGGAAAAAATCTACGAACTTACCTGCTGGCTCCGTAGGTCCCGACACTTCCGCTCCTGGGCCTCTCCTGGTGCGCGCGGGCAGAGGCCCGGGTATCCCAGGGGCGCAGGCGGTTCGCAGGCGGTCCCTGGGATCACGTGGGCCATGGAAACCAATCAAAGAAGGGAATCCCCCTGCACACTTTTGGCAGGTCTCTCCGCATAGACATGTCAATATGAATGGGGATCACTCAAAAAACACACTAAAACATTAAATAAATGTTAAAAAAAAATCATGTATTTAAAATGAGTTAAAATTACATTACATATTTTAAACAAAAATTAATTTTTTCAAAAAAAATAATTAAAGTTTAATTAAAAATAAACTTACCTTTTTAAAAAGTATTTTAAAATTATAAATGAGTGAATTTTTTTTTTTTTTTTAACTTTTTTAAACTCTTATGCTGGTAAAAGCAGGCCTTACTACGCCTGCTTTTACCAGGCGTAAGATTTTTAAAGGTTTTCAGCGGGCGGAGGTTCTGCAGAAAGCGGAACTCTCCCCCCCCGCAGAGGCCCTTCTCCAGGGCAGGCGTCCGATCTGTCGAGAACATTCTTAACAGATCGGAAGTGCCGGTTTTCAGCGCATGTGCTTGGCATGCCTGAAACCGGCATTTGCGAGGCCCCTACGGATGTGGACACCCGTAGGGGTCGGAAAATACGGGCTGTGGTTAACTATTGGCCAGATGAGTGGTCTCAGTGCAGATGCTTGTGCCTGATACCCATGCACACCCCCATCAATTAGCAAAGATTCCTCAATCCATTGGGCTACAGATTACAATCTCCCTATATCTTATACTTAGCTAGGTAACTGTGTAGAGTTACTATTTATTGGGCTATATTTCTTGTCCATTCATAGTCAATGACCTAGATTGGCTAGTGTGAGGAGGAGGAACTTACAGGGTTACGGGCAAAAAGCGGGGATGTGGAACTGAGCACGACGACTCGTTCAAAGAGCCGGCACAGGCACGATGGGCCGAATGGCCTCCTTCTGTGCAGTAAGTTTCTATGAATCAGGTTTTTGAAAAATCACCCAAATATTGGTCTGCTGCAGCTCAACTTTGGCCATTTACCCCATATCATTAATTTGATTCCGAATTATGTGGCAATATATATTCCTTTTTTAAAAATTCGTAAATGGCATTTTAAATGGCAAGGCCAGCATTTATTGCCCATCCCTAATTGCCCTTGAGAAGGTGGTGGTGAGCTGCCTTCTTGAACTGCTGCAGTCCGTGTGGTGTTAGGGAGGGAGTTCCAAGATTTTGACCCAGCGACGATGAAGGATCGGCGATATATTTCCAAGTCAGGATGGTGTGTGACTCGTAAGGGAACTTGGAGGTGGTGGTGTTCCCATGCGCCTGCTGCCTTTGTCCTTCTAGGTGGAAGAGGTCGCGGGTTTGGGAGGTGCTGCCGAAGAAGCCTTGGCGAGTTGCTGCAGTGCATCTTGTAGATGGTACACACTGCAGCCACGGTACGCCAGTGGTGGAAGGAGTGAATGTTTATGGTGGTGGATGGGATGTCAATCCAGCGGGCTGCTTTGTCCTGGATGGTATCGAGCTTCTTGAGTGTTGTTGGAGCTGCACTCATCCAGGCAAGTGAAGAGTATTCCATCACACTCCTTACTTGTGCCTTGTAGATGGTGGAAAGGCTTTGGGGAGTCAGGAGGTGATACACTCGCCGCAGAATACCCAGCCTCTGACCTGCTGTTGTTGCCACAGTATTTATGTGGCTGGTCCAGTTAAGTTTCTGGTCAATGGTGACCCCCAGGATGTTGATGGTGGGGGATTCGGTGATGGTAATGCTGTTGAATGTCAAGGGGCGGAGGTTAGACTCTCGCTTGTTGGAGATAGTCATTGCCTGGCACTTGTGTGGCGTGAATATTACCTGCCACTTATCAGCTCAAGCCTGAACGTTGTCCAGGACTTGTTGCATGCGGGCCTGTACTGCTTCATTATATATTCCTTGTTAACATTTCGGTGAACATTCAGACACTTCCTTCTTTAAAAACACCTTAACACAGTGCTCTCATTTTTATGGGGAATTCCTGTATTTTATAGGCTGCTGAGCTCAAATATGAGATATGGGGAGGAAATTAAAAACTCCACCAGGATTACAGTGCATTCCTGTCTCTTCCCAGCCTGACTTGGCCCTGAGCTCCCCTTTCTCGCCCGAGAGAGAGAGACAGACAGACTGGGAGAGAGACAGAAAAACAGAGAGAGAGACAAACAGAGACAGAGCGAGAGAAAGAGAGACAGAGAGAGACAAACAGAGAGAGAGACGGAGAGGTAGAGAGAGAGACAGAGAGCGAGAAACAGAGAGAGACAGATACAGAAAGAGAGACAGAGAGAGACACACAGAGAGACGGAGTGAGACAGACAGACAGGGAGAGAGACAGGGAGAGAGACAGAGAGAGAGAGAGAGAGAGAGAGAGAGACAGAGAGAGAGAGAGAGAGAGACAGAGAGAGAGACAGTGAGTGAGTGAGAGAGAGACAGAGAGACATGGAGGGAGATGGAGAGAGAGACAGAGACAGAGAGACATGGAGGGAGATGGAGAGAGAGAGACAGAGACAGAGGTCATATTCAGTACGAGGAATTGAGCATCAGAAGCAGAGAAAGAGACAGAGAAAGAAGTCAGGTACAGATGGAATAAATGTTATTATCAATCTAGAATAGGGTGACTTGGAAGTTAGAGAAGAAAGCAACGTAAGAAGGGGAATGAGAGAAGTAGAAGAGGTGGAAAAGCAGCAGAAAAGGAATAGAATCCCAAATAACGGAGAAGAACAAAAGTGGAAAAGAAAGATTAACAGCAAAAGGCAAGACCTGAGCATCAGTAAGAGCAACTTACCAGCAGTATTACCTTAGGACACCTATAGGCAAGAAAGTGTAAGGAGTGCATTTACACTATTACTGCAGCATTGGGGCAGAGCTGTTGTGCTTTGACCCAGTTCTACAACTCGTTCAAATGGAGCTCCATTCAGAGTGGGCCTGATGTGACTCGGAGGTGAAGTGGAGTGAGACTCCTCGGAGGGGAAGCGGCATCACTCTGCTTTGTTCTGTGTTCAGCTCGGGCCTTGACTCAGGATTTACACTGCTGCAAGTTTAGCATTGGGGCAAAGTGAAAACTGCCTCGTCCCCCAACACTAAAACCTGCCATGTCATTGCACCCAGAGTAGATCCTGGAAACCTGTTGGTTGTTTCAAGCCTGTTTCAGGATGTGTTCAAACCCCCCTGATTGAGGACAATGACGCCATTTGTAGGAAGCTCCTGGTCGGGCTATGGGGTTGCAGTTCGTAAACTTCCTGTGCAATGTGGTGGAACTATGCAATGAGTTTCCTTCTTTGTTGGAAGTCCTGAGTCTCTGTCCTATGAGTGTATCCCCTCCAGACAATGAATACTCCGCTAGTCCAGTCAAAGGAAATGATTTCATTACTTGGTTGTATGCAATTAATCACCTACATATTACTAATGGCCTCAAATATCCTTACAACGCAACCCTTATCCGGTTAACTCATGGATGAAAACTGTGATTGTCCACCATTATGTATTCTCCTGTAGTGAGTGAACGGATGCCGACCAATCCTGTGGCACTGACCATTGGCTTAATTAGTCAACTGGGCCACAGAACTTCTTGAGAATTATAAAAACAACAGTGTCAGAGTAAAGATCCCCGTTGTGGGGGTGGGGCTGGGGATGGGGGGGGGCAGGGGTGGGGGGGGGGGCTGGGTTACGAGGACAGCTGGCTGCGCTGTACATGCAGTCACTAAGGGTGGGGAAATACGATCATTCACGAGCAAAGATAATCTCACAACAACACTTGTAAATAATCGCAGATGACTTGCTGCCGCTTTCGCTGATGTTATGAATGAAATAATTTGGCTTTGACAAAACAATAGTAATACAGTATTTTTAGTTCTGGAAATTTAAGCTTCCTGTGGTTCTTCTAAATCTGGGTGAGGATGGCGTGCCCAAGTTAAAATGGGTTCAGTAGTTTTCATTTGGCATGGTTCGATGCGATGTTTCCAATCAATTGAAAGCAAGACTTGCATTTCCATAGCGCCTTTCATAGCCTCGGGACTTGCTGAAGCGCTGGTTCAAACTGTCGCAGGACAGAGAGTGGAGAGAGTCAGTTCAAACTATCACAGGACAGAGAGTGGAGAGAGTCAGTTCAAACTGTCTCAGGACAGAGAGTGGAGAGAGTCAGTTCAAACTGTGACTGGACAGAGAGTGGAGAGAGTCAGTTCAAACTGTCTCAGGACAGAGAGTGGAGAGAGTCAGTTCAAACTGTGACTGGACAGAGAGTGGAGAGAGTCAGTTCAAACTGTGACTGGACAGAGAGTGAAGAGAGTCAGCTCAAACTGTGACTGGACAGAGAGTGGAGAGAGTCAGTTCAAACTGTGACTGGACAGAGAGTGAAGAGAGTCAGTTCAAACTGTGACTGGACAGAGAGTGGAGAGAGTCAGTTCAAACTGTCTCTGGACAGAGAGTGGACAGAGTCAGTTCAAACTGTGACTGGACAGAGAGTGGAGAGAGTCAGTTCAAACTGTGACTGGACAGAGAGTGGAGAGAATCAGTTCAAACTGTGACAGGACAGAGAGTGGAGAGAGTCAGTTCAAACTGTCTCTGGACAGAGAGTGGAGAGAGTCAGTTCAAACTGTGACTGGACAGAGAGTGGAGAGAGTCAGTTCAAACTGTGACAGGACAGAGAGTGGAGAGAGTCAGTTCAAAATGTGACTGGACAGAGAGTGGAGAGAGTCAGTTCAAAATGTGACTGGATAGAGAGTGGAGAGAGTCAGTTCAAACTGTGACAGGACAGAGAGTGGAGAGAGTCAGTTCAAAATGTGACTGGACAGAGAGTGGAGAGAGTCAGTTCAAAATGTGACTGCATAGAGAGTGGAGAGAGTCAGTTCAAACTGTGACTGGACAGAGAGTGGAGAGAGTCAGTTCAAACCGTGACTGGACAGAGAGTGGAGAGAGTCAGTTCAAACCGTCACAGGACAGAGAGTGGAGAGAGTCAGTTCAAACCGTGACTGGACAGAGAGTGGAGAGAGTCAGTTCAAACTGTCTCTGGACAGAGAGCGGAGAGAGTCAGTTCAAACTGTCACTGGACAGAGAGTGGAGAGAGTCAGTTCAAAATGTGACTGGATAGAGAGTGGAGAGAGTCAGTTCAAACTGTGACAGGACAAAGAGTGGAGAGAGTCAGTTCAAAATGTGACTGGATAGAGAGTGGAGAGAGTCAGTTCAAAATGTGACTGGATAGAGAGTGGAGAGAGTCAGTTCAAACCGTGACTGGACAGAGAGTGGAGAGAGTCAGTTCAAACTGTCTCTGGACAGAGAGCGGAGAGAGTCAGTTCAAACTGTCACTGGACAGAGAGTGGAGAGAGTCAGTTCAAAATGTGACTGGATAGAGAGTGGAGAGAGTCAGTTCAAACTGTGACAGGACAAAGAGTGGAGAGAGTCAGTTCAAAATGTGACTGGATAGAGAGTGGAGAGAGTCAGTTCAAAATGTGACTGGATAGAGAGTGGAGAGAGTCAGTTCAAACCGTGACTGGACAGAGAGTGGAGAGAGTCAGTTCAAACCGTCACAGGACAGAGAGTGGAGAGAGTCAGTTCAAACCATGACTGGACAGAGAGTGGAGAGAGTCAGTTCAAACTGTCTCTGGACAGAGAGCGGAGAGAGTCAGCTCAAACTGTCTCAGGACAGAGAGTGGAGAGAGTCAGTTCAAACCGTGACTGGACAGAGAGTGGAGAGAGTCAGTTCAAACTGTCTCTGGACAGAGAGTGGAGAGAGTCAGTTCACACTGTCTCTGGACAGAGAGTGGACAGAGTCAGTTCAAACTGTGACTGGATAGAGAGTGGAGAGCGTCAGTTCAAACTGTGACTGGACAGAGAGTGGAGAGAGTCAGTTCAAACTGTGACTGGACAGAGAGCGGAGAGAGTCAGTTCAAACTGTCTCTGGACAGAGAGTGGAGAGAGTCAGTTCAAACTGTCTCTGGACATAGAGTGGAGAGAGTCATTTCAAACTGTCTCTGGACAGAGAGCGGAGAGCGTCAGTTCAAACTGTGACTGGATAGAGAGTGGAGAGAGTCAGTTCAAACTGTGACTGGACAGAGAGTGGAGAGAGTCAGTTCAAACTGTCTCAGGACAGAGAGTGGAGAGAGTCAGTTCAAACTGTCTCTGGACAGAGAGTGGAGAGAGTCAGTTCAAACTGTGATTGGACAGAGAGTGGAGAGAGTCAGTTCAAACTGTCTCAGGACAGAGAGTGGAGAGAGTCAGTTCAAACTGTCTCTGGACAGAGAGTGGAGAGAGTCAGTTCAAACTGTCTCTGGACAGAGAGTGGAGAGAGTCAGTTCAAACTGTGACTGGACAGAGAGTGGAGAGAGTCAGTTCAAACTGTGACTGGACAGAGAGTGGAGAGAGTCAGTTCAAACTGTGACTGGACAGAGAGTGGAGAGAGTCAGTTCAAACTGTGACAGGACAGAGAGTGGAGAGAGTCAGTTCAAACTGTGATTGGACAGAGAGTGGAGAGAGTCAGTTCAAACTGTCTCAGGACAGAGAGTGGAGAGAGTCAGTTCAAACTGTCTCTGAACAGAGAGTGGAGAGAGTCAGTTCAAACTGTGACTGGACAGAGAGTGGAGAGAGTCAGTTCAAACTGACTGGACAGAGAGTGGAGAGAGTCAGTTCAAACTGTGACAGGACAGAGAGTGGAGAGAGTCAGTTCAAACTGTGACTGGATAGAGAGTGGAGAGAGTCAGTTCAAACTGTGACTGGATAGAGAGTGGAGAGAGTCAGTTCAAACTGTGACTGGACAGAGAGTGGAGAGAGTCAGTTCAAACTGTGACTGGACAGAGAGTGGAGAGAGTCAGTTCAAACTGTGACAGGATAGAGAGTGGAGAGAGTCAGTTCAAACTGTGACTGGACAGAGAGTGGAGAGAGTCAGTTCAAACTGTGACTGGACAGAGAGTGGAGAGAGTCAGTTCAAACTCTGACTGGACAGAGAGTGGAGAGAGTCAGTTCAAACTGTGACTGGACAGAGAGTGGAGAGAGTCAGTTCAAACTGTCTCTGGACAGAGAGTGGAGAGAGTCAGTTCAAACTGTCTCTGGACAGAGAGTGGAGAGAGTCAGTTCAAACTGTGACTGGACAGAGAGTGGAGAGAGTCAGTTCAAACTGTCACAGGACAGAGAGTGGAGAGAGTCAGTTCAAACTGTCACAGGACAGAGAGTGGAGAGAGTCAGTTCAAACTGTCACAGGAGAGAGAGTGGAGAGAGTCAGTTCAAACTGTGACTGGACAGAGGGTGGAGAGAGTCAGTTCAAACTGTCTCTGGACAGAGAGTGGAGAGAGTCAGTTCAAACTGACTGGACAGAGAGCGGAGAGAGTCAGTTCAAACTGTCGCTGGACAGAGAGTGGAGAGAGTCAGTTCAAACTGTCACAGGACAGAGAGTGGAGAGAGTCAGTTCAAACTGTCTCTGGAAAGTGAGTGGAGAGAGTCAGTTCAAACTGTCTCTGAACAGAGAGTGGAGAGAGTCAGTTCAAACTGTCTCTGGACGGAGAGTGGAGAGAGTCAGTTCAAACTGTCTCTGGACGGAGAGTGGAGAGAGTCACTTCAAACTGTCTCTGGACGGAGAGTGGAGAGAGTCAGTTCAAACTGTCTCAGGACAGAGAGTGTAGAGAGTCAGTTCAAACTGTGACTGGACAGAGAGCGGAGAGAGTCAGTTCAAACTGTCACAGGACAGAGAGTGGAGAGAGTCAGTTCAAACTGTGACAGGACAGAGAGTGGAGAGAGTCAGTTCAAACTGTGACAAGACAGAGAGTGGAGAGAGTCAGTTCAAACTGTGACAGGACAGAGAGTGGAGAGAGTCAGTTCAAACTGTGAGTGGACAGAGAGTGGAGAGAGTCAGTCCAAACTGTGACAGGTCAGAGAGCGGAGAGAGTCCGTTCAAACTGTCTCTGGACAGAGAGTGGAGAGAGTCAGTTCAAACTGTCTCTGGACAGAGAGTGGAGAGAGTCAGTTCAAACTGTGACTGGACAGAGAGCGGAGAGAGTCAGTTCAAACTGTCTCAGGACAGAGAGTGGAGAGAGTCAGTTCAAACTGTCTCTGGACAGAGAGTGGAGAGAGTCAGTTCAAACTGTCTCTGGACAGAGAGTGGAGAGAGTCAGTTCAAACTGTGACTGGACAGAGAGTGAAGAGAGTCAGTTCAAACTGTGACAGGGCAGAGAGCGGAGAGAGTCAGTTCAAACTGTGACAGGACAGAGAGTGGAGAGAGTCAGTTCAAACTGTGATTGGACAGAGAGTGAAGAGAGTCAGTTGAAACTGTGACAGGACAGAGAGCGGAGAGAGTCAGTTCAAACTGTGACTGGACAGAGAGTGGAGAGAGTCAGTTCAAACTGTCTCTGGACAGAGAGTGGAGAGAGTCAGTTCAAACTGTGACTGGACAGAGAGTGGAGAGAGTCAGTTGAAACTGTCTCTGGACAGAGAGTGGAGAGAGTCAGTTCAAAATGTGACTGGATAGAGAGTGGAGAGAGTCAGTTCAAACTGTGACAGGACAGAGAGTGGAGAGAGTCAGTTCAAAATGTGACTGGATAGAGAGTGGAGAGAGTCAGTTCAAAATGTGACTGGATAGAGAGTGGAGAGAGTCAGTTCAAACCGTGACTGGACAGAGAGTGGAGAGAGTCAGTTCAAACCGTCACAGGACAGAGAGTGGAGAGAGTCAGTTCAAACCGTAACTGGACAGAGAGTGGAGAGAGTCAGTTCAAACTGTCTCTGGACAGAGAGCGGAGAGAGTCAGTTCAAACTGTCTCAGGACAGAGAGTGGAGAGAGTCAGTTCAAACCGTGACTGGACAGAGAGTGGAGAGAGTCAGTTCAAACTGTCTCTGGACAGAGAGCGGAGAGAGTCAGTTCAAACTGTCTCTGGACAGAGAGTGGAGAGAGTCAGTTCAAACTGTCTCTGGACAGAGAGTGGAGAGAGTCAGTTGAAACTGTGACTGGACAGAGAGTGGAGAGAGTCAGTTCAAACTGTGACTGGATAGAGAGTGGAGAGCGTCAGTTCAAACTGTGACTGGACAGAGAGTGGAGAGAGTCAGTTCAAACTGTGACTGGATAGAGAGTGGAGAGAGTCAGTTCAAACCGTGACTGGACAGAGAGTGGAGAGAGTCAGTTCAAACCGTCACAGGACAGAGAGTGGAGAGAGTCAGTTCAAACTGTCTCTGGACAGAGAGTGGAGAGAGTCAGTTCAAACTGTCTCTGGACAGAGAGTGGAGAGAGTCAGTTCAAACTGTGACTGGACAGAGAGTGGAGAGAGTCAGTTCAAACTGTCACAGGACAGAGAGTGGAGAGAGTCAGTTCAAACTGTCACAGGACAGAGAGTGGAGAGAGTCAGTTCAAACTGTCACAGGAGAGAGAGTGGAGAGAGTCAGTTCAAACTGTGACTGGACAGAGGGTGGAGAGAGTCAGTTCAAACTGTCTCTGGACAGAGAGTGGAGAGAGTCAGTTCAAACTGACTGGACAGAGAGTGGAGAGAGTCAGTTCAAACTGTGACTGAACAGAGAGCGGAGAGAGTCAGTTCAAACTGTCGCTGGACAGAGAGTGGAGAGAGTCAGTTCAAACTGTCACAGGACAGAGAGTGGAGAGAGTCAGTTCAAACTGTCTCTGGAAAGTGAGTGGAGAGAGTCAGTTCAAACTGTCTCTGAACAGAGAGTGGAGAGAGTCAGTTCAAACTGTCTCTGGACGGAGAGTGGAGAGAGTCAGTTCAAACTGTCTCTGGACGGAGAGTGGAGAGAGTCACTTCAAACTGTCTCTGGACGGAGAGTGGAGAGAGTCAGTTCAAACTGTCTCAGGACAGAGAGTGTAGAGAGTCAGTTCAAACTGTGACTGGACAGAGAGCGGAGAGAGTCAGTTCAAACTGTCACAGGACAGAGAGTGGAGAGAGTCAGTTCAAACTGTGACAGGACAGAGAGTGGAGAGAGTCAGTTCAAACTGTGACAAGACAGAGAGTGGAGAGAGTCAGTTCAAACTGTGACAGGACAGAGAGTGGAGAGAGTCAGTTCAAACTGTGAGTGGACAGAGAGTGGAGAGAGTCAGTCCAAACTGTGACAGGTCAGAGAGCGGAGAGAGTCCGTTCAAACTGTCTCTGGACAGAGAGTGGAGAGAGTCAGTTCAAACTGTCTCTGGACAGAGAGTGGAGAGAGTCAGTTCAAACTGTGACTGGACAGAGAGCGGAGAGAGTCAGTTCAAACTGTCTCAGGACAGAGAGTGGAGAGAGTCAGTTCAAACTGTCTCTGGACAGAGAGTGGAGAGAGTCAGTTCAAACTGTCTCTGGACAGAGAGTGGAGAGAGTCAGTTCAAACTGTGACTGGACAGAGAGTGAAGAGAGTCAGTTCAAACTGTGACAGGGCAGAGAGCGGAGAGAGTCAGATCAAACTGTGACAGGACAGAGAGTGGAGAGAGTCAGTTCAAACTGTGATTGGACAGAGAGTGAAGAGAGTCAGTTGAAACTGTGACAGGACAGAGAGCGGAGAGAGTCAGTTCAAACTGTGACTGGACAGAGAGTGGAGAGAGTCAGTTCAAACTGTCTCTGGACAGAGAGTGGAGAGAGTCAGTTCAAACTGTGACTGGACAGAGAGTGGAGAGAGTCAGTTGAAACTGTCTCTGGACAGAGAGTGGAGAGAGTCAGTTCAAAATGTGACTGGATAGAGAGTGGAGAGAGTCAGTTCAAACTGTGACAGGACAGAGAGTGGAGAGAGTCAGTTCAAAATGTGACTGGATAGAGAGTGGAGAGAGTCAGTTCAAAATGTGACTGGATAGAGAGTGGAGAGAGTCAGTTCAAACCGTGACTGGACAGAGAGTGGAGAGAGTCAGTTCAAACCGTCACAGGACAGAGAGTGGAGAGAGTCAGTTCAAACCGTAACTGGACAGAGAGTGGAGAGAGTCAGTTCAAACTGTCTCTGGACAGAGAGCGGAGAGAGTCAGTTCAAACTGTCTCAGGACAGAGAGTGGAGAGAGTCAGTTCAAACCGTGACTGGACAGAGAGTGGAGAGAGTCAGTTCAAACTGTCTCTGGACAGAGAGCGGAGAGAGTCAGTTCAAACTGTCTCTGGACAGAGAGTGGAGAGAGTCAGTTCAAACTGTCTCTGGACAGAGAGTGGAGAGAGTCAGTTGAAACTGTGACTGGACAGAGAGTGGAGAGAGTCAGTTCAAACTGTGACTGGATAGAGAGTGGAGAGCGTCAGTTCAAACTGTGACTGGACAGAGAGTGGAGAGAGTCAGTTCAAACTGTGACTGGACAGAGAGTGGAGAGAGTCAGTTCAAACTGTCTCTGGACAGAGAGTGGAGAGAGTCAGTTCAAACTGTGACTGGACAGAGCCTGGAGAGAGTCAGTTCAAACTGTGACTGGACAGAGAGTGGAGAAAGTCAGTTCAAACTGTCTCAGGACAGAGAGTGGAGAGAGTCAGTTCAAACCGTGACAGGACAGAGAGTGGAGAGAGCCAGTTCAAACTGTCTCAGGACAGAGAGTGGAGAGAGTCAGTTCAAACTGTCACAGGACGGAGAGTGGAGAGAGTCAGTTCAAACTGTGACTGGACAGAGAGTGGAGAGGGTCAGTTCAAACTGTGACTGGACAGAGAGTGGAGAGGGTCAGTTCAAACTGTCACAGGACGGAGAGTGGAGAGAGTCAGTTCAAACTGTGACTGGACAGAGAGTGGAGAGAGTCAGTTCAAACTGTCTCTGGACAGAGAGTGGAGAGAGTCAGTTCAAACTGTGACTGGACAGAGAGTGGAGAGAGTCACTTCAAACTGTCTCTGGACAGAGAGTGGAGAGGGTCAGTTCAAAATGTGACTGGATAGAGAGTGGAGAGAGTCAGTTCAAACTGTGACAGGACAGAGAGTGGAGAGAGTCAGTTCAAAATGTGACTGGATAGAGAGTGGAGAGAGTCAGTTCAAAATGTGACTGGATAGAGAGTGGAGAGAGTCAGTTCAAACCGTGACTGGACAGAGAGTGGAGAGAGTCAGTTCAAACCGTCACAGGACAGAGAGTGGAGAGAGTCAGTTCAAACCGTAACTGGACAGAGAGTGGAGAGAGTCAGTTCAAACTGTCTCTGGACAGAGAGCAGAGCGAGTCAGTTCAAACTGTCTCAGGACAGAGAGTGGAGAGAGTCAGTTCAAACCGTGACTGGACAGAGAGTGGAGAGAGTCAGTTCAAACTGTCTCTGGACAGAGAGCGGAGAGAGTCAGTTCAAACTGTCTCTGGACAGAGAGTGGAGAGAGTCAGTTCAAACTGTCTCTGGACAGAGAGTGGAGAGAGTCAGTTGAAACTGTGACTGGACAGAGAGTGGAGAGAGTCAGTTCAAACTGTGACTGGACAGAGAGTGGAGAGAGTCAGTTCAAACTGTCTCTGGACAGAGAGTGGAGAGAGTCAGTTCAAACTGTGACTGGACAGAGACTGGAGAGAGTCAGTTCAAACTGTGACTGGACAGAGAGTGGAGAAAGTCAGTTCAAACTGTCTCAGGACAGAGAGTGGAGAGTGTCAGTTCAAACCGTGACAGGACAGAGAGTGGAGAGAGCCAGTTCAAACTGTCTCAGGACAGAGAGTGGAGAGAGTCAGTTCAAACTGTCACAGGACAGAGAGTGGAGAGAGTCAGTTCAAACTGTGACTGGACAGAGAGTGGAGAGGGTCAGTTCAAACTGTCACAGGACGGAGAGTGGAGAGAGTCAGTTCAAACTGTCACAGGAGAGAGAGTGGAGAGAGTCAGTTCAAACTGTGACTGGACAGAGAGTGGAGAGAGTCAGTTCAAACTGTGACTGGACAGAGAGTGGAGAGAATCAGTTCAATCTGTGACAGGACAGAGAGTGGAGAGAGTCAGTTCAAACTGTCTCTGGACAGAGAGTGGAGAGAGCCAGTTCAAACTGTGACTGGACAGAGAGTGGAGAGAGTCAGTTCAAACTGTGACAGGACAGAGAGTGGAGAGAGTCAGTTCAAAATTTGACTGGATAGAGAGTGGAGAGAGTCAGTTCAAAATGTGACTGGATAGAGAGTGGAGAGAGTCAGTTCAAACTGTGACAGGAGAGAGAGTGGAGAGAGTCAGTTCAAAATGTGACTGGATAGAGAGTGGAGAGAGTCAGTTCAAACCGTGACTGGACGGAGAGTGGAGAGAGTCAGTTCAAACCGTCACAGGACAGAGAGTGGAGAGAGTCAGTTCAAACCGTGACTGGACAGAGAATGGAGTCAGTTCAAACTGTCTCTGGACAGAGAGCGGAGAGAGTCAGTTCAAACTGTCACTGGACAGAGAGTGGAGAGAGTCAGTTCAAACTGTCTCAGGACAGAGAGTGGAGAGAGTCAGTTCAAACCGTGACTGGACAGAGAGTGGAGAGAGTCAGTTCAAACTGTCTCTGGACAGAGAGTGGAGAGTGTGATGAAATATTCCATTCATCACTGCCTGTGACTGTGGTTGGTTTCAGGTTCCCCCTTACCATTGTATTGCCTGTGACTGTGGTTGGTTTCAGGTTCCCCCTTACCATTGTATTGCCTGTGACTGTGGTTGGTTTCAGGTTTCTCCTCACCATTGTATTGTGTATGGAATGTATGGAATGTGTTGTGTGTAGGGCTCCGCCCATACCTGGCCTCTATGTAAGCCAGCTCAGTCTGGCCTCACAGCCAGTACTGCAGACCTCCAGGGAAGATACCTCTCTCCACTGCGTGTTATCTTCTAAGTTAATAAAAGCCTTGTTTTGTTTTGCTAACATCGAGTCTCGGGATTATTGAGGCACATCAATTTTATTAACTTATTTTTCAACACAATGGACCAACTCCTGAAACCCGAATGTTTGGATTTGGATCAGCATGCTCCGGACGCATCAGCACGCTTCGGACACTGGTTTATGTGTATGGAATTCTTCCTGGACAATTCCGCAGCCGTCAAAGACGCTACGGACGCTGCGAGTATGAAACTCGGAATTCTGCGGAATTGGGTAAGCCACCGGGTTTACCCCCTCATCCAAGACGCCGACACGTACCTGGCCGCCTGCGACATCTTAAAGGCGCAATACCAGCAGCCTACGAATGAGGTGTATGCTAGGCATCTGCTCGCCACTCGCGCACAGCGACCTGGGGAATCGGTGGAGGAGTTCCTAGGCACCCTGAAAATGCTTGGCAAAGACTGCAAGTGCCGAGATGTAAAAGCCGCAGTGTACACCGACGAGCTTGTTCGCGATGCCTTTATCACAGGCCTCAGCTCCACTTACATCCGGCAAAGACTGCTGGAAAAAACGGGATTGGACCTGAAACAGGCTGCGGACACCGCGCGATCCCTGGATGTGGCCCAGAGAAACTCGGACGCCTACTCTTCAGCTCGCGCCGTCCATGCCGCCACGTGTGCACCAAGGGTGCCGCCATCTTGGAAGGCATCTTCCCCGCCCGGCAGCCCGACACCGTCGGGGCCCCGCTCTCTCCCCAGAAGCCCTATGACAGCCGCGACGCGTCGGGGACCCAACTGCCACTTCTGCGGGCAGCCAAAGCACACCAGAAACCTGTGCCCGGCGAAAGGCACCACCTGCTTTAAGTGCGGTATGAAGGGTCACTTTGGGAAGGTGTGCAGAGGGAACCCCGCTGGAAAACCAAAACCCGCCACCGCCGCGTGTGCGCCGTGGGAGTGGCCATCTTGGACGCCATCTTGCCCGACCTCGTGGGGTCCGCCATCTTGTGAGCAGACAGCGCAGACGCCATCTTGTCTCGATCAGGGCCCTACAGTGGCATCGGTCACAGTGGACCAGACCAGGCCCCACCCGCTATCCAAATCAATGGTGGACATCGAGGTAAACGGGTGCGGGGTTAAATGTTTAATTGACAGTGGAAGCACGGAGAGTTTTATCCACCCGGAACTGGCACGACAACTCTCCCTAAAGGTGGTCCCTACTCGGGGTACCATCTCTATGGCTGATAAAACCCAGACATCGACCATTCTGGGTTACTGCACGGTACAATTGTCCGTTAACGGGACTGTATACGATAATTTTAAAGTATTAATCATGAAGAATCTATGCGCGAGCGTGATCTTGGGCCTGGATTTCCAGTGCAACCACCAAAGCATCACGCTCAAGTACGGTGGGTCCCAGCCGCCCCTCACAGTGTGCGGCCTGGCTACCCTGAAGGTAAAGCCGCCTTCGCTATTCGCGAACCTTACCCCTAACTGCCGGCCAATAGCGACCAAAAGCAGGAGGTACAGCTGGGAGGACAGGCGGTTTATCGCAACCGAGGTAGACAGGCTCCTGAAAGAGCGCATTATTGAATGCAGCAATAGCCCGTGGCGCGCCCAAGTGGTGGTAGTAAGGGGTAGCGAGAAGAAACGGATGGTGATCGACTATAGCCAAACGATCAACAGGTACACCCAACTAGACGCCTACCCGCTACCCCGCATATCAGAAATGGTGAACCAAATCGCCCAATACCGGGTGTTCTCCACCATCGACCTCAAGTCAGCGTACCACCAGCTCCCTATCAGACCAGAGGACCGCCCGTACACCGCCTTCGAGGCGAACGGACGCCTCTACCAATTCCTCAGAGTCCCCTTTGGGGTGACGAATGGGGTCTCGGTCTTCCAGAGGGAGATGGATCGCATGGTCGATGACCACCACTTGCAGGCAACCTTCCCCTACCTCGACAACATCACCATCTGCGGTCACAACCAGCAGGATCACGACTCGAACCTCGAGAGGTTCCTGAAAACTGCACAAAAACTCAACCTCACCTACAACGAGGACAAGTGCGTTTTCAACACCACGCGCCTCTGCATACTAGGCAGCGTGGTGGAGAATGGGGAAATCGGACCAGACCCCGACCGATTGCGCCCCCTACGGGAGCTGCCCCTGCCCAACACTCCCAAAGCCCTGAAAAGGTGCCTGGGGTTATTTTCTTATTATTCCCAATGGGTCCCCAACTACTCCGACAAAGCCCGCCCCCTCTTGAAAGCATCCTCTTTTCCGCTCTCTGCTGAGGCCCACGCCGCCTTCAAAAGCATTAAGCAGGATATTGAGCGGGCCACGCTACAGGCAGTGGACGAGAACACTCCATTTCAAGTGGAAAGTGATGCGTCTGACTTTGCCTTGGCGGCCACCCTCAACCAGGCGGGGCGGCCCGTAGCTTTCTTCTCGAGGACCCTCCAAGGGCCCGAGATCAGACACTCCTCCGTGGAAAAGGAGGCCCAAGCCATCGTGGAGGCAGTGCGCCACTGGCGCCACTACCTAGCCGGCAAACGCTTCACCCTACTTACCGACCAGCGGTCGGTAGCGTTTATGTTCAATAATAAACAGAGGGGGAAGATCAAAAATGATAAGATTCTTAGGTGGCGGATCGAGCTCTCCACCTTCGAGTATGACATCATTTACCGGCCAGGGGCCCTTAACGAATCCCCAGATGCCCTCTCACGAGGGATGTGTGCCAGCGCCACCGGGGATCGGCTACAGACCCTCCACAACGACCTCTGCCACCCAGGGGTCACGCGGCTGTTCCACTTCATAAAGTCCCGCAACTTACCCTACTCGATTGAGGAAGTTCGGTCTCTGACCAGGAACTGCCGCACTTGCGCTGAGTGCAAGCCTCGGTTCTACCACCCTGATAGAGCCCACTTAATCAAAGCTACACGGCCCTTTGAGCGGCTCAGCTTAGATTTCAAGGGCCCCCTCCCGTCCGTCGACCACAATGTTTACTTCCTGAACATTGTGGACGAATACTCCCGGTTCCCATTCGCCTTCCCCTGCCCAGACATGACCAGCGCCACGGTCATTAAATGCCTCAACAGCCTGTTCTGCCTGTTCGGTATGCCGAGCTACATCCACACGGATAGGGGGGCGTCCTTCATGAGTGAAGAGCTACGCCAGTACATGCTGTCCAGGGGTACCGCCACGAGCCGTACCACCAGCTACAACCCCCGGGGTAACGGCCAAGTGGAGCGAGAGAACGGGACAGTATGGAAAGCAGTCACTCTAGCTCTAAGGACCAAGGGCCTCCCTATCTCCCGCTGGCAGGAAGTCCTCTCAGATGTGCTCCATTCGATACGGTCGCTATTGTGTACTGCCACCAATGCCACGCCTCATGAACGAATGTTTAGCTTCCCCCGGAAATCCACCTCAGGCGTATCCATGCCGTCATGGCTCTCCACCCCGGGTCCGGTATTCGTGCGAAGGCATGTGAGGGGCCATAAGACGGACCCTCTCGTGGAGCCAGTGCACCTACTCCACGCCAACCCCCAATACGCGTATGTCCGGCACGCCGACGGAAGGGAGGACACCGTGTCAATAAAAGACGTCGCCCCAGCCGGTAACGACAACAACCACGGCAATAGCAGCAACAACGACCACAGCAACTCTTACCCACCCACTACTCTTTCATCACCCCCGGAAGAACATCGACCAACGGCACCCCCACCAACTACCCCTTCAACAACCCTGGCGGCACCCCCGGCAGAGACCCAGGAGGCCACCGGGGACACCCAGCCGACACCCGCGACACCACAACAGCCACGTCGGTTGCAGAGGACTACCAAACCCCCGAACAGACTAAATCTATAGAAGGGGTGAATGTGATGAAATATTCCATTCATCAGTGCCTGTGACTGTGGTTGGTTTCAGGTTCCCCCTTACCATTGTATTGCCTGTGACTGTGGTTGGTTTCAGGTTCCCCCTTACCATTGTATTGCCTGTGACCGTGGTTGGTTTCAGGTTTCTCCTCACCATTGTATTGTGTATGGAATGTATGGAATGTGTTGTGTGTAGGGCTCCGCCCATACCTGGCCTCTATGTAAGCCAGCTCAGTCTGGCCTCACAGCCAGTACTGCAGACCTCCAGGGAAGATACCTCTCTCCACTGCGTGTTATCTTCTAAGTTAATAAAAGCCTTGTTTTGTTTTGCTAACATCGAGTCTCGGGATTATTGAGGCACATCAATTTTATTAACTTATTTTTCAACACAATGGACCAACTCCTGAAACCCGAATGTTTGGATTTGGATCAGCATGCTCCGGACGCATCAGCACGCTTCGGACACTGGTTTATGTGTATGGAATTCTTCCTGGACAATTCCGCAGCCGTCAAAGACGCTACGGACGCTGCGAGTATGAAACTCGGAATTCTGCGGAATTGGGTAAGCCACCGGGTTTACCCCCTCATCCAAGACGCCGACACGTACCTGGCCGCCTGCGACATCTTAAAGGCGCAATACCAGCAGCCTACGAATGAGGTGTATGCTAGGCATCTGCTCGCCACTCGCGCACAGCGACCTGGGGAATCGGTGGAGGAGTTCCTAGGCACCCTGAAAATGCTTGGCAAAGACTGCAAGTGCCGAGATGTAAAAGCCGCAGTGTACACCGACGAGCTTGTTCGCGATGCCTTTATCACAGGCCTCAGCTCCACTTACATCCGGCAAAGACTGCTGGAAAAAACGGGATTGGACCTGAAACAGGCTGCGGACACCGCGCGATCCCTGGATGTGGCCCAGAGAAACTCGGACGCCTACTCTTCAGCTCGCGCCGTCCATGCCGCCACGTGTGCACCAAGGGTGCCGCCATCTTGGAAGGCATCTTCCCCGCCCGGCAGCCCGACACCGTCGGGGCCCCGCTCTCTCCCCAGAAGCCCTATGACAGCCGCGACGCGTCGGGGACCCAACTGCCACTTCTGCGGGCAGCCAAAGCACACCAGAAACCTGTGCCCGGCGAAAGGCACCACCTGCTTTAAGTGCGGTATGAAGGGTCACTTTGGGAAGGTGTGCAGAGGGAACCCCGCTGGAAAACCAAAACCCGCCACCGCCGCGTGTGCGCCGTGGGAGCGGCCATCTTGGACGCCATCTTGCCCGACCTCGTGGGGTCCGCCATCTTGTGAGCAGACAGCGCAGACGCCATCTTGTCTCGATCAGGGCCCTACAGTGGCATCGGTCACAGTGGACCAGACCAGGCCCCACCCGCTATCCAAATCAATGGTGGACATCGAGGTAAACGGGTGCGGGGTTAAATGTTTAATTGACAGTGGAAGCACGGAGAGTTTTATCCACCCGGAACTGGCACGACAACTCTCCCTAAAGGTGGTCCCTACTCGGGGTACCATCTCTATGGCTGATAAAACCCAGACATCGACCATTCTGGGTTACTGCACGGTACAATTGTCCGTTAACGGGACTGTATACGATAATTTTAAAGTATTAATCATGAAGAATCTATGCGCGAGCGTGATCTTGGGCCTGGATTTCCAGTGCAACCACCAAAGCATCACGCTCAAGTACGGTGGGTCCCAGCCGCCCCTCACAGTGTGCGGCCTGGCTACCCTGAAGGTAAAGCCGCCTTCGCTATTCGCGAACCTTACCCCTAACTGCCGGCCAATAGCGACCAAAAGCAGGAGGTACAGCTGGGAGGACAGGCGGTTTATCGCAACCGAGGTAGACAGGCTCCTGAAAGAGCGCATTATTGAATGCAGCAATAGCCCGTGGCGCGCCCAAGTGGTGGTAGTAAGGGGTAGCGAGAAGAAACGGATGGTGATCGACTATAGCCAAACGATCAACAGGTACACCCAACTAGACGCCTACCCGCTACCCCGCATATCAGAAATGGTGAACCAAATCGCCCAATACCGGGTGTTCTCCACCATCGACCTCAAGTCAGCGTACCACCAGCTCCCTATCAGACCAGAGGACCGCCCGTACACCGCCTTCGAGGCGAACGGACGCCTCTACCAATTCCTCAGAGTCCCCTTTGGGGTGACGAATGGGGTCTCGGTCTTCCAGAGGGAGATGGATCGCATGGTCGATGACCACCACTTGCAGGCAACCTTCCCCTACCTCGACAACATCACCATCTGCGGTCACAACCAGCAGGATCACGACTCGAACCTCGAGAGGTTCCTGAAAACCGCACAAAAACTCAACCTCACCTACAACGAGGACAAGTGCGTTTTCAACACCACGCGCCTCTGCATACTAGGCAGCGTGGTGGAGAATGGGGAAATCGGACCAGACCCCGACCGATTGCGCCCCCTACGGGAGCTGCCCCTGCCCAACACTCCCAAAGCCCTGAAAAGGTGCCTGGGGTTATTTTCTTATTATTCCCAATGGGTCCCCAACTACTCCGACAAAGCCCGCCCCCTCTTGAAAGCATCCTCTTTTCCGCTCTCTGCTGAGGCCCACGCCGCCTTCAAAAGCATTAAGCAGGATATTGAGCGGGCCACGCTACAGGCAGTGGACGAGAACACTCCATTTCAAGTGGAAAGTGATGCGTCTGACTTTGCCTTGGCGGCCACCCTCAACCAGGCGGGGCGGCCCGTAGCTTTCTTCTCGAGGACCCTCCAAGGGCCCGAGATCAGACACTCCTCCGTGGAAAAGGAGGCCCAAGCCATCGTGGAGGCAGTGCGCCACTGGCGCCACTACCTAGCCGGCAAACGCTTCACCCTACTTACCGACCAGCGGTCGGTAGCGTTTATGTTCAATAATAAACAGAGGGGGAAGATCAAAAATGATAAGATTCTTAGGTGGCGGATCGAGCTCTCCACCTTCGAGTATGACATCATTTACCGGCCAGGGGCCCTTAACGAATCCCCAGATGCCCTCTCACGAGGGATGTGTGCCAGCGCCACCGGGGATCGGCTACAGACCCTCCACAACGACCTCTGCCACCCAGGGGTCACGCGGCTGTTCCACTTCATAAAGTCCCGCAACTTACCCTACTCGATTGAGGAAGTTCGGTCTCTGACCAGGAACTGCCGCACTTGCGCTGAGTGCAAGCCTCGGTTCTACCACCCTGATAGAGCCCACTTAATCAAAGCTACACGGCCCTTTGAGCGGCTCAGCTTAGATTTCAAGGGCCCCCTCCCGTCCGTCGACCACAATGTTTACTTCCTGAACATTGTGGACGAATACTCCCGGTTCCCATTCGCCTTCCCCTGCCCAGACATGACCAGCGCCACGGTCATTAAATGCCTCAACAGCCTGTTCTGCCTGTTCGGTATGCCGAGCTACATCCACACGGATAGGGGGGCGTCCTTCATGAGTGAAGAGCTACGCCAGTACATGCTGTCCAGGGGTACCGCCACGAGCCGTACCACCAGCTACAACCCCCGGGGTAACGGCCAAGTGGAGCGAGAGAACGGGACAGTATGGAAAGCAGTCACTCTAGCTCTAAGGACCAAGGGCCTCCCTATCTCCCGCTGGCAGGAAGTCCTCTCAGATGTGCTCCATTCGATACGGTCGCTATTGTGTACTGCCACCAATGCCACGCCTCATGAACGAATGTTTAGCTTCCCCCGGAAATCCACCTCAGGCGTATCCATGCCGTCATGGCTCTCCACCCCGGGTCCGGTATTCGTGCGAAGGCATGTGAGGGGCCATAAGACGGACCCTCTCGTGGAGCCAGTGCACCTACTCCACGCCAACCCCCAATACGCGTATGTCCGGCACGCCGACGGAAGGGAGGACACCGTGTCAATAAAAGACGTCGCCCCAGCCGGTAACGACAACAACCACGGCAATAGCAGCAACAACGACCACAGCAACTCTTACCCACCCACTACTCTTTCATCACCCCCGGAAGAACATCGACCAACGGCACCCCCACCAACTACCCCTTCAACAACCCTGGCGGCACCCCCGGCAGAGACCCAGGAGGCCACCGGGGACACCCAGCCGACACCCGCGACACCACAACAGCCACGTCGGTTGCAGAGGACTACCAAACCCCCGAACAGACTAAATCTATAGAAGGGGTGAATGTGATGAAATATTCCATTCATCAGTGCCTGTGACTGTGGTTGGTTTCAGGTTCCCCCTTACCATTGTATTGCCTGTGACTGTGGTTGGTTTCAGGTTCCCCCTTACCATTGTATTGCCTGTGACCGTGGTTGGTTTCAGGTTTCTCCTCACCATTGTATTGTGTATTGGAATGTATGGAATGTGTTGTGTGTAGGGCTCCGCCCATACCTGGCCTCTATGTAAGCCAGCTCAGTCTGGCCTCACAGCCAGTACTGCAGACCTCCAGGGAAGATACCTCTCTCCACTGCGTGTTATCTTCTAAGTTAATAAAAGCCTTGTTTTGTTTCGCTAACATCGAGCCTCGGGATTATTGAGGCACATCAGAGAGAGTCAGTTCAAACTGTCTCTGGACAGAGAGTGGAGAGAGTCAGTTGAAACTGTGACTGGACAGAGAGTGGAGAGCGTCAGTTCAAACTGTGACTGGACAGAGAGTGGAGAGAGTCAGTTCAAACTGTGACTGGACAGAGAGCGGAGAGAGTCAGTTCAAACTGTCTCTGGACAGAGAGTGGAGAGAGTCAGTTCAAACTGTCTCTGGACAGAGAGTGGAGAGAGTCAGTTCAAACTGTGACTGGACAGAGAGTGGAGAGAGTCAGTTCAAACTGTCTCTGGACAGAGAGTGGAGAGAGTCAGTTCAAACTGTGACTGGACAGAGAGTGGAGAGAGTCAGTTCAAACTGTCTCAGGACAGAGAGTGGAGAGAGTCAGTTCAAACTGCCTCTGGACAGAGAGTGGAGAGAGTCAGTTCAAACTGTGACTGGACAGAGAGTGGAGAGAGTCAGTTCAAACTGTGACTGGACAGAGAGTGGAGAGAGTCAGTTCAAACTGTGACTGGACAGAGAGTGGAGAGAGTCAGTTCAAACTGTGACTGGACAGAGAGTGGAGAGAGTCAGTTCAAACTGTGACTGGACAGAGAGTGGAGAGAGTCAGTTCAAACTGTGACTGGACAGAGAGTGGAGAGAGTCAGTTCAAACTGTGACTGGACAGAGAGTGGAGAGAGTCAGTTCAAACTGTGACTGGATAGAGAGTGGAGAGAGTCAGTTCAAACTGTGACTGGACAGAGAGTGGAGAGAGTCAGTTCAAACTGTGACTGGATAGAGAGTGGAGAGAGTCAGTTCAAACTGTGACAGGATAGAGAGTGGAGAGAGCCAGTTCAAACTGTCTCTGGACAGAGAGTGGAGAGAGTCAGTTCAAACTGTCTCTGGACAGAGAGTGGAGAGAGTCAGTTCAAACTGTGACTGGACAGAGAGTGGAGAGAGTCAGTTCAAACTGTCACAGGACAGAAAGTGGAGAGAGACAGTTCAAACTGTGACTGGACAGAGAGTGGAGAGAGTCAGTTCAAACTGTCTCTGGACAGAGAGTGGAGAGAGTCAGTTCAAACTGTGACTGGACAGAGAGTGGAGAGAGTCAGTTCAAACTGTGACTGGACAGAGAGTGGAGAGAGTCAGTTCAAACTGTCTCTGGACAGAGAGTGGAGAGAGTCAGTTCAAACTGTCACAGGACAGAGAGTGGAGAGAGTCAGTTCAAACTGTCTCTGGACAGAGAGTGGAGAGAGTCAGTTCAAACTGTGACTGGACAGAGAGTGGAGAGAGTCAGTTCAAACTGTGACTGGACAGAGAGTGGAGAGAGTCAGTTCAAACTGTGACTGGACAGAGAGTGGAGAGAGTCAGTTCAAACTGTGACTGGACAGAAAGTGGAGAGAGTCAGTTCAAACTCTCTCAGGACAGAGAGTGGAGAGAGTCAGTTCAAACTGTGACTGGACAGAGAGGGGAGAGAGTCAGTTCAAACTGTCTCAGGACAGAGAGTGGAGAGAGTCAGTTCAAACTGTGACTGGACAGAGAGGGGAGAGAGTCAGTTCAAACTGTCTCAGGACAGAGAGTGGAGAGAGTCAGTTCAAACTGTGACTGGACAGAGAGTGGAGAGAGTCAGTTCAAACTGTCTCTGGACAGAGAGCGGAGAGAGTCAGTTCAAACTGTGACTGGACACTGAGCGGAGAGAGTCAGTTCAAACTGTCTCTGGACAGAGAGTGGAGAGAGTCAGTTCAAACTGTCTCTGGACAGAGAGTGGAGAGAGTCAGTTCAAACTGTGACAGGACAGAGAGTGGAGAGAGTCAGTTCAAACTGTGACTGGACAGAGAGTGGAGAGAGTCAGTTCAAACTGTGACTGGACAGAGAGTGGAGAGAGTCAGTTCAAACTGTCTCTGGACAGAGAGTGGAGAGAGTCTGTTCAAACTGTGGCAGGACAGAGAGTGGAGAGAGTCAGTTCAAACTGTCTCTGGACAGAGAGCGGAGAGAGTCAGTTCAAACTGTCTCTGGACAGAGAGTGGAGAGAGTCAGTTCAAACTGTCTCTGGACAGAGAGTGGAGAGAGTCAGTTCAAACTGTCTCTGGACAGAGAGTGGAGAGAGTCAGTTCAAACTGTCTCTGGACAGAGAGCGGAGAGAGTCAGTTCAAACTGTCTCTGGACAGAGAGCGGAGAGAGTCAGTTCAAACTGTCTCTGGACAGAGAGTGGAGAGAGTCAGTTCAAACTGTCTCTGGACAGAGAGTGGAGAGAGTCAGTTCAAACTGTCTCTGGACAGAGAGTGGAGAGAGTCAGTTCAAACTGTGACTGGATAGAGAGTGGAGAGAGTCAGTTCAAACTGTCTCTGGACAGAGAGTGGAGAGAGTCAGTTCAAACTGTGACTGGACAGAGAGTGGAGAGAGTCAGTTCAAACTGTCTCAGGACAGAGATTGGAGAGAGTCAGTTCAAACTGTCAGTGGACAGAGAGTGGAGAGTGTGGTGTATGTAACCTGTACCACCTTAAGAGAACTACCTTAAGAAGATGGACTACTTTCTCTTGCTACTGTATATTGTAGTACCGGTGGTGACCACACCGGTGTATAAGCTCTGTGTAGTAATTTGTAAAGCAGTTGAGCCCTGACCTCCAAGTAGTAAAGACCTGTTTAAGTTTTTCCTGTTGTCTGTGTCCAGTTATTTAAAATAAGTATATCTGGAACACACAGACTCAACAGTGGCGACGAGTCGATCTTACCGAGCGGCAATTGCATCCAACGCAGCTTCGTCCCCAGAACGGGCGTCGAGAAGAGGCATCCGCCCTCATCATCCTGCTGAGCACCGCATTCGCACGGGAGGCATCGAGAACCCGGGTTGGAATTGCTGACCACGAAGTCCACCATCAGCGACAGGCAGTGATCATCCCTCTTCCACGGCGGTTGGTAAGCCGATCTAGCGACACGGGCAGAAAGTCGGCCGCGTTGTCAGTGGAGAAGGGGGGCGAGACCGGAGGAAAAAGGGCGGAGAACTCGACCGCAGCCGGTGTAAAGGGC
Organism: Somniosus microcephalus; assembly: GCF_052327205.1. Taxonomy (NCBI): domain Eukaryota; kingdom Metazoa; phylum Chordata; class Chondrichthyes; order Squaliformes; family Somniosidae; genus Somniosus; species Somniosus microcephalus. The sequence continues at coordinate 264,784,377 of NC_140993.1, forward strand.
CGGGCTGCAATCGGAATAGACGCGCAGCAAGAAAGGAAGCGCTAATACCCACGAGGACAGCGGGGAGTAAAAGCAGCAGCGTCGGGGGAAATTAAGGACCGCTCGGAGGCGAGAACGGCAACAGCGCGGTAATCGCCATTGTAGCCAGCGGGGGAAGAAGCCAAGCGCGGGAAGCCGCCATTTTAGTCGGCGCAGGAAGAAGACAAGCGCGGGAAAAGCCGCCAAGCGCGGGAAGCCGCCATTTTGGAAAAAAAATAAAATAAAATACTTAAAGAAACTTACAAGGATGCCTAAAAACGGTAACATCACTGCTTTTGATAGCGATGTCGAAGATTTTGCCACTTATGTGGAGCGTATTGAAGTTTATTGTACAGCAAATGAGATACCGGCTGAAAAGAAAGCACTAACCCTATTAAACTCGATGGGTGCGAAGACGTACGGGTTATTAAGGCACCTTGTAACACCAGATAAACCGGCGGATAAGACTTTCGCGAATATTGTTACTATCCTGCAAGAGCATTTAAACCCCACGCCGCTGCTGATAGCGGAACGATTTAAATTTTACAGAAGAACGCAGCTGAAAGAGGAAAGCAACGCTGAATTCTTAATTGAACTGCGCAAGCTATCAAAGTACTGTCAGTTTGGTACGGGACTAGCAGATGCTCTGAGAGATAAGTTCGTGTGTGGACTATTAAAAGAAGGAACTCAGAAGCGACTGCTAGAGGAAAAGGACCTTACGCTAGATAAAGCTGTCACCATTGCAGCATCGCACGAGGCGGCAGCATGAGGCACCGCGGAAATGCAGCTAAGGCCATCGGAACTCAGCACCAATCAAATGGCATTGGGTGCAGTAAAGTGCTATCGTTGCGGAAGGACAATGCACGATCAGAACCAGTGCTGGTTCAAAGATCAAGAATGCAGAAAATGTGGCAGACTCGGTCACATAGCAAAAGTATGCTGGTCAGGAAAGAAGACCAGCAACAAAAAGTCACCACAGAAGAAGTACAAAAAAGTACACAAGGTGACAGAGAACAGTTCGGATGAACAGAAGACGGATTCAGACTCCAGCAGTAAGGAACTGGGTTGTCTAAGAATACATAATGTGGGTAACACAGCAGACCACCAAACTATTTGGGTTACACTCCAGATAGCAGGAGTCCAAGTGAAGATGGAATTGGACACGGGATCGGCATTGACGGTCATGAATAAGCAAGATTACAAAAGGTTATTCTCACACATTCCCCTAAGGGATACGGAGATTGTATTAAAAACATACATGGGGCAAAGAGTGTACCCCATCGGAAAGATAAAAGTAAAGGTGGTCCACAAGGGTAAAGAAAGCAAAGGAATGGACTTGTATGTGTTACCTGAGAGAGGTCCACCACTACTGGGACGGGAATGGATCAGGAGAATAAATATGGACTGGCATTCCTTAAAAGCACTAACTGTAGATTCCGGTAAAAAGGACGATGTCAAACCTAAACGACTGTCCAGAATATTGGACGATGCTAAGGAGGTGTTCCAACAGGGACTGGGAACACTGAAAGGAATTACGGCAAACATCAAGGTTGAAGAACATGCAAACCCGAAATTTTTCAAAGCCAGACCTGTACCTTATGCGATACGACCTGCTGTGGAAGCTGAGCTGGAAGGGCTAGAACGTTCAGGAGTACTGTCAAAGGTGGACTGGAGCGAATGGGCCACGCCCATTGTTCCCATCATGAAGCGTTCATTGAGCAACAAGCCGGGGGAACTGGGGAAGGTTCGCATCTGTGGCGATTTCAAGATCACTGTTAATCCGGTTCTTCACACGGTGCAATATCCGCTTCCGCGGATTGAGGATATCTTCGCTTCGTTGTCTGGCGGGAAACACTTCACCAAGATAGACCTGGCGCAGGCATACTTACAGATGGAAGTTGATGAAGCATCACGCCAGTATCTCACGATTAACACGCATAAGGGCTTATATCGGTATAATAGACTGGTTTTTGGAGTGGCATCGGCTCCAGCGATTTGGCAAAGGGCCATGGAGCAGGTATTACAGGGAATTCCTGGCACACAATGCTATCTGGACGACATTCTTATTACAGGAGATGATGATGAGGAACACCTTGCTAATTTGGAACAGGTGCTCACCAGATTGAAAGAGTATGGACTTCGAGTTAATCGCCAGAAATGTGAGTTCTTTCAGAAGCGAATCTCGTACTGTGGTTACGTCATTGACCAGGAGGGGCTTCACAAGTCACCTGACAAGATCGAAGCTGTTGTGAAGGCTCCCGCTCCGGAAAATGTATCCCAGTTGAGGTCGTTCCTAAGGTTGATTAACTATTACCATAAGTTTCTGCCAAATTTATCCACGGTGCTACACCCGCTGAATGCTCTTTTACAAAAGGGAGTGCCATGGAAGTGGAGCGAGGACTGTAAGCGGGCTTTTCACAAAAGCAAGGCATTGATCACCTCTAAGGAAGTGTTGGCTCACTTTAACCCAACGCTGCCTATTCGTTTAGCTTGTGATGCTTCTCCATATGGTATTGGGGCAGTGCTATCACATAAGTTGCCAAATGGCTTGGAAAGACCAGTCGCGTTCGCATCCAGATCATTGACCTCCGCTGAGCGCAACTATGCTCAGATAGATAGGGAGGCTCTCAGCCTCGTGTGGGGAGTAAAAAAATTTAATCATTACCTGCAAGGCCAAAAGTTTACGCTGCTGACAGACCACCAGCCGTTGGTTTCCATTTTTAACCCTAAGAAGGGTGTTTCGGTGATGACAGCGCAGAGGCTCCAGAGATGGTCCCTTTTCCTAGGGGCACATCAATATGAGATCGAATTCAAAGGTACAAAGCAACATGGTAATGCTGATGGGCTGTCGCGCCTGCCACTACCTACAACGGAAGAGGCACCGACAGTTGACCCTGTTGAGTTATTTCACTCGACCATCATCGAATGTTTGCCAGTCACCAATGCGAGTATTGAGAGAGAGACCAGGAACGACCCGACACTGTCTCGGGTCTACGAATTGACAGTGAAGGGATGGCCAGCACATGGCGAACCACTGTTACCGGCATTCTCAGCCAGACGAGAACAGCTGTCCGTTTGTCAAGGAACATTGATGTATGGAACAAGGGTGATTATTCCTCCTAAATTAAGGGAGAGAGTTCTAAAGGAACTGCATGAAGGTCATCTGGGGGGAGTCAAGATGAAAAGCCTTGCTAGGGCTTATGTGTGGTGGCCAGGTATCGACAAACAAATAGAGGATCTGACTAAAAGCTGCTCAGGGTGCCAAAAATTTCAAAATGCACCTCCAATTGCACCGCTGCATCCATGGGAATGGCCTTCAACCCCATGGCAGCGTGTACATATCGACTTTGCAGGTCCATTCATGGATTCCATGTTTTTGATAGCGGTAGACGCACATTCTAAATGGCCAGAAGTGATTAAGATGGCGACCACTACCTCGGAAAAGACGATCGCAGTTCTAAGAACCATATTTGCAAGAAATGGATTGCCAGAACAGATATGTTCAGACAACGGACCGCAGTTCGTGTCAGAAGAATTCCAGAAATTCATGAAGAAGAATGGGGTGAAACACTATACATCTGCCCCATATCATCCGGCTACAAATGGGTTGGCCGAGAGATTTGTACGAACGTTCAAAAAGGCGATAAAGGCCATGAGCGAAGACCATATTCCACTACAACACAAGGTGGACAATTTCCTAATGGCATATTGAAACGCCACACATGCAGTGACAAATCAAAGTCCTGCCATGATGTTTTATAACAGGAGGTTGCGGTCCAGGTTGGATTTGTTAAAACCAAATGTGCGTAGGGAAGTCGAAAACAAACAGTTCCAGCATGTAAATAACAAGACCACTCGAAGTTTCGAAATAGGACAACCAGTGTTAGCCCGGGACTATAAGAATGAGAAATGGCAATCTGGAACAATTCGTGCCAGACAAGGACCCCTGATGTACACGGTAGAGATTGGTGAAAACGTAATACGACGTCATGCTGACCAACTTGTAGAATCGAGAACAAGGGTCGAACCCATGGCTACGGCAGAGACACCAGTGGAAGAAATTATTGAACCTGTAGCATCTACCTCAAACGCGAACGTACATGAGGATGTTCAATCCATAAGAGATCAATTAGAGGAGTTACCCCAGCAACCAGAATCAGAGACCCCTGAAAGGCGTTATCCAACTCGGATCAGGAGGCCTCCTCAGAGACTGAATCTTTGAACAGTTGCATGAAAGATGTATATATGTTTTCCATGTTATGTTTAAATTGGGGTGTACACTGTTAAGTTAAAAAGGGAGGAATTGTGGTGTATGTAACCTGTACCACCTTAAGAGAACTACCTTAAGAAGATGGACTACTTTCTCTTGCTACTGTATATTGTAGTACCAGTGGTGACCACACCGGTATATAAGCTCTGTGTAGTAATTTGTAAAGCAGTTCAGCCCTGACCTCCAAGTAGTAAAGACCTGTTTATGTTTTTCCTGTTGTCTGTGTCCAGTTATTTAAAATAAGTATATCTGGAACACACAGACTCAACAGAGAGAGTCAGTTCAAACTGTCTCTGGACAGAGAGTGGAGAGAGTCAGTTCAAACTGTCACAGGACAGAGAGTGGAGAGAGTCAATTCAAACTATCACAGGACAGAGAGCGGAGAGAGTCAGTTCAAACTGTGACTGGATAGAGAGTGAAGAGAGTCAGTTCAAACTATCACAGGGCAGAGAGTGGAGAGAGTCAGTTCAAACTATCACAGGACAGAGAGCGGAGAGAGTCAGTTCAAACTGTCTCAGGACAGAGAGTGGAGAGAGTCAGTTCAAACTGTCTCTGGACAGAGAGTGGAGAGAGTCAGTTCAAACTGTGACAGGACAGAGAGCGGAGAGAGTCAGTTCAAACTGTCACAGGACATAGAGTGGAGAGAGTCAGTTCAAACTGTCACAGGACAGAGAGTGGAGAGAGTCAGTTCAAACTGTGACTGGACAGAGAGTGGAGAGAGTCAGTTCAAACTGTCACAGGACAGAGAGTGGAGAGAGTCAGTTCAAAACTGTCACAGGACGGATAGTGGAGAGAGTCAGTTCAAACTGTCTCTGGACAGAGAGTGGAGAGAGTCAGTTCAAACTGTGACTGGACAGAGAGTGGAGAGAGAGTTCAAACTGTCTCTGGACAGAGAGCGGAGAGAGTCAGTTGAAACTGTCTCTGGACAGAGAGCGGAGAGAGTCAGTTCAAACTGTCACAGGACAGAGAGTGGAGAGAGTCATTTCAAACTGTCACAGGACGGAGAGTGGAGACAGTCAGTTCAAACTGTGACTGGACAGAGAGTGGAGAGAGTCAGTTCAAACTGTCTCTGGACAGAGAGTGGAGACAGTCAGTTCAAACTGTCAGTGGACAGAGAGTGGAGAGAGTCAGTTCAAACTGTCACAGGACAGAGAGTGGAGAGAGTCAGTTCAAACTGTCACAGGACAGAGAGTGGAGAGAGTCAGTTCAAACTGTGACTGGACAGAGAGTGGAGAGAGTCAGTTCAAACTGTGACAGGACAGAGAGTGGAGAGAGTCAGTTCAAACTGTCACACTCCTCAGGTTAGGTCGTGGTACAGGTCTAGTTTGTGGTCAGGGACAGGAGGGTGTGACTGCAACTCAGGCAGGTAGGGGGACCCCAGGTGCAGTGCTGGAGAAGCCTCGGCCTTTGCCCTTGTCCAACTGGTATTAGGTTCTTGGTGCCTGTGTGGATGAGGGCAAAGCCTGCAGGGTGGATGAGCAAACTGACCACAGCACTGTGGGGCAGGCGGCCGTTCAAGTGGGGGGAGTGAAAGGGAATGTAGTTGTGGTAGGGACAGTATATTCAGGGGGATAGATACTGTTCTCTGCAGCCGCGACCGGGAGTTCTGAGGTTGTGTTGCCTGCCCGGTGCCAGGTTTAAGGATGTCTTCTCACGGCTGGAGAAGAACTTGGAGTGGGAAGGGGAGGATCCAGTTGTCATGGTCCACGTAGGAACCAACGACATAGGTAGAACTAGGAATGAGGTTCAGCTGAGAGAGTTTGAGGCGCTAGGATCCAAATTAAAAAGCAGAACCTCAAAGGTAATCATCTCTGGATTGTTACCTGAGCCACGCGCAAATTGGCATAGGGACAAGCAGATCAGAGAGTTAAATGTATGTGGGAGGAAGGGGCTTCGATTCATGGGACACTGGCACCAGTACTGGGGAAAGAGGGAGCTGTTCCATTGGGACGGTCACCACCGGGCTGACACCAATATCCTGGCGAATCAAATAACTAGAGCTGTAGATAGGGCTTTAAACTAAAAAGGGGGGTGGGGGGGGTGAGGGGTCAGGTGAGGGGAAATTTAGAAATCTAAGGAGAAAAGTCAAGGCAATGGAGCAGTGTAGTGATTTGGGTAAAAATAAGCAGAGTGTGACAGGGAGGGACAGAGAGTTTAACAGTAATAATGCATCAGCGAATAAGGTGAAAGCAGGGAATAATGGTAAAAAATTTAAATTAAAGTCTTTTTATTTGAATGCACGAAGCATTCATAATGGGATAGACAAATTAGTGGCACAAATAGAGAGAAATGGCTTTAATCTAACAGCCAGTACAGAGAGGTGGGTGCAAGGTGACCAAGATTGGGAACTAAATATTCCAGGGGAAAAGACAAGCAGAATGAAAAAGGAGGGGGATAGCCATGATAATAAAGGATGACATAAGGACAGTAGTGAGAAAGGATCTTGGTTCGGAAGATCAAGAAGTAGAATCAGTATGGGTGGAGATAAGAAATAACAAGGGGCAGAAATCATTGGTGGGAGTAGTTTATAGGCCCCCAAACAGTAGCTATACCATTGGACAGAGTATTAATCAACAAATAATAGGAGCTTGTAACAAAGATAGCACAATAATCTTTATATAGACTGGGCAAATCAAATTGGCAAAGGTAGTCTGGAGGACGAGTTCGTAGAATGCATTCGAGACAGTTTCCTAGAACAATAGATAATGGAACTAACCAGCGAACAGGGCTATTTTAGATCTTGTATTGTGTAATGAGACAGGGTTAAGTAGTAATTTCACAGTAAAGGATCCTCTAGAGAAGAGTCATCATAATATGATAGAATTTTACATTGAGTTTGAGAGTGAAATACTTAAACCTGAAACAAGAGTCTTAGGGGTCGATTTTAACTCAGCCGTGAGGCGGGCTTTGAGGCATGTGGGGGGGTTAAAATCGCAAAAACTGAGGGTTGGGACCCCCCCCCCGCCTGTTCCCCGACCCTGAGCCATTTTAACCCAGGTGTGTCTGATGGTCCCGAATCAGTCCCGCCTCCAACAGGTGGGACTGGTCTTTAAGGCCCTTAATCAGCAATAATTGGCCTTTATAATCCCATTTTAACAGGCCCTTGCATTTTTAACCGTTTTCCCATGTAAAACACGCCTGGTGGGGATCGCGCCTTCGAAACCTGGCGTGAGCACTATTGGCTTGCTGACTATCAGCTGCAGGCCAACCATTAAAGAGGAGATTTGATCAGTCATCATTTGCAGGTGGCAGGACTTTGTTGTTTCAGGCCTGGGGCAACTTTTACCAAGCTTAACCACACCTGTGGAAGGTTGGAGCCTCACACACATCTCTAGTGTGAGCTCCTGGGAAACCCCACTTGCCACCTTCACTCAGCGCTTCCTCAACGGAGGCATATACCAGAAGCATGGGAGCCATTTATTTCCTTCCCTTCTGGGCATTAGATGAGCTCGAACACCAGCCGCGGCACCAGCAGAACCAGGAACAACAGCAGCAGCAACAGGAGCACCAGGCTGCTGCTCACCCACCTGAAGCTGCACAGGCCAGAAGGGGCCAGCACTTGGAAGTGGCTTGAGAGCATCAGGGGGCCATGGGGACCCATATCTGCACTGCCAGTCCTACTCAGAAGGACTTCCATGAAGGTCTGGCTTTTCTGTTCAATAGATGCCCATCGCTCCTCAAGAGGTGTCATTCTATTATGAACACTCACCATGTTTTCCAAAACCTGGCGACTTATCTCCTCCATGGAGGTTGCCATCCTTTCCATGGTGATGCATTCATGCGCCAATGACTCCACAAAGGCTCTGCTCATGTGCGCTATGGTCTCCTCCATTCGCTCCACACTCACATCGACCCTGGAGACAAAACCTGCCAGAGACTCCTGCATCTGTTCCTGGAGTTCCAGCCCCGCTGATCTTATGGATGGACCCAGAAGCAGAGGGTCAACATGCAGCTGAGCCAAGCTGGCAGAGTCCTGCGCCCTCCGACTAGGACTCTCCACTGCTGTCCCTGTCTCCACAATCTGCTGATGATCACTTGCGAGCTGTGATACATCAGGTGACAACACTACTCTATGTCCCGAAGGTCCCACCGAGGTGTGAGTGTCTGCGCTGGTGCTGGGTGCGCTGAATTCTGCTGACGCTGCGCCCTCGGAGGTTGCAGATTCCTCTGAGGAGTCTGGAAGCTCAGGCTCTTCCTCCTGGACAGTGGGGATGGGGGCTCTCGATGGTCCTGTGGGGGAGTAAAGGAAAGAATTAGAGATGTGAGGTCAAGGTTACATGCACATTGCATATTGCAGATGATCATAGGTCCATCTCTTATAGCTTCAGAATCATTATCAGCGACTCATGCAATGTCAATGAGAGAGATGGAAAACTATTCTGTCACCAGCTTGCTGTGATACACCCGTCTGTCCCCCCCTTGCGCCTCATCCTCCAGTCCTACGATCTCCAGGACCACCTCCTCCCAGGGGGTGAGGTGGGCTACTGATGGTGGCCCTCCTCATGTCCTCGCTCGTTCTCTTTTATTGTGAGCTCTCTTTTCCTGCAATGAGGGAGACAAGTGGAGGTTGAGTGAGAATGAAGGAGTGAGTGCAGAGAATCCATATCATAGATGCTTAGAAGGAGACAAAGATGGAGTGAGGTGGCAAGACCAAGGGCCCTCCCTGTGTGTTGTCAGTTGTTTTCATAGCATCAGAGTGATAGGGAGTGTGAGGGCTGCATGGTTGAATAGTTAGGTGAATGTGAGCATAGAGAGAGAGGGAATGGGTAAGGGTGCATGGATGTCAATGTCAAGTGGGATGTGGAGGAAGTGATTGCTAAAGCTGAGTGCTGGTGAGGAGAGGCAATGGAGATCAGATTGAGAGTGATGGGAACTTCATACTCACTTTTCCAGTGTGCTTAAGGTCATGAAATCTCTTCCTGCACTGTATCCAGGTTCTGCGGGTAGCCGATAAGGAGTTGGCCTCCTCTGCCACTTGCAGCCATGCAACCTTTGTCTGCTGGGGAGGCATCTTCCTCCCTGATGAAGGGAAGAGCACCTCCTTGTGAGCTCTTGCCCCCTCCACTAAAGCCTACAGGGCAACGTGGTCAAAACGGGGTGCAGACCTCGGTCTTTCTCTTGCCATTCTGCTTCCAGCTCAGTGTATCAGCAAATGCCAAAAGGTTGGCAGCCTGCAGAAGAAGCAAGGCTTGTTGCAGACCCTAAATGCAGCAGCAATAATGACGTCATATTCTGCGACTTTCTGACTGGAGATACTCATTTGCCAAGGGTTCCCACACGTTGGAAATCAATTGGCCAATTGAGTTAAAATTGCATCAATCTCACACACCCATTTAGATTCGTGTGGGAAACACCAAATTCGGGGAACCCGACAATTCCCTGCACCTGAGTTAAAATCGACCCTTTAAGCTTAAATAAAGCCAATTACATTGGTATGGGGGGCGAGTTGGCTCCGGTAGATTGAGGAATTAGATTAAAAGGTACGAGGTAGCTAAACAGTGGCAGACATTTAAAGACATATTCCAAAATTCTCAACAAATATATTGACAAAAAAACTCCACGGGTAAAGTGATCCATCCGTGGCTAACCAAACCAAGTTAAGGATAGTATTAGATTAAAAGAAGAGGCTTATAATGTTGCGAAGAATAGTGGTAAGCCTGATGATTGGGAGAGTTTTAGAAACCAGCAAAGGATGAGCAAAAAATTGATAAAAAGGGAGAAAATAGAATGAGAGTAAACTAGCAAGAAATATGAAAACAGATTGTAAGAGCTTCTGCAAGTATGTAAAAAGGAAGAGAGTAGCAAAAGTAAACGTTGGTCCCTCAGAGGCTGAGACAGGTGAAATTATAATGGGGAATAAGGAAATGGCAGAGACTTTAAACAAATGTTTTGTATCTGTCTTCACAGTAGAAGACATAAAAAGCATGCTGGGAATAGTGGGGAACCAAGGGGCTAATAAGAGTGAGGAACTTAAAGTAATTAATATCAGTAGAGAAAAAGTATTCGAGAAACTAATGGGACTAAAAGCTGACAAAGCCCCTGGACCTGATTGTCTACATCCTAGGGTTCTAAAAGAGGTGGCTGCAGAGATAGGTTGGTTATGATCTTCCAAGATTCCCCAGATTCTAGAATGGTCCCAGTGGATTTGAAGGTAGAAAATGTAACTTTACTGTTCAAAAAAGGAGGGAGAGAGAAAAAGGGGAACTACAGGCCAGCTAGCCTGATATCAGTCATCGGGAAAATGCTGGAATCCATTATCAAGGAAGGGGTAACAGGGCACTTAGAAAATCATAATATGATTAGTCAGAGTCAACATGGTTTTAAAAAAGGGAAATCGTGTTTAACAAATTTATTAGAGTTTTTTGAGGATGTAACTGCCAGGGTAGATAAAGTGGAACCAGTGGATGTAGTATATTTAGATTTCCAAAAGGCATTCAATAAGGTGCCACATAAAAGGTTGCTACGCAAGATAAGGGCTCATGGAGTTGGGGGTAATATATTAGCATGGATACAGGATTGGTTAACGGACAGAGAGAAAACAGAGAGTAGGGATAAATGGGTCAGGCTGTAACTAGTGGGGTGCTGCAAGGATCAGTGTTGGGGCCTCAGATATTTACAATCTATATTAGTGACCTAGATGAAGGGACTGAGCGCAATGTATCGAAGTTTGCTGATGATACAAAGCTAGGTGGGACAGTAAGCTGTGAGGACGGAAAGCGCCTGCAAAGTGATATAGGCAGTTTAAGTGAGTGGGCAATAAGGTGGTAGATGAAGTATAGTGTGGGGAAATGTGAGGTTATTAAATTTGGTAGGAAGAATAGAAAAACAGAATATTTTTTAAATGGTGTGAAACTATTAAATGTTGGTGTTCAGAGAGATTTGGGTGTCCTCGTACAGGAAACACAGAAAGATAGCATGCATGTACAGCAAGCAATTAGGAAGGCAAATGGCATGTTGGCCTTTATTGCAAGGGGGTTGGAGTATAAGAGTAAGGAAGTCTTGCGACAATTGTACAGGGCCTTGGTGAGACCACACCTGGAGTACTGTGCACAGTTTTGGTCTCCTTATCTGAGGAAGGACATACTTGCCTTAGAGGCGGTGCAACGAAGGTTCACTAGTTGAGAGGGTTGTCTTTTGAGGAGAGATTGAGTAGATTGGGCCTATACTCTCAGGAGTTTAGAAGAATGAGAGGTGATCTCATTGAAACATACAAGATTCTGAAGGGGATTGACAGGGTAAATGCTGAGAGGTTGTTTCCCCTGGCTGGAGAGTCTAGAACTAGGGGGCATAGTCTCAGGGTAAGGGGTTGGCCATTTAAGACTGAGATGACGAGAAATTTCTTCACTCAGAGGGTTGTGAATCTTTGGAATTCTCTACCCAGAGGGCTGTGAATGCTGAGTCACTGAGTATATTCAAGGCTGAGATCAATAGATTTTTGGGCACTAAGGGAATCAAGGGATAGGGAGATCGGGCGGGAAAGTGGAGTTGAAGTTGAAGATCAGCCATGATCTTATTGAATGGTGGAGCAGGCTCGAAGGGTCATATGGCCTGCTCTTGTTCCTAATTCTTATGTTCTTATTCTGCTATTGCCATTCACAGCTCCTCTTGGCCCATCTTTTATTTCTTTATATGTCCCATTACCAGCCCCTTTTGCCTTGTACCATCATCCCTTTTGTCCTTTAATCACTCCTGCCTTCCACCCTATCACAGACCTTCACTTTTGTTCTTTCCTCCCCTCCCCCCTTTCCCTGCCTCTGTACTTGCTTAAAACCGGTTACATCTCGAACCTTTTCCAGTTCTGATTCAAGGTCATCGACCTGAAACGTTAACTCTTTTTCTCTGCTGCCAGACCTGCTGACTACACTTAATGGCGCAGTTTTAAAGAGTGTGCAGGGACAGAGGGACCTGGGAGTTAATGTGCACAGGTCCCTGAAGGTGGCGGGACATATTGAGAGAGTGGTTAGCAAAGCATCTGGGATCTTGGGCTTCATAAATAGAGGTATTGAGTACAAAAGTAGAGAAGTTATGCTGAACCTTTATAAAGCGCTGGTTAGGCCACAACTGGAGTATTGCGTCCAGTTCTGGTCACCACACTTCAGGAAGGATGTGAAGGCCCTTGAGAGGGTGCAGAGGAGATTTACCAGAATGGTTCCGGGGATGGGGGGTCTTAGCTACAAGGACAGGTTGGAGAAGCTGGATTTGTTTTCACTAGAGCAAAGGAGGTTGAGGGGAGATTTAATAGAGGTGTACAAGATTATGACGGGTTTGGATAGGCTAGACGGGGAAAGGCTGTTCCCACTAATTGATGGTACAAGGACTAGGGGACACAGATTTAAGGTTTTGGGCAAGAGATACGGGGGGGGGGGGCGGTGAGGAAAAGCTTTTTTACGCAGCGAGTGGTGAGGACCTGGAACTCACTGCCGACGGAAATGGTGGAAGCGGAGACACTCAGGGCTAAAAATTCAGTTTGGGGCGCCAAGCTCGCCTGGGCGCCGGAATTACCGCTGCGCGCGGAGCCACTTGCGCCATCGGGATATTCAGTTTCTGCGCCCCAAATGGAAGCCGGCCGCTAAACGAGGCTTCCCACGCCCCACTTGGGGCGCTGAAACTGAATATCGGCGCGCAAAGTGCCGCAGCGCCACCCGCTGCGGCACGGCATGCTGCGGTACTGCAGGCCTTCCTCCCACTGTTAAGGGGGAGGTGGCTGCAACAGCGCGATCCCCGCTCGCGAGTGCCGGCAAATGAGCCCGGCACCAAGGAGAAGTGCCGGGCTCTCAGGAAACAGCCGTCAATGCTGCGGGGGGGGGTGTAGGAGGCCGGGGACGGAGGTGCGGGCAGGCGGCCGCCGAAAAAGCGGCCGGCCGCACCTCCACCTTAACTCGCGCCACTACCGCCACAGGTTGGCCCCTGTGTACCGGTCGCTATTTGCGGCAGGCGCGGAAGAGGTGGGTGCGACCTAATATGGCGGTCGGGGTGGTAGCGGGGTGCTGTGCACACCGATGACGTCATCGGTGGCGGCGCAGCGCTACAGGCTAACGCCGCCATTAGCGCCCCGCTAAATATCGCGGTGGTTGTGGCCAGTGGCGCTAAAGCCTCTGAGTGGCCTCTTTGGGCGCAAACTGGTGGCGCAAGCAACTGAATTTCTAGGCCTCAATGTTTTCAAGGGGAGACTGGATAGGCACTTGAGGGAAATAAATCTGCAGGGCTACGGGGATAGAGTGGGGGAATGGGACTGACTGGATTGCTCTACAGAGAGCCAGCATAGACTTGATGGGCCGAATAGCCTCCTTCTGTGCCATTATGACTCTATGGCCTAGAAATTGGGTTGGGGCGCCAAAGTGGCGCAAAAGTCGGCGGAACGCAGGATTTAGCGCAGCGATCGGAGTGATACCGATCGCCAGAAATTCAGTTTCAGTGCCCCTCGAGGGACACGGGGCGAGGCTCGAGATGCTCCGCGACCCTCTTAGGGCGCTGAAACTGATTATCGCAGCGCAACGTGCCGCAGCGCCACATGCTGCGGCACGGCACGCTGTGGTACTGCAGGCCTTCCTCCCACTGTTAAGGGGGAGGTGCCTGCAACAGCGCGAGCCCCGATCGCGAGTGCCGGCAAATGAGCCCGGCACCAAGGAGAAGTGCCGGTCTCTCTCGGGAAACAGCCGGCAATGCCGCGGCGGGGGGCGGTTAGGAGGCCGGGGACGGAGGTGCTGGCAGGCGGCCGCCGAAAAAGCGGCCGCCCCGCACCTCCACCTTAACTTGCGCCGCTGCCGGCACAGTAAGGCCCCGTGAACCGGGCGCGGGTAGCGAGCGGCGCAACTGCGGCGTTCGCTACCAAATATCGCGAACGAGGCACGAATGGGGCGCTGCGCACACCGATGACATCATCGGTGGCGGCGCAGCGCAAATGCCTAACGCCACTATTAGCGCCCCTACTGAATATCGCCGCAGATGCAGCCAGTGGCGCTACAGCCACTGACTGCCTCTTTAGGCGCTAACAGGTGGCGCTACTCACCCAATTTCTCCCCCTATGACTATGATTCTATGACTATGACTATTTCCAGCATTTTCTGTTTTTATCTTAAATTTATGTCTTCTTGTTACTGGCCGAAGGACCGTTTGAAGAGTCTTTCTCCTGTTTACCTTTAAGAAAAATTCCCTCATAGGAACTACTCTGCGTTCTGCTAATATTGGTAAACCACACATGAACATCGCCAGTGTGGTGTATTGTCATACGGAACCACTTGGAGACAGGAAGCAGAGGGTAACGGTTGATGGGTGTTTTTGTGACTGGAAGGCTGTTTCCAGTGGGGTTCCGCAGGGCTCAGTACTAGGTCCCTTGCTTTATGTGGTATATATCAACGATCTAGACTTGAATATAGGGGGTATGATTAAGAAGTTTGCAGATGATACTAAAATCGGCTATGTGGATGATACTGAAGAAGGAAGCTGTAGACTGCAAGAAGATATCAATAAATTGGTCAGGTGGGCAGAACAGTGGCAAATGGAATTCAATCTGGAGAAGTGTGAGTTAATGCATTTGGGGAGGGCCAACAAGGAGAGGGAATACACATTAAATGGTAGGATGCTGAGTGGTGTAGAGGAACAAAGGGACCTTGGAGTGCATGTCCACAGATCCCTGAAGGTAGCAGGCCAAATAGATAAGGTGATTAAGAAGGCATATAGAATGCTTGCCTTTATTAGTCGTGGCATAGAATACAAGAGCAGGGGGGTTATGCTTCATCTGTATAAAACACTAGTTAGGCCTCAGCTAGCGTACTGCGTGCAGTTCTGGTCACCACATTACAGGAAAGATGTGATTGCACTAGAGAGGGTACAGAGGAGATTTACAAGGATGTTGCCGGGAGTAGAGAATCTTAGCTATGAGGAAAGACTGGATAGGCTGGGTCTGTTTTCCTTGGAACAGAGGAGGCTGAGGGGAGACCTTATTGAGGTGTATAAAATTATGAGGGCCTAGATAAAATGGATAGAAAGGACCTATTTCCCTTAGCAGAGGGGTCAAAAACCAGGTGGCACAGATTTAAAGTAATTGGGGGAAGGTTTAGAGGGGATTTGAGGGAAAATTTCTTCACCCAGAGGGTTGTGGGGGTCTGGAACTCACTGCCTGAAAGGGTGGTAGAGGCAGGGACCCTAACCACATTTAAAAAGTACTTGGATGTGCACTTGGGATGCTGTAACCTGCAGGGCTACGGACCAAGAGCTGGGAAGTGGGATTAGGCTGGATAGCTCTTTGTTGGCCGGCGCGGACACGATGGGCCGAAATGTCCTCCTTCCGTGCTGTAACTTCCTATGATTCTATGAAGTCCCAGTTTCTCTCATCTCTCCTCATCCATGGTATCTGTTGAGTCTGTGGTTTCAATTACAGTTATACTGAATAACAGGACACAGACTACAGAAGTAAGTAAACAGGTCTTTAGTGATTGAGGGTCAGGGCTGAACTGGGATACACTTTGCTCCGCAGGGTTTATATACCGGTGTGGTCACCACCGGTACTACAATGTACAGGAGCCATCAAAAAGTAGTCCATCACCTTAAGGTATCCTCTTAAGGTGGTACAGGTTACATACACTACAGTATCATCATAGTAAATCTTTCCTGCATCATCTCCATGGGCTCGACATCCTTTTTGAATGTAGCCAATCCAAAGCTCAACACACTACGAAGCATAAAAGCTTCCTGATGTAGGAACTGAAACTGCTGAGAACAGAGAAGGTTAAGAGGTGACTGAATAGAGGCTTTCAAGATGATGAGAGGTTTTGATAGAGTAGATAGAGAAAAACTAATCCCTCCGGCGAGTGGGTCAATAACCAGAGGTCATGGATTTAAAATCATTGGCAAAAGATCTAGATGGGAGATGAGATTTTTTTCACTCCGAGCGTTGTCGGGATCTGGAATGCTCGACCTGAAAAGGTGGTGGACGCTGATTCCATCAACAATTTTAAAAGGGAGTTGGACAGGTACTCGAGGATGAGCAACCTACAGGGTTATGGACAAAAAGTGGGGGTGTGGGACTAAGCACGACGGCTCTTTCAAAGAGCCAGCACAGGCACGACGGGCCGAATGGCCTCCTTCTGTGCTGCAAGTTTCTATGATAGACAGTTGTTGAACTGAGAGTGTCCGTGTGACAATACACCACACTGGCGATGTTCATGTCTGGTTTACCAATATTAGCGGAACGCAGAGTAGTGCCTTAAATATATCAGAGAATCTTATAGCACAGAAGGAGGCCATTTGGTCCATCATGCCTGCGCCAGCTCTTTGATAGATCTATTGTGTCCAATTCTGGGCACTCCACTTTAGCAAGGATGTCAAGGCCTTGGAGAGGGTGCAGAGCAGATTTATTAGAATGGTACCAGGGCTGAGGCACTTCAGTTGTGTGGAGAGACTGGAGAAGCTGGGGTTGCTCTCCTTAGAGCAGAGAAGGTTAAGGGGAGATTTAATAGAGGTGTCTAAAATCATGAAGGGTTTTGATCGAGTAAATAAGGAGAAACTGTTTACACTGACAGGAGGGTCGAGAACATAAGAACATAAGAACTAGGAGCAGGAGTAGGCTATTCGGCCCCTCGAGCCTGCTCCGCCATTCAGTATGATCATGGCTGATCTTCAACCACTTTCCTGCACTATCCCCATATCTCTTGATTCCCATAATATCCAAAAATCTATCGATCTCTGACTTGAATATACTCAACGACTGAGCCTCCACAGCCCTCTGGGGTAGAGAATTCCAAAGATTCACCACCCCTCTGAGTGAAGAAATTTCTCCTCATCTTAGTCCTAAATGGCCGACCCCTTATTCTGAGACTGTGACCCCTGGTTCTCGACTCCAAGGCCAGGGGAAACATCCTCCCTGCATCGACCCTGTCAAGCCCTGTAAGAATTTTGTTTGTTTCACTTAGCTCACCTCTCATTCTTCTAAACCCCAGAGAATATCGGCCTAGTCTACTCAATCTGTCCTCATAGGACAATCCCCCCATCCCAGGAACCAGTCTGGTGAACCTTCACTGCACTCCCTCTATGGCAAGTATATCCTTCCTTAGGTAAGGAGACCAAAACTGTACACAGTACTCCAGGTGTGGTCTCACCAGGGCCCTATATAATTGCAGTAAGACATCTTTACTCCTATACTCAAATCCTCTTGTAATAAAGGCCTACATACCATTTGCTTTCCTAATTGCTTGCTGTACCTGCATTTTAACTTTCAGTCCCTCTGAACACCAACATTTCCCAATCTCTCACCATTTAAAAAATACTCTGCTTTTCTATTTTTCCTACCAAAGTGGATAACTTCACATTTCCCCACATTATATTCCATTTGCCATGTTCTTGCCCATTCACTTAGCTTGTCTATATCCCCTTGAAGCCTCTTTGCATCCTCCTCACAACTTACATTCCCACCCAGCTTTGTATCATCAGCAAACTTGGATATATTACATTTGGTCCCCTCATCCAAATCATTGATATAGATTGTGAATAGCTGAGGCCCAAGCACTGATCCTTGCGGTACCCCACTAGTTACAGCCTGCCAACCCAAAAATGACCCATTTATTCCTAATCTCTGTTTTCTGTCCATTAACCAATCCTCAATCCATGCTAGTATATTATCCCCAATCCCATGAGCACTAATTTTGTTTAATAACCTCTTGTGTGGCACCTTATCGAATGCCTTCTGAAAATCTAAATACACGACATCCACTGGTTCCCCCTTATCTATTCTGCTAGTTGCAACCTCAAAAACTCTAACAGATTCGTCAAACATGATTTCCCTTTCATAAATCCGTGTTGACTCTGCCCAATCCTATTATTATTTTCTAAGTGCCCTGTTACCACGTCCTTAATAATAAATTCTAGCAATTTCCCTACTACTGATGTCAGGCTAACTGGTCTGTAGTTTCCCGTTTTCTCTCTCCCTCCTTTCTTAAATAGTGGGGCTACATTTGCCACCTTCCAATCCACGGGAACCGTTTTAGAATCTATTTAATTTTGGAAAATGACAACCAATGTTACCACTATCTCTATAGCCACCTCTTTCAAAACCCTAGGGTGTAGGCCATCAGGTCCAGGGGATTTATCGGCTTTCAGTCCCAGTAATTTCTCCAGTACTATTTCTTTCAGTTCCTCATTCTTGCTAGACCCTTGGTTCTTCACTATTTCTGGGGAGCTTTTTGCGTCTTCTTCCATGAAGACAGACACAAAGGGCTGGATTTTATCAATGGAGGCGTGTAGGAGGCGGGACTCCCACTTTTGGGGTTGTAGACCCGCCTCCATCGAGTTGTGGCCAACCCACTCGATTTTCCCCTGATTGACCTTGTTGAGCCCACCCGGCAACAGGTGACGTCACAGATTGATATTTCATCTGTCAAGAGCTTTTGACAGATGAAATATCAGCGTTTGACAGCTCTTTGAAGCTGTCAAACACTGACAATCTGTACTCTAAGTTAATTCCTTCCTCTCAGGCTGATTTAGAGATCTCTCTGGAACAGAAAGCAGAGGCTGCAGATTTTGACAGCTCGCGGCCATTTTGTTTTCTGTGCCGGTGAGATGAGGGACTCCCGAGACCTGAAGGAAGGAAGGCTGCATTATTAAGTAATGGTAAGTAAAACTTCTTTAAATACTTTACACACACCAAACACACTTACCTCTGCACTCATGCACTCATCACTCACCTGAACACCAGACATCTCGAACCCTCCAAGCCCTTCAGCCCGACGGTCCGCCTCGCTAACTTGGCGTAGTTTGTAGCTGTCAGGAAGCCCACACTTCAGGGATAAAAATAGGAATTAGGCTAAAAACTGTTTGTTAACTACCTGTTAACAGGCAGTTAATTGGCACTAATCCCCTTCTTGCCTCGGGGAGGCGGCTCCCAGCACAGGTCGGGTACCCGCCTCCTTTGAAACTGGCATGGAGGCGGGATGGGTTCGTGCCCCTGATTTCGCGATTTTAACCCCCCACACGCCTCCAATCCCACCTCAATGGCCCGATGAAATTCGAGCCCAAAGTATTTGTTTAATTTCACAGCCATTTCCTTATTCCCCATTATAATTTCTCCTGTCTCAGCCTGTAAGGGACCCACATTTACTTTTGCTCATCTTTTCCTTTTTACATACATATAGAAGCGTTTACAGTCTGTTTTTATGTCTCTCGTTAGTTTACTCTCATATTGTATTTTCCCTTTCTTTATCAATTTCTTGGTCCTCCTTTGCTGAATTCTAAAATCCTCCCAATCCTCAAGTTTACTACTCTTTTTGGCAAAATTATAAGCCTCTTCCTTTGATCTAATACTATCTTTAACTTCTCTTGTTAGCCACGGTTGGACCTCTTTTCCTGTGGGGTTTTTGTGCCATAAAGGAATGTATATTTGTTGTAAATTATGTATTAATTCTTTAAATGCTAGCCATTACTTCTCTACCATCATACCTTTTAATGTAGTTTCCTAAACTACCTTAGCCAACTCACCCCCTCATACCTACGTAGTTTGCTTTGTTTAGATTTAAGATCCTAGTTTCAGATTTAACTAAATCACTTTCAAACTCAATATAAAATTCTATCATATTATGGTTACTCTTCCCTAAATGTCCTTTTACTGCAAGGTTATTAATTAACCCTTTCTCATTGCACAATACTTGATCTAAAATAGCCTGTTCCCTAGTTGGTTCCTCAACATACTGATCTAGAAAACAATCTTGCATACATTCCATGAATTCGTCCTCCACACTATTACTGTAAATTTGGTTTGCCCAGTCTATATGTAGATTAAAGTCCCCCATGATCACTGTATTACCCTTGTTACATGCGCCTCTACGTTCCTGATTTATACTCTGCCCTATATTACAACTACTGTTTGGGAGCCTATAAACAACTCCCACCAATATTTTCTGCCCCTTGCTGTTTCTTAGCTCCACCCAAACTGATTCTACTTCTTGATTTTCAGAGCTAAGATCCTTTCTCTCTACTGTCTTTATCCCATCCTTTATTATCAGGGCTACCCCTCCTCCTTTTCCATTTTGCCTATCACTTCTAAAAGTTAAGTATCCTGGAATATTTAATTCCCAACCTTAGCCACACTGCAACCACGTGTCCATAATGGCTATTAGATCAAACCTATTAATTTGTATCTGCGCTATTAATTCATCATAGATTTAAGGTGATTGGCAAAATAACCAGGGGTCAGAGGAGGAGAATTTTTTTTACGCTGTGAGCCTGGAATGCACTGCCTGAAAGGGCAGTGGAAGCAGAATCAATAATAACTTTCAAAAGAGAATTGGATAAATACTTGAAAGGGAGAAATTTGTAGGGCTGTGGGGAAAGAGCAGGGGGAGTGGGACTAATAGGAGAGCTCTTTGAAAGAGCCAGCACTGGCATGATAGGCCGAATGGCCTCCTTCTGTGCTGCCTCATTCTATGGCTGCCGCATTTCCCTACATTACTACACTTCAAAAATTACTTCATTAGCTGTGAAGCGCTTGGGGACGTCTTGGGGCTGTGAAAGGCACGATATAAATACATGTTCTTTCTTTAATGCTATTGGGACGTGTTTGTATGTTGAAGTTTCTCTGAAATTTAAGTTACTAAGTTGGGTTTCACTCTCAGACCTGTACATTTTGCGCACCTTTTTCTTTGAAAGCTGGGCTTCGAGAGGACAGCTGCCCAGCCCCACAGTGCAGATATAACGTGTGCCTTTCAAACACACACACCTGAACCCTTCCTGAAAAAACAGGACTGCTTCTTTTTGAAAAGTGTGAGTATGTGCACAAGAGGGAGTCCAAAAACATTCGATGTAAGCTGCGATTTCCAAATAGAAGCAAAGGAGCTAAAGAAAGCAATTATTTTTTGGGAAAAAAAAATGATTGAGAGAAAGTGATGACATTACTTTTCAGCGTGGAATGTTTATTTGAGAAATAATAAACAGGCAGCCAAGCCCCCCCACCACCCCACCCCCCATGGGTCCTGTGAGTCAGGCAATAAAAACAGTTTCAGCTTCCTCCTGTTTGCTAATTGTTTTTTTTTATATATAACCTCACCAACTTACGCTTTTCCTTCCAGGATTCATTGGGGTAAATCTTGACTTTGTGCGATTGTGCAAAAACGGGCGACAGCGAGTCGGCAGCCCATGGGAATAAAAATGGGGAGAGGTGTAAAATGGAGGGGTTGATTTTCAGTGTGCCGTGAGGCGGGCTTTTAGGCGTGCGGGGGGCAAAAATCCCAAATTCGGGGGTCCCGACACCATCCCGCCCAAAACCCGCCTCCACGTAAGTTTCAAAGGAGGCGGGCACCCGACCCGCACTGGGACCCGCCGACCCGAGGCAGGAAGGGATTAGTGCCAATTAACTGCCTGTTAACAGGTAGTTAACAGGCAGTTTTTAGCCTAATCCCTATTTTGAAGGGTGTTGTGTGGGTTTCCCGACGGCTCCAAACCAAGCCAGGTTAGAGGAGGCGGGCCGTCGGGTTGAAGGACTTGGAGGGGTCGAGATGTCGGTGTTCAGGTGAGTGATGGGTGCATGTGTGCAAAGGTAAGTGTGTTTGGTGTGTCTAAAGTGTGCAAAAAAGTTTAAATTACCTGTACTTACCTTTACAGCCTTCCTTCCTCTAGGCTTCGGGAGTCCATCATTCAGCCAGCACAGAAAGCAGAATGGCCGCGAGCTGTCAAAAGTGACAGCCTTCAGCTTTCTGTGCCGGTGAGATTTCTAATTGAGTCTGTGTAGAAGGACTCAGGTTAGAAGTAAGACTGTCAGTGTTTGACAGCTTCAAACAGCTGTGAAACACTCATATTTCATCTGTCAACACGTCTTGACAGATGAAATTTCAGTCTGTGACGTCACCGCTGGGCGGGCTCAACAAGGTCAATCAAGGGAAAATTGCGTGGATTGGCCGCATCTCAATGGAGGTGGGACTAAAACCCGAAAGTTGTAGTCCCGCCTCCTTCCCAACTTCTGAATGAAAATCCAGCCCGGAGTCTCTGCTGGGGTACAGTTCCATTGGCAAACGGTCTCACCAAGCCGGCTATTGTTCACGTGTGAGTGTGGCCAGGATCGGCAGTCATGAGAGTGCTTTGGTGTCATCACCACCTAACCCAATCCCGCCCTCAGCTGATATCACACATGAACATTTCCAACAGGACCTAATTGGATAAGTGACTGTTGTTAACTGTAGTCCCTTAAAGAAAGGACTTGTATTTATATCAGGATAAGGGGTCGGCCATTTAGGACTGAGATGAGGAGAAATTTCTTCACTCAGAAGGTTGGGAATCTTCGGAATTCTCTACCCCAGTTGTTGATATTCAGTTGTTGAATATATTCAAGACTGAGATCATTAGATTTTTGGACATTAAGGGATTCAAGGGATATGGGGATAGGGCAGGAAAGTGGAGTTGAGGTAGAAGATCAGCCATGAGCTTATTGAATGGCAGAGCAGGCTCGAGGGGCTGTATGGCTTAGTCCTGCTCCTATTTCTTATGTTCTTATATAGCGCCTTTCATGACCTCTGGACATCCCATCTGTGTTGTAACCTCCGTTGGAGAGCAGAACTGTACGACTGTGTATAAGCGCCTCGCGATGAAATGGCTGGACATAGGAACAAGAGTAGGCCATTCAGCCCGTCGAGCCTGTTCCGCCATTCAATTAGATCATGGCTAATATGTATCCCCAACAAAAATCTATCAATCTCAGTTTTAACATTTTTCGATTGACCCCCCAGCCTCAACAGCTTTTTGGGGGCGAGAGTTCCAGATTTCCACCACCCTTTGTGTGAGAAAGTGCTTCCTGACATCACCCCTGAATGGCCTGGCTCTAATTTTAAGGTTATGCCCCCTTGCTGTGGACTCCCCCACCACAGGAAGTAGTTTCTCTTTATCTACCCTATCAAATGCTTTAATCATCCTAAACACTTTCAATTAGATCACCCCTTAACCTTCTATACTCAAGGGAATACAAACCTAATCTTAGCCACCCTTAATTTAATCCTTTTAGCCCCGGTATCATTCTGAACAGCTCTGGGGTTCTTCAAGCTCCCCAGATAACCACAGCAAGGCTGCCATATACGTTCATTTTCCATGTACAGCCTGTGGGCCTGAAACTCTTATGTGCCTCTCCTGCTGCGTGAAGTGCAGTGGAGTGGGACATCCAGCAGCTGAAAACTTCAGACATTGAGCCCTGTCCCAAATCCCAAGGGCGGGGTTGTTTTAATAATCAGGGCCGAGTGCGGCGCTCAGGTGGAGGAATAACAGAGGCACTTACCTCGGAAAACCAGGAGCAGCAAGAGGGGAAAATCAGAGGCCCTTGACGGGCCGAAGATTGAAGTTGGAGAAAGGTTTTCTGCCCTGCAAGCGAAAAAAAGCCCGGGATTATGTGAACAATCGATCCCCTCTAGTATTGATCGTTTTTCCCCATTTAAGACGCTTGGACCTTAACGTACAGTTCAGAATCCTAAGGAGGGTGCACTGGATGGAGTTCTAGGAACATCCCCAAATTGACCCCAAATGGAATTATGGGACACGGTGTTCCACTGGCTTTACGCCCCAACCTCTTGCCCCCCCTCCCATGAATGATCCGGCCCCGATGTCCTTCCAACAGAAGTTAGCATCCGATTTTAATTTGTCACAGGGACATGGTATCGGGTGAATTTTATGGTTCAGCACTCCCAGGATAGATGGGAGCACAGATCGGAATTTCGGGAGCAGAGGGCTTGGTTTATGGGACTGTACAAGTTCTTTTCTTGGCCAATTCCCAATATGGACTCCTGTCTTGCAATGCTCTGCTCCGGGAGTGTTAAACGGTAACAGTTACATGGATATTTTAGGATCTATAGAAATTGCACTTCAGTATAGAAATGTGAGACAGTTTTTTTCTTTTAGACTATCAAATCCATAAAATAATATCTAGAATCTCCTATTGATTCCACTTATGTATGAACATTGCCTTCTACATGTCATTGATCATTCTTTAGTACTTTTGACTTTTTTTATATTCCTTCTGGGGATACGGGCAAGCCCGGCATTTATTGCCCATCTCTCATCGCCCTTGAGAAGGTGGTGGTGAGCCGCCTACTTGAACCGCTGCAGTCCGTGTGGTGAAGGTACTCCCAAAGTGTTGTTAGGTAGGGTGTTCCAGGATTTTGACCCAGTGATGATGAAGGAATGACGATATATTTCCAAGTCGGGATGGTGTGTGACTTGGAGGGGAACTTGGAGGTGGTGGTGTTCCCATGCGCCTGTTGCTCTTGTCCTTTTAGGTGGTAGAGGTCGCGGGTTTGGGAGGCGCTGTCGAAGAAGCCTTGGCGAGTTGCTGCAGTGCATCCTGTGGTCAGGACACGCTGCAGTCATGTTGCGCCAGTGGTGGAGGGATTGAATGTTTGAGGTGGTGGATGGGGTGCCAATCAAGCGGGCTGCTTTGTGCTGGTTGGTGTCGAGCTTCTTGAGGGTTGTTGCAGCTTCACCCATCGAGGCAAGTGGAGAGTATTCCATCACACTCCTGACTTGTGCCTTGTAGGTGGTACTTGTATGAGTATAGATCCTATGTAATCATTCACACCTAACTAGACAACTTTTCAGCTCTTTGAGAACTTATTGAAGCAATTAACATATTTTCTGGTCCAAGCTCCCACTGTGACGGGACTTCACTTGGAGCCCATTGTTTCTTTGCTAAAAGAATCTTGGCTTTGTTTATCCTGGACGATTTCCTATGGAAAGAAGATCCTGATGTTCTCTACATGGGAGAGTCTAAGTCTTAGTTAAAAAAGATTGAAGGGGAGGTTCATCCTGAGTCTAAGCCCAGGCAATTCTAAGTGGAAGGTCCCTTTAAGGAATGCACTCCGACCCACCCCATTTTTTGATAACTGCAGCGCACAGATGTTCCAGCGCACCTGGGTGTAGGTGTGAAATATCCCCTCAGGTACATCGCTGGCAAGGCTAGCATTTATTGCCCATCCATAATTGCCCTTGAGAAGGTGGTGGTGAACCACCTCCTTGAACCGCTGCAGTCCGTGTGGTGAAGGTGCTGCCATGGTGATGTTAGGGAGGGAGTTCCAGGATTTTGACCCATCGACGATGAAGGAACAGCGATATATTGCCAAGTTGGGAGGGTGTGTGACTTGGAGGACAACTTTGAGGTCATGGCGTTGCATGCACCCACTGCCCTTTTCCTTCTAGGTCATGGAGGTCGCTGGTTTAGGAGGTGCTGCTGAAGAGAAAGTTTGTTGTGCTTCTGTTTTTAACGGGTAGCTGCAGTCACTTTGTCAAAATGTTGATGTGCCAAAACGTTACAGCCTCCAACCTCTGCCAAAGTTCTCCTCATCTCCTTCCTTGAGTAAATTTCCTGAGCCCGCCCTCCCAGTGTGTTGGAGAAACAGTGTTACACTTTTTTGTAGTTTTATCTCCTCCAAGCCAAGCTCCTCACTGGGAGTGTGGGATCAGTGACTTTATCCTAAAGTGCTCGTGTGCACTATTTCAGCACTGCCTGTCACAGTTTGGGGAATTTAAGGTGAGATATTCCCTCGGGTTCAGCATCACCAGCCACTCCTGTAAGTGGACATTGTGTCCCCTACGATCTGAAGTGTCCCTTGGCTTGCCCAATAACTGGGAATCGGATAGCAAGTCCCAGGGATTGCAAGTGAGAACTCTTTGCCCCAATAATGGCGTAACCCTAACCTCAGACAGAGCATGTGAATGTTACATTTCACAAACCAAGGCCTAGAAATTCACTGGCGCCCCGTTCAGTCTCGCCAGGGTGCCGGAAGTACCGCCCCGGAATGAGTCGCGAGCGCCCGCCGGAAATTCAGTTTCAGCGCCCCAAACGGAAGCGCGGCGCTACTCGAGGCGCCCCGTATCCATCTTGGGGCGCTGCAACTGAAAATCGCAGCGCAACGTGCCGCAGCGCCACATGCTGCGGCACGACTCGCTGCGGTACTGCAGGCCTTCCTCCCCTTCTTAAAGGGGAGGGGTCTGCTGCAGCGCGATCGGCGATCATGAGTGCCGGCAAAAGAGCCCGGCACTGAGGAGAAGTGCCGGGCTCTTGGGACACAGCCGGCACAACGCGGAGGGGGGTGCCCAGGAGGCCAGGGACGGCGGTGTGAAGAGGTGCTGGCAGGTGGCCAGCAAAAAAAATGGCCGCCCTGCACCTCAGCACCTCTACCGCCGCAGGTAGGCCCCCCTGAACTGGTCGCAAATTGCGACCGGCATTACAGCAGGGGGCGCTACCAAATTTGGCGATCGGGGCGGTAGCGGGGCGCTGCGCACACCGATGACGTCATCGGTGGTGACACAGCGCTAACGGCTAGCGCCACCATTAGCGCTCCGCTAAATGTAGCGGGAGGCGTGGCCAGTGGCGCAAAACCCACTAAGTGCCCTCTTTGGGCACTAACGGGTGGCGCAGCCCACTGAATTTCTAGGCCCAACAAACCTTTTGATTTCACTAAGTGGGATTTGTGCAGAATCGTGCTATAGGGTCACAACCACAGGTGGCCAGTTTGAGACTGACCAAACTCATCTCATGTAGGACCTTCATAACCATTAGAAGCAGGAGAGTGATCATCCCATTAGTCTGGGTTGGATTCAAACTCCTCTTGTGGCCCGTTGTTTAAGGCAATGTGTGCCTAAGACTAGAGAAACTGGGATTGTTCTCCTTGGAGCAGAGAAGGTTAAAGGGCGATTTAATAGCGATTACAAAGGGTTTTGATAAAGTAAATAAGGAGAAACTGTTTCCACTGGCAGGTGGGTTGGTAACCAAAGGACACAGATTTAAGGTATTTGGCAAAAGAACCAGAGGCGCCATGAGAAAAAAAATTACGCAGTGAGCTGTTCTGATCTGCCTGAAAGGGTGGTGGAAGCAGATTCAATAATAACTTTCACAAGGGAATGGGATAAATACTTGAAGGGGGAAAATTTGCAGGGCTATGGGGGAAAGAACAGGGGGAGTGGGACTAGTTGGATAGCTCTTTCAAAGAGCTGGTACAGGCACGGTGGGCCGAATGGCCTCCTGTGAACATACAGACTATGAAGTCAGCCAGACAAGAAGAAGTGTTTGATTCTTGTTTCATACGGAGTCAACTGATCTCAGCTGTGGGAGTTGGGGCAAGATGGTTGCCGCGATTGGACCCAACAGCTGGTCTATCAGCCAGGTGTTTTCCTCTTGACCGCCATCTGGTGACCCCTGTTGGAAAATGTCTTTATTTGGGTGCCGGGTGAGAACCTGGATCAGCTTCAACTCTGTTACTCCACGTCATCCAATGGCTGGTCAAAACTCGCCCCCCTAGACCCGCACATGAAGAATGTCCACTTGGGCGAGTGATCAGTTGCCATGGAAGCATGCCCCTGCCAAATTCAGTGCCTCCAGAACAGAAGGAGGTGAGATACTTGGGGTTGGGGAACAAAGAGAATGTCTACACCATTGGCCCGCCCACTCGCTATTACTCAATTTTTAAAGGTGCTGATGGCGAAACTCTACCCTTTACAGTGATTTAATTCATAAGGGGACACTGAAAATGGTGGCTTGGAGTTGAATTCCATTTTAATTGGAATCAGTACAATTAATAGCCTTCTGTTCCAATTGTTCATTTCTATTAGACTCCGTAGAAAAGAATCAAAGGTGTCAATGCAATTAAGTAAAGATAATTGCAGGATTCTTGCTTTGCCATTTGGTGTCACTAGAATCGTTGATAAATACGCACTGACCTTCCATGGCATTGCTCGTGGTGCAGAATGTGGAAAAATGTTAGGACTTTGCTGTAAATGTAATTTATTCTTTCTTGATAGTTTATGTTGTGCTTCTATCTTTCCCCTTGTTTGGTTTTCTATTTTTGTTTTGTTCTTCCTTGACTTTATTGAACCGTATCTTGATTTGCCTTGTTGCTCCTTTAAAGAAAAAACATTTCCACGGGTTACTGCTTTAAGTGCAGCATTACAAAGGGTTGGCACTGAGTGGGGGCAGGGCAAAGAAGGACCCAACACTGAGCGGAAGAGGGGGGTGCTGCTGGAATACGGTCAACGGGAGAAGGGAAGGCGGCCAGAGCTCGTGCTCTGTAGGGGGAGGGAGGACATGGAAAGCAGGTACTTAACAGGGAGTAGGAGCCTCTGCTCATTGGAGAAAGGAGCCCATTCAGTGTTGGCACATTACAACAGTGACTGCACTTCATTGGCTGTTAGGCACTTTGGGATGTCCTGAGGTTATGAAAGGCACCATATAAATGCAAGTTCTTTCATTCTTTTTGGTGCGCAGCAGTGAGAGGAATTCATTGGGAGCCGGGGCTTAGAGGAAGCCATTATTTTGAGGACAATTTAATGACATGGGAGCATGACGAGGAGCTGAGGCTTCGCAGCGAGGTGGGAGTGGTACCGGGCAGAAGGCCGGAAGCAGATGTGAGCTGGGATGGGGCAAGCAGTCATGTTGCTAGGCACTGAGATTACACACATGTGTAGAGGCTCCAGAAATATCAGTTCGACTCGAGAGAAAAGAGTGAGTTCGAAGGAAGGAGAACAACTCCAGCCCAAGGCTCCTGAAAGAGAGAGTAAGCCTTTTGGGGCAAACATTATGGGAGTTGCCTGCAACAAGGCAATGACAACTTGATGGGTAAGGTTAGCCATAGTTTGTCAATTAGTAACTGATCTCCCGTTGTTCAGGGGTAATCTGGTGTCTGGCGAGCAGTTGCAATGTTTAGTTGCTAACCTCACTTGCTTAGACCACTGTGCAGGTATCACTTGCATGGACAAAATGGTCTGAATAGGTTAACTGTTGATGGAAGTTCCTCCAGATTGGGTCCTATTATAAACTCTCCAGTAATCTCAAGGTCAGAAAGGGCAAGAAAAAAATAACTGGGCTCCTCTTCTCCTTTTGTGTATTGTTTAGTTGTGATTTGTGGATATTTTATGGAAAGCCTGATGTAACAGATGCTCTCAAAGCTATTCTATAAACAGCTGGCAGGCTTGTTGCGTTATAAATGTTCTTGTTTATGTCCCGCTGTATATTGGGGACCAGTTGAGGGAACAGCACGATCAAGGCTGCTGAAAGAAGTCAGTGATCTGACTGGTTCATTGCGTGGTAGTTGCTGGTTCCTGATTGGGAACGGAAAGCGTTCCGAGCAATTGGTTTCATATGGGTTGGTTGTTTCCGATTGGTAGCTTTAGTGCAGCGATGCACTACGGTTAATAGACAGGATTGATTGAGCCAATGTTTTCTCAAGGTTCTTTTATTAACATATGGATTTCTATACAACATTTTAATTAATTCTAAGTGAAATAACACACTTTGTAACTTAACCTCATTCCCGCTACCTGTAAGGAAGAACTTGCATTTATATAGCACCTTTCGTGACTTCAGGACATCCCTAAGCATTTCACAGCCAATGAAGCACTTTTAAGGTAAAACCAGGGGCAAGCCACCATTTTTAAATCAGTGACGCTGCCCTTTCGGTGGTGAGAGGAGTTTACTCTTATCGTGTCTAGAAGCATTCCATTAGGTGGCACAGTGGGCAGCACTCTCTCTCGCCTCTGAGTCAGGGAGTTGTGGGTACAAGTCCCACTCCAGAGACTTGAGCACAAAATCCAGGCTGACACACCCAGTGCAGTACAGGAAACTCTTTTTTATCCGGCACCGACGGGACCGGCGTGGTGCCGGTTTATCAAAAAGTCTGGATTACAGAGAGGTATAGTTTAAAAGGTACGAGAGCTCCGTACACAGCAACAAATCCAGGCTTCCCTGTTGCTTAGCAACAGGTGCAGGAACCGCGGCCACAGACCAAGCGTCCCTGTTGCTTAGCAACAAGTGCAGGAACCCTGTTTACACAGCCACAGATCCAGGAACGGCCACTAATATGAAGTAAAACTTACCTGAACCTATTCCTGAATTTTGCCGGTTAACAGAGATTTCCGGTTATTTAGGTGCCGTTAAATCGAGAGTTACCTGTACTGAGGGAGTGCTGCGCTGTCAGAGGAGCTGTCTTTCAATGAGACGTTAGACCGAGGCCCCGTCTTCCCCCTTGGGTGGGTGTAAAAGATGGCACGGCACTAATTTGAAGAGGAGCAGAGAGTTCTCTCTGGTGTCCTGGGGCCAATATTTATCCTCAACCACCATCACTGAAAAACAGATACTCCGGTGATTTATCACATTGCTGTTTGTGGGAGCTTGCTGTGCGCAAATTGGCTGCCCCGTTTCCTACATTACAGCAGTGACTACATTACGCTTTGGGGGTGTCCTGAGCTGGTGAAAAGGCACTATATAAATGCAAGTTGTCGCGGTTTGATGCCCTTTGCCCAATAATGGCACTGGACTCATTTCAGGAAGAAGGTTCACTCCCGGCTTGTCCGGATCGAGGGTTCAGACTTTTAATGGTTTTCAAATGACTTTGTTGCAGCTGGAAAACTACATTCAGGAGAACATGAAGATGGAGATGGTTCAGATGCAGCAGAATGCCGTTCAAAACCACACAGCTACCATGCTGGAGATCGGCACCAGTCTGTTGAGTCAGTCAGCCGAACAGACACGCAGACTCACTGACGTCGAGACACAGGTCAGTCCCGCGAGCGGGGGTTGGGAGGGGGAGGAGGGGGAGGGGTGGATGTGGAAGGGGGGCGAGGAGAGGGAGGTTGGTCAATCATCTTCTGCAAGTGGCGCAATGGACGGTTTTATGTTTAAACTGGCCCAAAATAACACACAGTCTCAGGCACCTCATTCCAAGTTAAATAAGAGCCTTTCAAAAACATTCGCTGGCAGGGATCGCACAAGACTGATTGATTCTTGTAAATATGTCTCTGGTATCTTTATCTGGTTACAGCATGTTGTAAGAATTTTGTTTAAATTGGTTTGCAAGAGTGAACCACCCCTTGGCACGGAAAGAAAGCTGAAGGAAATGTCAATAAATAGCTGAAGATCGCGGCGATTCCGAGGTCCTAATCTGAAGAGATGGGATGATTTTCACAGTCTTTGCGTTAGCGCCTGTTACTCATCACTCTTAGTCACCCGTTTCTAAGTTCTTTCTTTGGCGGGGGTTGGGTGGGGGGTGGGGGTTGGGTGGTGGGGGGGCGGGGGGGGGGGTAGTTGTTTATTGAGTTGTCCCAGCAATCTAAACGCTGCAATTTAACACTGTGCCCCCTGGTTCTGCCTTCCCCAGAGTTAGATTAAAAGTTACTCCATGTTTTATGTGATCAGAGTGGCTCGAAGAGTGCATTGGGATGAGGGAAACAGAGCAAAATGTTGGACACACACACCCCACACACACCCCACACACACACCCCACACACACCCCACACACACACCCCACACACACCCCCACACACACACCCCACACACACCCCACACACACACCCCCACACACCCCCCACCACACACCCACCCCCCACCACACCCCCCACACCCCCACACACACCCCCACACACACCCCACACCACACCCCACACACACCCCCACACACCCCCACCCCCCCCCCCCCCACCCCCCCCCCCCACACCCCCCCCCCCCCCCCACACCCCCACCCCCCCCCCCCCCCCCCCACACACACCCCCCACACACACCCCCACACACCCCACCCCACACACACCCCACCCCACACCCACACCCCACACACACCCCCCACACCACACCCCCCACACACACCCCACACACACACCCCACACACACCCCCACACACACCCCCACACACACACCCCACACACACCCCCCCACACACACCCCCCACACACACCCCCCCACACACCCCACACCCCACCCCACACACCCCCACACACACCCCCACACACACCCCCCCACACCCCACCCCACCCCCCACACCCCCACCCACACACCCCCCCCCACCCACACCCCACACACACACCCCACACACCACCCCACACCCCACACCCCCACACACCCCACCACACCCCCACACACACACCCCCCCCACACACCCACCCCACACCCCACCCCCACACCCCCCCACCCACCCCACACACCCCCACCACACCCACCCCCACACACCCACCCCACCCCCCACACCCCACACACCCACCCCACACACACACCCCCCACACACACCCCCCACACACCCCCCCCACCCCCCCACACCCCCCCCCCCCCCACCCCCCCCACCCCCCCCCCCACCCCACCCCCCCCACCACCCCCCCCCCCCCCCCCCCCCCCCCCCCCCCCCCCCCCCCCACCCCCCCCCCCCCCCCCCCCCCCCCCCCCCCCCACCCCCCCCCCCCCCCCCCCACCCCCCCCCCCCCCCCCCCACACCCCACACCCCCACACACACCCCCACCCCACCCCACCCCACACACCCCACACCCCCCACCACCCACCCCCCCACACCCCACACCCCACCCCACCCCACCCACACCCCCCCACCCCCCCCCACCCCACACCCCCACCCCCACCCCACACCCCACACCACCCCACACACCCCCCACCCCACCACCCCCCCCCCCCCCCCCCCCACACCCCACACCCCACACCCCCACACACCACCCCCACACACCACCCCCCACACACACCCCACCCACACACCCCACACCCCACACCCCCCACACCACCCCCACACACACCCCACACCACCCCACACCCACCCCCCACACCCCACCCCCACACACCCCCCACCCACACCCCCCCACACACACCCCCACACACACCCCACCCCCACACACACCCCCACACACACCCCACACACACACCCCACCACACACCCCACACACCCCCCCCACACACACCCCCACACACACACCCCCACACACACCCCACACCACACCCCCCACCACCCCCACACACACCCCCACACACCCACCCCCCCACACCCACCCCACACACACCCCCCACACACACCCCACACACCACACCCCACCCCACCCCACACCCCACACACCCCCACCACCACCCCACACCACACCCCACACACCACCCCCACACACCCCCCCCCACACCCCACACACCCCACCCCACACCACACACCCCACCCACACACCCCCACACCACCCCCACACACCACCCCCACACCCCACCACCCCCCACACCACCCCCCACACCCCCACACCCCACCACCACCCACACCACACCCCCACACACCCCCACACCCCCACACACCCCACCACACCCCCACACACCCCACCCCACACACACCCCCCACACACACCCCACACACACCCCACCCACACCCCACACACACCCCCCACACACCACCCCACACACACCCCCACCACACCCCCCCACACCCACACACCCCACACACACACCCCCACACACCACCCCACCCCACCCCACCACACACCACACACCCCCCCCACACACACACCCCCCCCACACCCCCACACCCACACCCCACACCCCCCCCACCACCACCCCACACACACCCCACACACACCCCACCACACACCCCACACACACCCCCACACCCACCCCACACCCCACCCCCACCACCCCACACACACCCCCACCACCACCCCACACACCCCCACCCCACCACACACCCCACACACACCCCACACACACCCACCCACACCCACACACACACCCCACACACACACCCCACACACACCCACACACACACCCCCACACACACCCCACACACACCCCACACACACCCCACACACACACCCACACACACACCCCACACACACACCCACACACCCCCACACACACACCCCACACACACCCACACACACACCCCACACACACCCCCACACACACACCCACAACCCCACACACCACCCCACACACACCCCACACACACACCCCACACACCCCACACACCCACACACACCCCACACACACCCACACACCCCACACCCCCCACAACACACCCCACACACACCCCACAACACCACACACCCCACACACACCCACACACACACCCCACACACCACCCCACACACACCCCACACACACCACACCACACACACACAACCCCACACACACACACCACACACACACACCACACACACCCCCACACACACCCACACACACACCCACACACACACCCACACACACACCCACACCACCCACACACACCCACACACACCCACCACACACCCACACACCCCACACAACACCACACACACACCCCACACACACACCCCACACACACCCCACACACACCACACACAACCCCCACACACACCCACACACACCCCCACACACACCCCACCACACACACACCCACACACACACCCCACACACACCCCACACACACACCCACACACACACCACACACACACCCCACACACACACCCCACACACACCCCACACACACCCCACACACACCCACACACCCACACACACCCCACACACACACCCCACACACACACCCCACACACACCCCCACACACACCCCACACCCCACACACCCCACACACACCCCACACACCCCACACACACACCCCACACACACCCCACACACACCCCACACACACACCCCACACACACCCCACACACACACCCCACACACACCCCACACACACCCCACACACACCCCACACACCACACACACACCCCACACACACCCCACACACCACACACACACACACACACACCCCACACACACACCCACACACACACCACACACCCCACACACACACCCACACACCCCACACACACACCACACACCCACACACAACCCCACACACACACCCACACACACACCCACACACACCACACACACACACCACACACAACCCCACACACACCCCACTACACCCCACACACACACCCACACACACACCCCACACACACACCCCACACACACCCCACACACACCCACACACACACCCACACACACACCCAACACACACCCCACACACACACCCCACACACAACACACACACACCCCTCACACACCCACACACACACCCACACACACCCACACACACACCCCACACACACACCCCAACACACACAAACCACACACACACCCCACACACACACCCCACACACACACCCACACACACCCACACACACACCACACACACCCCACACACACCCACACACACCCCACACACACACCACACACACACCCACACACACACCCCACAACCACCCCACACCCCACACACACACCCCACACACACACCCACACACACACCCCACACACCACACCACACACACCCCACACACACACACACACACCACACACACACACCACACACACACC